>NC_060244.1:15024382-15344382 GCF_021155785.1 Neodiprion fabricii
TTAGCGAGGTAATCGCAAAGTTTGTTGTAGCTAAGCACATGCGACTGCAGACTATGACCGGAACGGGTGTGGGTTCGGTTACCAGCTGGAATATTTTTTTTTTTTTTTTTTCAATTACAGATACAATTGATAGATATTTTTTAATAGTGATAATAAAAACAATAAGTACTGATGAAACAATTTAAATTAAAATGTACAAATAAAATTCAAGTTCATGGCTTACAAATAATGTTTTTTTTTTTTATTAAATAATAATATAAATGTCAGACAACATAATAAATATTGAGTAAGAATTTCTTCTCTGCATGCACGATGTAAGGAGACTGTAGTGTGTAGATGTTTATGTTTACCCCTTTCAATCCTTTGCTTCCGATGAGAAGCCCGTAAGACAGCAATGCCGTCTAATAAATGAGATGCGGGTGTGCAAATCATTAATCTACGAGAGAATTTTGTTGAGAATATGTAAATTTGAACAACTGGTGAATTTGAAAAATTAACGACGGAGCTAGGAATCGAACCTGGAATCTAGCGATGCTTTACCGGAGACTTACTCCACTAGACCACCTAGCCGCCCTGACTCTGTTGTCTTTAATTTCTCTCATAACCAGTGAGTTCAAATTTGTTTTCATGTGCCCGATTTGTATGAGTAAGAATTTCTTCTCTGCATGCACGATGTAAGGAGACTGTAGTGTGTAGATGTTTATGTTTACCCCTTTTAATCCTTTGCTTCCGATGAGAAGCCCGTAAGACAGCAATGCCGTCTAATAAATGAGATGCGGGTGTGCAAATCATTAATCTACGAGAGAATTTTGTTGAGAATATGTAAATTTGAACAACTGGTGAATTTGAAAAATTAACGACGGAGCCAGGAATCGAACCTGGAATCTAGCGATGCTTCACCGGAGACTTACTCCTTTAGACCACCTAGCCGCCCTGACTCTGTTGTCTTTAATTTCTCTCATAACCAGTGAGTTCAAATTTGTTTTCATGTGCCCGATTTGTATGAGTAAGAATTTCTTCTCTGCATGCACGATGTAAGGAGACTGTAGTGTGTAGATGTTTATGTTTACCCCTTTCAATCCTTTGCTTCCGATGAGAAGCCCGTAAGACAGCAATGCCGTCTAATAAATGAGATGCGGGTGTGCAAATCATTAATCTACGAGAGAATTTTGTTGAGAATATGTAAATTTGAACAACTGGTGAATTTGAAAAATTAACGAAAGCAAAGGATTGAAAGGGGTAAACACAAACATCTACACACTACAGTCTCCTTACATCGTGCATGCAGAGAAGAAATTCTTACTCATACAAATCGGGCACATGAAAACAAATTTGAACTCACTGGTTATGAGAGAAATTGAAGACAACAGAGTCAGGGCGGCTAGGTGGTCTAGTGGAGTAAGTCTCCGGTAAAGCATCGCTAGATTCCAGGTTCGATTCCTGGCTCCGTCGTTAATTTTTCAAATTCACTAGTTGTTCAAATTTACATATTCATAATAAATATTAGACAACATAATAAATACATCTTTAAAAAGTAAAACTATGACATATTTTAAATAATTGCTAGTGTCATTATTATTACATTATTTGGCTACACCTCGTAATTGTGCTGTTTTTGCAGCACTAGCAGAGCGTACTTCAGCAGATTTTAATTCGCTATTACGCCTCTGACATTCAACTTGAATCAGTATAGTCGCCAAACGATTAAGAAAATAATCTTTGGTCGATTTCCTATGTCCTTCCTCAACACATAGAATATGACATTTTAAATCAAAATGTAAATCTAACAATATCACAAGATCCTTATAAATATTTAAATGATGTAAAATAGGATTTATTTGACTATTAAAGAGATCAATCGCATACTTAATAAGCTCAGTTATTTCATGAGAAAATTCTATTTTACTCAATGGCCCATCCGAATTCTTACTATATAAAAAAGCATCACAGTTACCGCATGTAGATTTTTTACGTAAATTTTTTAACAAAACTTTTTCGACGGTTTCAGCGTGAAGTCCTTGATTATTAGATGTGCTAAAGGTAGAAAGTAAATAGTCAACATCTAATTCTCCTTCTTCAATATGAAATATTGTAGATGCTTCATCTGTTTCTCCGATGACAAAATCAGAAGTATTAATGAGAGCAAAGACATTACTTTTATTATTAGCTTCTTCGGGTATTGGATTATCAACGTCTTCAAAAAAAAAGTCTTCAGCTAATAAACTTTGATGATTAATCGAATGTTGAGAATCAGAATAGATTTGATTATTTGTAGGTTGAATACTAACACTTCCTAATGCCAACATTTTTTCAGTATCACTGGAATTGATTTGACTAGTTCCAGGTATACGACTGTTATTATGAAAAGTTAACATATTGCTATTTTCATAAGAATTGTTCATATTCACGTCAGTAATCAAATCAGTTAACGTAATCAAATTTTCTGATATGCTGAACTCACTATTTTGATTATCCAATTCCAAATTGGCATATCTCGCAATAAGTAGCGACTTGAAAACATTCTCAAAATAAGCACAGCATAAATTGTCATTATCACCCTGCATGTGTCTTATCAGTTCGAAAAAATTTTCTAGTGAATCTTGAGTTGTATTCCGAAGATTAAATTCCGTTAAGCCGCCTTCGGATAACAAATAGGACCTTAATCCAATCAAAGCAGTTAGATTATCAGTCAAAGCCTGAGGTGTGGGCGTCCGTATTCTTCTATCGTTTGGATTTTTAACCTTTTTCCAACTACCGTACTGAAATTTCAAAGTTCGAAACATATTTGATAGTTCCACCCACTTCTTGTTATGCCCAGAGTCTTTAGTCACATGACGCCGACTACTTTCACGTTTAGGATCTGTTTTTTTCAAATTACTACAGTTCATGTGATCAAACGCATCATACAATAATTGTAAAACCTCGGCAGTTTCTGCAGCAGTTGGGTACTTTTCGGGGTATTTTTTAGCGAATTCTGCCATTGCCTTACCTAAGCTAGAACTAAAGATCTGGCTTGCATAGCGCACTTTCATTTTATTCTTTGACGATGGGAAGACATGTTCTTCAATTATGCTGATAACTTCATTATTATCTTGAGCATGACAAAATAGAGCAATGATATCGCGCCAGTATGCCTTTTTCCCATTCAGTTCGATAACGTTTCCGTCGTACATCCATTTATTTTTTTCTTCAGTTTGGCTCCGCAACCAACCACCCCAATCGCCCATGAAACAATTTCTTGTAGTTTTGATTAAATGAGCGATATCACAAAGGATAAAAATTTCTTGATCATATCCTAAGATTTTAAAGAATACACCTTCTCTTCCACCTTTCGTTTCGTTGCGGAAAGCATCTATAGCAGACTTGTTAGCTTTCCCTTGATCAGTCACAACTCCCACGACATGAAGACCAGCATCTACGATATCTCTAATAGTTTGTACAATAATTTTTTTCAAATTTTCTGAGTTAAATCCAGCCTTAGAAAAATAATAGCAGATTGGTTGAGCAAAAGAAAAGTTGATACCAGTTATCATGCCAACTAATACAGAACCAGCGATATCTGAAGTTCTATTGCCCGATCCGTCAGTAGCAAAACCAGTGACTGATGCCGAGCCGGGCGTAAACATAAGTCTTTTTTTAGTTTGGTTTCGTCCAAAACAAACAAGACGTTCTTATCTTCAGGCTTCAAATTTTTACGCCTAATAGCCCTTGTAACATGATCATTTGTTCCAGGTGCAATTGGTGCTTTCTCAAGTAATCTATTCAAGGTTCGCTTCGAAGGTAGTGAGCCAACTGAACTCCGCAAATGCTTGTAACCAAAATTACCATGTTTTGCCAACGAAAGTGCAAATATTTTTTGATCCATCGAATAACGATTACCTTGTGGCTTACTGTGGTTATTATTTTGTTCCATTTGTAACATATGTCTCAATGCTGGAGACTTTGTATTGTTTACTACAGAAGATGCGGCACTATTGCTGCTGCACTGCAAACGGTTGATAACTTCCTGTTGTTGAATAATAATTTTCTCCAGCTTACTAACACTTCTTTTTTCTTTCTGAATCTCTCTTAAGGGAGCTTTCCAGTGTGAAATTTTCAAAAAATCGATTTTTTTTTTTTTGGCTTTATCGAATAGTATACACTCTTCCGAATATTCCCTGAAATTTTCATGCCGAAATTCAGATTATTTCGGTTACTGTACAGCACTTTTTGGAAGAAGGCAACGGAGCGCTACAGCTGCCGCGTCGGCCGTCTGCCCGTGCGACTGTTATTTTTATTGTCTCGTTCCTACCTGCACGTACATGAACTTGGCTCGCCAATTGTCGAAAATGTGAATTCGGAATATTGCATAATTTGCTGTTAATTAGCCGTAAATTAGTCGCGCGACTTATTTCTTTGTCGCACTCAATTTTCAAAAAAAAAAAGCGGATGGCGTGCTAAATTCTTGAAAATCAATCAATCACTGTGTGTGGCAACTAGCCCCAAAGCACGTATTCTGCGGCAAGCAGATAGTAGAAATCGCTACGCAGTGTGCTGTGTGCACCTTCAATGAAGGGTACGACCCAATTTCAAAAATTTTGGAGACGATGGGATGCACGATAGGGCCGAGCGCCGCACATTTCGCCGCTAAGTACAAGAATGCGCGCATCATCCAAGCAAACCGCCGGGCGTCCCTGGATAGCAAAGAGGCGAGGACAGCTCGTCGGACTGAACAATCCATTGAGCACGATCTTTTCGAAGAAGCAGAAGGGATATTGTATGGACCTGGCATCGCTGATTGACCGTAAGTAAACGATTTACCTAAAATTTCCTCACTTGAAACTTTGAACGCGTTTTTCTCGAAACAGCATTTTTCAAAACGGTGTCCAACTTGGAGGGCAGAGTTTTAAAGCTATCAAGTTGAATTTTTTACACAATATTCTTAACGTCATTGTTTATCGTGCTATAGAAGCTTTTTTTTTGACATCTTCCTATTTTTTTGTAAAAAAAACTGCCAAAAAAAATGCTAAAATCGATACTTTTTGTTCAAACCGGCGCCATTTTTGCAAAAAAAAAAAAAAGAAAAAAGCCTCCATAGCACGAAAGCCAATTATATACCGATCAATAATCTTTTTGTGTTTTTTGTTTCAGATCAAAATTGTGACCCCCAACGTGGACACCACATCCAAGTGCATTTTCTGCAACAATTGTTTCATCATTTTTATAGATATTAATTGATAAATAAATCGATATTTAAAAAATTGTTTTGTATCCTTCAATACCCAATTAATATACAAAAAAAACCAGACCGATTAGATTATTTTTTCTTTAAAAAAAAAAATCGCGAAAAACTGCGATTTTTCGGGCTGTCACACTGGAAAGCTCCCTTAACTATACTTCCTTTTTGGGACTTATTGTTTCTCCTTTCAGACCGACTTGATTCATAATAAGTTTTTTTGTATTACGCTCAACAGCACCTACGTATAAAAGATTATTAAAAAAAGAAAATGATATATTTAAGTTATAAGCGTGACTCTTATAACTTAAAAAGGGTTGCGGAAATAATAATTCCTGAGTCTCAACGACTTGGGTTGATGTAGAAACGATACTAAAACATTATATTAACACCAATTACAAATAATTACATAAATAATAAATAAAATAATTATAACACTTATAGTCACCTAAATCAACAACAATGTCGGTTTTGACGATCGGGATTATAGGCTTAGTTGACAATGAAAAGAATAAGTTTACAATATAATTTACAATATATTTTACTGAGTATCCACTATAACACTAGTGGATGTCTCGAGCGCCTGTCAATCACTCCCCTCTCTCCCGAGGCGATGATTCCGCGATGGTCACTCTTGGTTATCCTTTCCGTAACCCGTTCAGCGTGTTTGTTGTTTTTCAGAGATAAGTTTGGGTAAACAGGCCGCAAACTTACATATGCATATATATATATATATATATATATATATTAATAATTTAAACAATAATTAAAGTAACTTATAAATGAAAGTGAGTTAGTTTATAGCATTTTATTGTTATATAATCAGGACGTTAATAAGTCATTGTATATGTGTATGTCAACGTTGGTATAATTTATTTACAATTCATTTATGCCAGTTTCCTGACATCTTATTAATACTACTTATGAAATCATTTGTAAAATATATACGATAGAAAAAAAAAAAAAAATTGAAGTTTCAGCTACGCGTAGTTCATTATGTAGCTTGGTTTTTTAATGTATATCAATCTATAAGATTATTTAACTTTAAAAAAACTTCTTTCACTACAGACCATTGTACCTTAGAAATGCATTCTTTCAACTTCATATTGAATAGAACGTTGTAACCAATATTTTCATATATTTGAGGGTAAAACGATATAACGATAATTGGTTACCCTACGGCGCAGTCGCTAACCTAAATAATTAGATAGAGAGAGATACTAAGGGAGAAAGATACGATTGTTGGGCGCCAGACGCACATGCGTCAAAAATAGATAATTAGAGAAAAAGACAAAGGTAAAGGTAAAGGTAATAGATAAAGGTAAGGTCAGGTTCTACGACGGTTTTGCACAGTTCGCTCAGAGAGACAAGATAATGGTAGAGGGGCGGAGTCGAATCCAATAGATAAAATAAGAAACAGGTGAAGCAGGAATAATATCAAATATATTAAACAAGAAGCGATAAGTTTACTGACAAGCAAGTAGCTGAAGAGTTGGCGATACAAGTACGATAAATGCGATAATTAACAATAGTTACAGCCAGAGAAAGGTTAAGCGAGAGAGTTAACAATTAACGGAACGTTTTCCGAATAAGCGGGAAATATGCGCAAGCTCGCGGTATTAAAGGTAATGAGTAACACGGTTTTAAGATAGATAGGCAGAACAGAAAAGATATACTGTACTTAAATTAAGCGGTAAGCAAATAAATCATAAAATCAGAGAAGCGATTATAAACACATGCGAAATACAACAATTGTAATAGTTATCACATTACCAGAATAATCAGAAATAGGCAGACAGGGAATTATGAATTACAAGGTAGATTCAAGCGACAGGTCAAATAGAAAATTATTATAAAATATAGAGAATAAAAGATAATACGTAGTCTATAGTTTGCGGTAAGTGCGAGAGAAAGATAGATAATATTCGGTACGATAAAAGGCAATTCAAGATAAGACAAACAATATTTAAGATAATTAATAGGCAACGTACGGCAAACCAAATAGACTACGGACAACTACGATCAGCGATATTAGCGAAGAAAATAGTGAAAAAGATGTTATGCGATACGGCACAATACTCCAATGTCAAATGAACGACGAACGGGACCGCGCAGCGATATAAGATCGCTCCCGCGGTACTCTCACCAAGATACGATAATCAACGATAATAGGTAAAGAGACAGATAGAAACTAATCAGAGAAAATATAACAAAATAGAAATGCTCAATAGCTAAGATAAAAATTGATCCTTCAACGGAACGCGCTGCTAGACAGCGATATTAGACATTCAAATATTCTAAAAGAGAAAGATAATAAGATAAACAATAGTCACTACAATGCGTAAGTAATAGTCAACTAGTCGCGAAGTTACTTGCAATAAGACAGAGAGAGGGACAAGATAAGAGATAAGAGAGAATAAGGTACGAGCCCAGGTGGCTCAAGCAGACCAACTGCAAGATAAAGAGAAAAGATACGAGCCCAATTGGCTCAAGCAGACCAACTGCAAGGTAAAGAATGAATGAATGAATGAATGAATAAGTTTTATTATGCCCTGGAGAAAAAACTCCGTGGGCAATGGGTACATGAAAACAGATTGAATATAAAGTAATAAGACTCAACCTAGGCTTAAAACTGAGAAAACTAAGAAAACTAAGAAGAAGCATACAGAGTATAGAGTCAAGACGCGGAGTAACCGCGAGCGAATATAAACACAAATAAAGCATATATAGCACAAATAAAGCATACAAAGAGTGCAAAGAAAAAGAAATAATAATAAAAAGAAAGAAAAGAAAAGAAAAGGAGAGTGGCAAGCAGGCCGATTAACCACATGCAATGAAAGAAACCAAATATATTAAAGCTGGGAAGCCAGCAAATGCGTCCGCAGATCTCTTTTAAAGGTGGGGAGACACTGCAGAGTTGTGATGCTAGGAGGAAGGGAATGCCAGAAATAGGAAGCAGAGAGAACGAAAGAATTGCGTAGTGTGGAGGTACGATGTAGGGGGATAGAAAATGTTGGTGTAGAGCGGAGACGAGTTGGACGAGTTGATGTGGGAGCAAGAGAGAAGAGGTCATGGATGTAGGAAGGGACATCTAATTTGAGGAGCTTGAAAATAAGGATGCCCATAAAATAATTTCTGCGATTTGAAACCGTAAGCCAAGATAAGCTATTGCGATATGGGGAGATATGGATGTCCCGACGTATGTTAAAAATGAAGCGAATGCAGTTATTGATTAATCGTTCCAATATCAGGTTCTGTTCACCGGTTAAATCGATATAGGCAAGGCAACAATAATCGATAAGTGGAAAAACAAGTGCAGTTATAAGCATGATGCGCAATTTCTTCGATAGAAGGTTCTTATTATATTTTAGGCGAAAAAGAGTAAAGTTCACCTTGGACGAAATGTGCATAATGTGCTTGTGCCACGAAAGATTTGACTGCATAATGATGCCCAGGTTACGAGCGTGCGAGACATAAGGAAGCTCATTTTCCCTGACTCGAATGCGAGGGAGAGTCGAAAAATCAATTTGATTTATGTAAGCACCACTGCCCAAAATCATAACCTTTGACTTCGCAAGGTTTAACCTGAGTCCATTCACCACAGCATAATCAAAGATATAATTCACGTCGAGAGTCAGATCCGATAGAGCACGAGCCAGGTCACTGGGGTAGCAGGTGAGATAAATCTGTGTATCATCCGCATAAGTGAGGTATTGGGTATAGTTCAGACCAATGCCAATATCACGGATGAAGATTGAAAAAAGAAGAGGACTAAGAACTGATCCCTGTGGAACACCCATATTAGTGGGGCACCAGGAGGAAACAGTTCCCCTGTCATCAACAACTGCTTGCGATCGTTTAGATAAATATGAGAAAAACCATGCAAGCACCCCATCCGAGCAACCCAAGAGACGAAGTTTTCGTAGAAGTAGGTGATGTGGAACCATGTCAAACGCTTTGCTAAAGTCAAAGAGAACAAGCACCGTTATTTTTCTGTCATCAACTGCCTGTCTGATGTCTTGAATAAGCTTAAGCAGAGTAGTTAACGTGCTATAACCCTTCCTGAAGCCAGATTGAAAGGGATCAGCAAGATCATTGGCATGGAGAAAGTCTGTAATCTGACCGAAAACAATTCGCTCCAGGGCCTTAGAGAGCTCACAGAGGTTTGCGACTGGTCTTGTGTCAGATGGAGACGACGGAGGAACAGTTTTAAGTATTGGGCGAATGAAGGCACGTTTGCATGAGGACGGGAAATGTGACAGACGGAGGCTTGCATTGAACAAATCCAGAAGGCTGTTAAACAGAAGCGGGACAGCATTACTAATCGCATAGTTAGAGAGTAAGTCGGGGCCCTGGGATAATGAGGAAGAGTGGGGAACACTCAAAACTGATGACAACGAATCAGCGGTTATCTCAGCAAACTCGAACACAGGTTGAGAGGGAGACAGTGGGGGTAGACATAGGGAAGATAGAGAGTCTGGATAGGGAATATCAGAGGTTGAGACAGCGGAATAAAACTGAATTAGGCTATCAGGAGAAAAAAAGGAAAAAGGAGAAGATCCCCTAGCTTTAGTAAGACCGAGAGACGACAACTCCCTCCAAATTCCAGACGGATCAGAGATCGACGAGATGCGGGAGCAGTAGAAATTATCTCTAGCGATGCGTAATTCACTACAAAGGGCATTGCGATATTGACGGTAGACGGCCATGGACAGTAAATCATCCGTACGCCTAGCTCGGTTATAAAGCGAGTTTCTATACTTAATTTTCAATCGTAGTGAATCAGTTAGCCATGGCGCCATCCTTCTGGTTGTGGTCCATTGCTTCAGCGGAGCATAGGTATCAAAAGCCTGAGCGATGGCAGACGAAACACCACGAACCATATTATCAAAGTGATTAGGTGAGGAAAGAGTGGAGAAGGACGGAGCATTTAGTCGGGACAGAGAAGATGACAGCGATGCCAGATAATCTGTCACAACAAAGTGTTTTAGGTCTCTGCGGGCAATCATATGTGCTGGGCGAGGATCGGGTTGAAAATTGTAAGTGAGCTCAAGCAAATCGTGACCAGCGATGAAAGGAGCCGAGGATTTATTAAAAGAAAGGACCTTAGAGGAAGAATCAACTAGGAAAAGATCAAGTAGAGAGTGAGAGGTACTTGTATGAAAGGTCGCTCCAGCCTCAACAATATGAAGAGCTTGTGTGCTGGCAAATTCACGAAGTGAGCTTGATTCGAAATTATTCTGTAGTAGATTACAGTTAAAGTCGCCAGTTAAGATAATGTTTTGGTAGTTTATGGCAATAGAAGAGAATATGTGCTCAAAATTGTGAAATAAAAAGCCTTTTGGGCGTCGATATATAGTGGCAAACAGAACTGAGCGGTCCTGGGTATTGCGAGTCTCGAAGATCAGATATTCTAGAGCATTAGAGAAATCAGGGGTTGAGAGCGCCAGTAATTTAAAGCGTAACGATTTGTGAATGTAGCAGGCAACCCCACCACCCCTCTTGCCAACTCGATCATTGCGTAAGAGAAAATAATTTGGCAGTTGTACGAGATCGTCTGAAATATTGTCATGAAGCCACGTTTCCGAAATAGAGATGATGTGATGAAAGTTAAGAGCAACATGCGCAATAAAGAACGGAAAATGGCCAAGGAGCGAATTAGCATTAAAGGACGCAACCTTGAGAGGTGACATAGATGGTTGCATTATCATATTCGGCAAAGTCGGCTTAGTACATCGCGGTAGTCAGGTTAGTCGATTGAGATCCGACTCGGACTGGAGAATTATAATATCAGGACAGCCTTCTTTTCGAACCTTGACAACACCCCGATTAGCCCACACATGGCTTTGGTGAAGTTCACGAGCTTTGGATTTGGCTAACAGTAGAAGCTTATGGATATTTGTTGGAAGCAATTCACTAATGTAGATGCGGTCATCACGGTTCATAGAGAAGATATCACGGACGGTAAGGACCCTTTTAGCTGACACTTTTTCTAGGACGAAGTCGCGAGTTACCGATGATTTCAGGCGAACCACCAGCGATCTCTTGGACACAGCGCTCGAAGTGGAGTTACGAACGTGAGGATCATTAGGCTGGCCCGTTTTGGGTTTCATGACGCGTGAATCAAGAACGTCACCTAAGAGCTGAGAGACACCCAGAGTGGAGAAGATGGCACTCACAATCTCAGAGTCGGATAGGGAGAGCTCCAATGGTAGATCACGAACAACAAATTCGGTTGTCGTAGATGAAGCTGGTGCAACAGATGCCCGTGACAAAGATGCATTCGAGGCAATAAAGGAGGCCAAATCTTGCTTAATTGCAGATGTTTCTTCGACTTGTCGTTGTTTTATTGAGGAGATCTCCTCAGCCGACACGAGAGCTTGGCATTCAACACCCGCAACTCTCGACAAGATGGTGCTCTGACCAGCAGATAGGCCAGCAACATCCTCACGAATGGTGGAAATCGTTTGGATAACTCCGGCCACTGTGCCTTGAATATCGTCATACCGCTGCATCATGTCATGTTTCAAGGTTTCAATTTTTTGGTCGAGTTTGGCATCAAAGGCAGTAGTGAGGTCCATTTTGAGCTTATCGATTTTTTTATCGAGTTTAGTGTCTAGGGCCGCCGCGTTAGCCTGTAGCTGGAACATCACATCGTCAATAGTGAAGCGAGGTGCAGCAGTAGACGCTGCAGTCGCAGTGGTGGCCATTTCGGTTGCAGTAGTTGGCGTTGCAGCTGTTTGCATCGAGATGGGAAGCTCCAAGTTCAGATGATCAGGTGATGATGTGGGCGAATGTTCGAGTAATGTTGACCGACGTCGCATGCATTGTTCACATTTAAATGATGAAGAGCCAAATTCCGTGGGGTCGAAATTATGTGCAGATTTAATGCATGAGAGGTGAAAGTCGCGTGAACAAACACCCGTACAGGAGGCAAAAGGCTCTTTGCGTTTGACAGGGACATCACAGATCGCACAGGTTGGAGCCATGGTGATGCAAAGGAGAAGTACTTAATCGATCGATCAGCGTGTTCGCAGGTAGATAATTTGAGTCTTTGAAATCCCAGATGATAAGTGAATGATCCGATTATCGACAGAGCTCGTATCGATAATTGCTCATGAAATGAAATGAAAAATGAATCCCGACAGATGGCGCCACCAGTACACAACGGAGAAAAGGCGGGATTGATAGGTGAGCAGAAAGCGTGCCAATGAGTAACCCGAATATTGAGGTTAGGAAAATGAAGATTGATGCCAGTTACAGTGTATTGTTTCCGAGAGATTCCCTAGCGTTCGTCCAATGGGAAGAGGGAAGATAGCGTAGGTATTGTAAACAGCAAATCGTCCGTCCGTCAACTGCCAAGTCGTTCCAGTCGAGAATGTTAGGTTATAGGATACCAGTCTTCAGTTTATTGCCTCAACCCGTAGCTCAAAAGAGAGAGCAACGACGATTTTTAGCTCAAATTTTGCGTGAGCGACGGGGGAGGAAAAAAACCTGGAAGCAGAGCCCGAAAAACGGGCAGGGAAGAGCAGAAAATGGGCAGAACAGGAGAGCGACAGAAAGTTAAACTGACAGGTACTTACCAATCCAAGAGAGAGAGAAAGAGGTAAAGGTGAAGGTACGATATATTGCAAGTAATCTCGTGGCTTCACAAAATAGAAAAGGAGCCTCACTTACGTAAAAGAAGGTATAACAGGTGCGAGAGAATGCGATAAGGTACAATAGCGGTACGACGAACTTTGGTAGCGATAACAAGAACACGTCTGTGAATATCAGTAACTGAACGTAGAGTGACGAGATGAGCGATGATCCTGATTTTCATCGAGCTGCTGTCACGTGATTCTTCCCAAAATTTGCGGTATCTTAATTGGACCAGCAGGTCGCGTGGCCTGGTCCACGGATAGGCGGCGATAATCCCTCGCCGCTTGATGTTCTTTTCCCTCGACGACAGGTATCGAGGTATCAGGACGTCGGAAGGTGGTTAGAGATGTTTTCCTGCAGCTATGCGGTATCGTTGGTGAGAAGGGGGTGGGGTCGTACTGCTCAGGTATTGCGATATTGAGGTGTGCGGCAATGTTACGTCACCGGTCCCCTGGACTTGCGACAGACTGTAACTCACTCCTTGCTTTACTGGTACTCCCCGTTGTAGCTATTTCGTCGGCGCTGCATCCCGGCCCTCGCTCATCGAAGCCCTCATGCCGGAACGATCTGGTGGTGATGGCCCTCAACCCGGATCCCCACACTAGATCCACCAGATCCACGTGGTCAGCATATCATTAGCCTATTCCATGCCGCAGTCCTTCGATAAGACGGTTCGTGAAGAGAAAACCGTCTTCTATTGGATAGTCAACGACTTAGTAGATGTTAGGGTCGGTTCAGCTCCAGGCTGATAAGTATCGTCGACGGGAGGCTTTGTTGTGTTTTTGACGCACAGCCCTGTACACCGCCTGACGATGCATCCGAGCGGTAGAAGCATTCGTTCGTGGTTCGGCTCCTGGCCGATAAGTCTCAAATAGTTGGAGGTGCTGTTGTGCATCACGCACGACCCTTTTCGACAACTAGATAGGCATCCATCGGGAGTGGTTTCAGCGGTATTCGTTCGTCTGTAATCGGTGGTGTTGATGTTGAGCTGGTACGTGACCCCTGTCAGGCAGTGTCCTGGTATCTTGACGTGAAGGTCTCGCGGATGGTTCTCGAAGAGCATTACAGAATTAGAAAATAGCATACAATTAGCTTAGTAAAGAGAAATCAACTTAAAGATAATTAGTCGTTCATTTTTGGAGTATTGGCCTCAGACGTGCTTTCGTTATTTTTAGCGATATCTGTACCTAGGGGAATGCGATAATTAAACAAAGTGACGGGGTACGAAATACCACGTCACAACGTGCATTCTGTTAAGATCTCTCCAGTCATTATTCCCAGTTTCAGTGGGTATATTATAATTGTTTATTAGCCATTTATCATCACGAACTTGGGTAAACAGGTCTAAAAAAATTTTAACTTAGGTTTTTATTTGTGTATTTTCTAATATGAGCAATATTAAATGCTTCAAAAATTTTAATGTCATCCAAAGTATTTCATTACTTTATGAATTTTGTGATATGAAGCTTCCGAATAAAGTCTCTAAACTTTGAACTTGGGTAAGCTTAACATTAATAGATTCACCAACTTATTCCAGCTGCTATTTGAGATATAAAATTTCGGAAAATACAGATAATATTGCTCAACTTTAAAGGTCATATTAATAGATTAAAAAAAAAGTAGATTTCTTTTATAAGGAAGCCATTCGACGTGCTTTTTTAAAACTTCCATCTCAACAAATAAAAAAAATAATTAAAAGTATTCTTTTCTATGGTATCTTTTAAAGAATTTATAGTAAAAAAAAAAGAATACAAGCAAAGACAGCTAAAGATATCAAAATTATTTGATTCCAGAAACAATGAATATCACCTGAACTTTGGACTATTCGTTTTTTTTTTAGCTGATGGCGAACTCGAGATGATTAATGAGTCATTAAAATTTTCAATATCCTGAAAATAAAAAAAAAAATTTTATTAATTTTTCCATTCAATTTCACAAATACTTTTCTGTTGAATATGACATTTTCCTAAATTTATGTTCTTTGCTACTACTGAAAGAAGTCAAAGATGAAGCCTGGTTGTCTGTGATACAACATAATTCGTTAGTAGGTGTTGTCATTAAAACGGGCAAGTTATTTCGACTGTTTGATTCCTATTAATAATAAAATGTGTTTATAAATTTTTTGGATATTTCTTTAGTGTTCATTGAAAATATTGTGGAAAATTACCTTTGATTCTCTGATCGTAACATCGAGGTGTCCCTGTTGACATACGACTGCATCTTCTAGAACGACTTCATTCCTTTCATGGATATAACTATTTATTGATTTTGAAAATCTTACAGGATTTGTAGTTTTGGGTCCGTTAAACGCATTATGGAAAGCATACTGGTTAGAATCTTTAATGGTGTCCACTTTTACCTGCAAAGCTATAAATATAACAGGATATTAGTCAAATCAAACTAATACAAACATATTTTTTTTCAAGGTTTAAATGTATTAACAACTTATAGAAATGTCGGACAATACATTTGGCTCAAACTCATCAAGGTCTTCTTCTGTTAATGGTATTGTACTTTCACTGAAAATTGATGGGATTGCATTTTCATGCAATCGTTGCCCATTTTTTATCGATTTATAGTCGTCTGCTTTGAAATGACAACTACAGATGAATCTGATAGTGGAAAGTTTACTTATTGGTAGACCAACAAAGTCCTTCACTCCAACAACTTTTAACCACTTTTTACACCTGTAGATTAAAAAAATATATAATTAAGAGGTGACATTTTTAATCGCTAAGTAATTATTAACAGTTTTTTTTCATATTTGTATTACCTGTCCACATTTCTTGGGAAGGCTGATAAAACACAGTGGTTTTTATCTTTCCGATGTCCGCAATCTTTTGCCCAGCACTTTTTTTGGCCGAATATTTTTGTCTTGACACTACTTTCACTCATTTTTCTTTTACTATTTTCCGTCTACTTTTAATTATGTCATTTTACAATAATGTCAGTCACAATCAATTACAATCTAAAAATGCCTCACATCTCACATGCACGGTACAGATTTTTGTTATGATTTTTTTAAGGTTATATAAAAATCACTAGTGTTTTGGTTTATTATTGTTATTATTTGAAGTGTTACCAGCCTTACCACTCGATTAAAATTAAAAATTTTTCGTTATTATTTTGGTATTGCTATCTTTCGGATGCTCAAATAAGAAAGTGGAGGGGGCAAAAAGTGGCAACCCGCTGGTCGTACTGCTTGCTGGCGCTCGGCTCCGCCGAGCGTCGGTGGGCTTCGGTTACCTTCGGGTGTTTCCCGACGGGACGGGACTCACCCGTTCGGCTCTTCCCCGCGGGTTTGAGGTTTGTTGTGACTTGCACTCTTGGTGCAGAGATGAGTAGGGAGATCTCCATCGCTCGGCTTTTCGTGATACCAGCTAGATTGGAGCGTCGACGTGACACCTAGGCGGCCACGCACCGAAGGTGGCCCATTTCCGACCTGACACCTAGGCGGCAATGCACCGAAGGTGGCCCACAATCGTGTATATATAGATTAGGGTGGTCGTTAAAAATTAAAATCTTTGCGGCGCCCGAAAAAATCCTTCCTTCTGATGAGAAACTACGGGGAAAATTTTGCTTTTGCGATTTAAACAAAAATAACATGTGCCGACGGCCAATTGAAGTCAATTTTTCGATAAAATTATGGTTTTTTTTTTTAATTTGTCTCAGTAGTTAAGTTTGGGTAAAAATCATCAAAAACAAATTGTAGAAAATTAAATTCTCTACAAAAATTTTTTTTTATCACCATATTTAGAGCTAAAAATTCTGTTTTTCCTAAAATATGAACAATTTTCTAACTTCTATTCGCAAATATTGATTTAAATAGATTTAGTTAATGATTACAAAGTTATATTTGATATCATTTATTTATTTAAAGAACGAAAAAGTACAATATCATTTTCTATGGATTAATTTATCAATCCCAAGGTTTAATTTAAGCTTTCTGTTGTATTTTTTGTGTTTCGAGCTCTGTAATCATCCAAAATTTGAATTATAAACTGCTTCTGATCTTCATCTTTTGTAAATAAATCGTTATATTCTTGCATTAACTTTACACCACGTTCAGCAACATCGTTTACAACTGATAAATTGTTTACAACTTTCAAACAGCTCTGGTAATTTTCATTTTCTTGCCATTTTTCGCAATCTTCTTTTAACCAACTTGTGTTCAAACCCAGCTTAAGAAAGAAATTAATTGAAGAAGGGTTAATAAACTGTTCCAATCCTTGTACGAAGAATGTTGGTACATCTTTTTCAGCAATAACTAATTTCTTCGGATTGTAGATTTGACTTTCATCTAAAGAATCATGTGTTTTATTTGAACTATCGAACAAATCTTGAACCATTTTTTTTTTCGTTCCTTTGTCAACGTTGTCATCAAACAATGCCATTAAACAGTTTTCTGGAGCTAGGTACCATAAATGATTTAAAATTTTTTTCAAAGCAGCAGAGGACGTTTTTTTGTCAATTAATTGGAAATTGTGAATCGATTGTATCAATTTAAAATCAGTATTGGGAGCTTTGACCGATGATGATGCGATAAACCATATTTTTATATAAATTTTTACAATGAAAACGCAAATTATACCCAGGCTTTTTTTTTCATTTGAATTCAGCTTAAACGTAGATCTTAAAAGATAAATTTTCAGAGAGTAAATAGCCTTTGCCATCCATCTTGCTTGATGCATAGCTCCAGGAACATGAAACGTAAAATTATCGGGTACTACTCCTATGAATATCAATGTCAACTTTAGAAATTCTAAATAATCGTCTCTATCATGATTCAAAGTTAATTGAATCTCTACAAACTCACGAATGCCGAGAATATCATTTTGCAACATATCAAAAATCATTGGATCATTTATTCCAAATTCAAATTTTGTAAGGTCTAATTTATCCCATTCTTTCTTGAATCTTACAAATAAAGGTACGTTCGGCCCAGATGAATTGAAACTTTGACAATCGAATACAGCTTTCAGTATTACTTCAAATATATGGTGTCGACATGGTAATAGAATGAGATTTCGTTCCAATGATTGTTCAATCAACACTGCTGCACCGTTGAATTGTCCCGTGTTTGAAGCTGTCGTATCACAACACAAACCAACTACGAATTCACTAATTCCGTATTCTTGCAAAGCATCGAAAACTGCATCGGCCATTGCACGACCGGTGGAATTGTCAAGTTTGGGTATCGATAATATTTTAGTTTCTTTTTCTGCTGAAATTATAATAGGAAGACGCTCTACGAAATTTCTACCAGTAATGTCAGGTAAATGTTTGCCGTCCCAATGAATAATTAATCTGCTGAGTTCTGAATTTTTAAATCTCTGCTGAATTTCTGCAGCTCTTCTTTCCCGAAACTTTTCACGCTTCTGTTTTATTGAAGTTCTATTAACAACGTATTGGCTAGCATCGAGATCAACAGCTTGAAGAAAACTTATCATTAAACCAGTCGCATTACGATCGCTGATTTTACATTTATCCAACATTGTGCATAATTTTGGAGTGAAAATATCGATTGTTCCTCGGGATTTCTTCAATGGTGGTGATTCATCCAATTCTATTACAAAACTTGGATCTCTCTGAAGACTTCGTTGACTGAAAGAACTTGTTTCTGATGACACGATTTGTGAACCAGGTTCAGAACTCTCTAAAGTGAAAATAAAAAAAATTGTAATTTCTAAATATAATCCATAGAATACATCAATTATTTCAATATTTATCAGTAATTGAATCTTCGACCTCTTCGATAAACCCAACACGACAAGGCTTACGTTGATTTAATAAAAAAATTTTAGTCTTATCATCAACCATCGTCAAAGCATCATTATGAGCAATGTCAAATAAGTTGTTAAGGTGTGATGAAAAAGGTTCCTCGTTTCTTTTTTGGGCAATTCCTTTCAATGAAGAGCTTTTTTGCAAATTGCGCCACTCATTATATAATTTGTCAATTTTTGTAATGCATCGAGATTTTTGCTGTGTTGGTATTTTCACTTTTTGCCAAAAGTTAATCACTTGTTCATAAATTAAATTCTTACTATCAATTAAAGTATGCTTTAATACTCGAAGGTTATGAAATAAAAATTGTAAAACTTGTAAATTAGATGGTAATTGATTTCCGTCAATCTGAGAAAGTGTGTCCCCAATTAAAAATATATTTTCTTTTACGTCTTGCAACGCCATGATGGTTTTAAAGAGAAACAAATATTTATCTTATCGATTATATTAAAATATATAAATGATCAAATTAATGAAAAAAATTTTAATGTTTGATGTGCAACTTTTATAACAGATGATCAGCAGATTTTAATCGAATTGTTGAACTTTAGTTCAGTTTATAACCTCACGAATGCAAATGACGTTACACTGCAGCAATCACATTTTACAATGTATTCATTATGATAGATACAATTCGATAATTCAATACCTCGATTAAGGGCTTAAATTTGAAATACAGAAATAAATTACACGTCACCACATTAAAGTCAATGATGTGATGAGTACAGTCACAATAAATGAATCACGCAACGTCTACTGTGAACAGTTTTTTAGAAGTGTCGATAACATAGAAAAATATCGATATCGACGTCATTACAGATTAATCATAGATAACTTACCGATAGAGGTTCCTTTTGAAAATCATTTACACATAACGAAATATCTAAAATTCAAGATAGTTTTAGAACATTATTTATATTTTAGCAAAAACAAAATCTTCAGCAGTAATTTTGATAATAAGTTAGAATTTATAAATTTGATATTGAGATTATTGCGATGGATATGAACGTTATCAGAAACTTAAAGGAACATTTTTATAGAGAATTTAATTTTCTATTAGCCGTATTTAATGATTTTTACCCAAACTTGAATACTGTGACGAATTTAAAAAAAACTATAATTTGATCGAAAAATTAACTTCAACTGGAGGTCGGCACGTGTTATTTTTGTTTAAATCGCAAAAGCAAAATTTTTCCCGTGGTTTCTCATCAGAAGGAAGGATTTTTTCGGGCGCCGCAAAGATTTTAATTTTTAACGACCACCCTAATATAGATATACTCGGTCGCTCGAGCAAGTGGTTGCCAATCGCATCCTTGTCCCCGCTCGCACAGGTGTTTCCTGGAATGCAAGAATTGGGATTTTTCTTGTTTCAATTATGATTGTCAGTGAATAAAAGTATCTCCAGATTTGATAAATTTTGGATTCAATTAGCGGACGCTGAACCAAAATAATTAACCATTCCCAGCCCGAATACTTATTTTTTTTTTTTAATAAATATTATTTTTTTATTGATATGAAAATATGTGACGCCTGGTGTTCTCCAATATTTGTACACGCAGTCTATGTAAAACTATACGAAGCCAGCTCGATAACATTTATGCAAAATGTGCAATGGGCAAGTGGTTGGGCGAAATTATTTTTTTCTCGAAATGAATCTTCCAAAGAATCATCAGCGAATTCCGAGCAAGCTCCGTAAACATATCAAGCAAACACACGTACACGGACGTAGCTGTAGCGCAGCTGAGTGGATACCACATGAGGGTGGGGTATTGCGGGACACGGGTTCGATCCTGGGTCGCTTTTTATTTTTTTCTTTTGTTTTTTATTCACTTATTTTTTTCTTTTAGAAGAGAACAAATAATTGAAACAATAAAATACCGAGAGTGAATCGATTTGTTCCCCGTTTTTGGCGCCTCTTTTTTTTACTTAATCCCCGCCCCTTTTTCATTACGGGTAACTCAGAAGAGAGAAAATAAATGGAAGTGAGAGTGGACCGATTTTCTTTTTCCTTACATTTTTTCTTATTTCATATTCTTGCTTAATCCCGCTTTCTTTTTTGTGTTTTTGATAACCGAGAAGAGAAAAAAAGAATGAAAAAAAAAACAATTCCGAGAGTGTGTAGATTTTTTTCCATTTTTTTTTCCGTTTCGTTATTTGGTAACCCGGATCAGAAAAATTTCAGCTATCTTTCTCGCAATCATGTGTCGGCTGATCAATCCTCGCGTGCTCTTAGAAGAGAATATATATGTCGGGGTGAAGCCACGGAAAGGCGGAGAGGATGTAGGATTTCCAATTTGTGGATTGTTCATTATAGAAAGCGCGATGATCTCAACACGTCCGGTCAATTCGCTTGCTTTTCCGTGACTGTCGATTTCATCCAAGCGTTGTTATAAACAATTCATTTGTTTGTTCTATATTCAAAGCATGTTGAATAACGCTTGACGCTTGATACGGCGGACTCATTCAAAGTTCAAGTTTCCAATTCACTTGATGATGCGTCCTCTTTATTCTTCTCCGACATATATATATATATTGTGACGTGGATTTTTCTGCACCTCGATCACTCGGAGAAAATGACCGAGAACTTACCTCGTACACAATAAATCGGCGTCCACGATGTACCCTGGACCTAAAACAATACCGCGAGATTTGTTGGGCGCCTGGCGTGATTAACACGCCTCGAAATCGGTAATGCGAAATATCGCGACCATATACTCGATAGCTCAGTACCGCGGAGAGGGGAGGGGTAAATTTTGGACAGAGAGAGATGTAACACAAGTAAGCCAATGCGTGGTCTGGCCAAATCACTATAAAATTCAAATAATATATTTACCGTCAGCAATGTTACAAAAAAAATTAAAAATAAAAATAATCATACGACTGCGCAAGTCGTCCTTCGCGATTCCAAATACAACGGGTTAAATTTAATCCAAAAGAAATAAGAAAGGGAGAAACAAACAAAATAAAAAAAAAATGAACAAATCTAGGAGACCTCTACGGCCTTCTTGCGCTAGTCGCCGTCTTAACAATACCTTAACTCGCAAAAACCAAAAACAAAATCGGACTCGACGCGCTGCCCGCGATCGGCCTCAACTACGACGCTAATCGTCACTTAATTATAAACTGCTAAACAAAAACGTAATCTAGATCGTACTCGACGCACTAATCGCAGTTCTGATCAAATCTAGCTGGTATCTTATTTCTACGGGCGCTAGTCGCCACTTTGCTGATGCACAATAATTCATAAACTAAATCGAAAAGGACGTGCCTCGACGCGCTAATCGCGACCAAATTAATCGCTCTAGAAAGCTTTTCTAATCGCGCGAGTGTATAGCGTATTATGACGCATCCGAGCTCAAGTCGAAGTCTCTATTCCCTCTAAGTTCACCACCCTTTTTACGTACGCAGACTCGACGAGACCCTGTGCAGCGGAATTTGGCCACACTCAATTTCACTCCGAAATTGTTCCCCACGCGAAACCGTGACTCTACGCGTTATCGCGAAAACTCAGGCTACGGTCATCCTCAAGGAGATCGGCAAACAGATTTCGAGCGCTACTCTAACTCTTAGATTGCGTGGGCCGACCGTTTATCGGTGTGCCAATTTAACTTGCGCTCGAAATATGCCCGCAAAGAATTATAAGCGCTTACCGCTCCTCAGCCACACCAGAAACTCCCCTACGCCTGTCTCAGCCATCCCAAACACAATAACTTTACTTTTTCTACACTTTCTCGCCACGCCATTAACGCTATCGGTCGCCAGGACTCAAGTGCCGGGTCCTGCAAATCGGAGCCGGAATTCGAACATGCCCCGAACATAGGCGTCATCCCTAGTCAAAATTTTTCCGCTCGCATTGGGGTTCTCGTTACGCAATTCTTACAATCTAGCGTATCGCTATCGTTGGATTCCGCTGTCGCGGGGTGTTGATTGGCTGACCAGTCTCGTGTACCCCGTAGCTTGGCAGTGGCGTGGTGATGACTTCGCGAGGGCACCTGTCGTCAGTTGGGCGACGGAGGGGGGGGGGGGGGGGGGGGCTACGGCTCGCCGGCCACCAACGGGAATCTCGTCCGCCTTGGATTCCCTCGCGGCAGAGCTCTCCGTTGACGCTCTCTCCGTAGCCTCGTGCGAGGCCCTCCTTTCGTCGCGATCCGCCGCGATTGCCATCCAGTAACATCGTTCGAATTTGCTGCCGATCCCCTGTCCGAAGCCGCATTTACTCGCCACCCAAAAAAAAATAAACAAAAATCCTCAAAAGTCTTATTCGCTAAACCGGCGATGGTCCCCTCTTAGAGTCTCGGATGCGTGACTATTGTCCTGGCGCTCTTTTTCGAAATGAGCCGCGGTCTACTTCGCGTGCTCCCTAAGTCGGTGGTCCGTCCAGAGTTCGGGGAGCCGTGTGGAACGCGCAGTAAAACTGCCACGTTACAACTCCCCCCCCCCCCCCCCCTAGACGGATCGCGGGGTGACAGAGCGCCAGCGCCAATTCCCGCGAACCGAACTCCTCGAGTGACCGGAACCTAGGGCCCTTGACGTCAATGGGTCAGGGTGCTCTCTCTCTATCGACGGCATTCACAACCCCAACCCCCACAAAAAAAAATGCAATATAATCTGTCCTTATTCATTTATTATTAGTTATTACGTACACCCCTTCCACAATTATACACACCGAAAACCAAAAAAAAAAAGAGAGAAAGAAAAAAAGAACAGGAAATCAAAACAAGAAAAACAAAAAAAAAAACAAACGAGAGTGGAGGGAAAAGAAACAGAATAGAGAAAAAAAAAAAAAAAAAAAACTAGGTCCATCGGCGGACCGGTAATTATTCCCAGCGGCGGGCTCGCTGGGTCGCCCCGTTGCGCGGTACTCCGCGTCCTCTCCCGCGGTCTTCCAGCGCGATCACCAGTGGCTGGATCGCCGGCCATTGGGCCCGCAGCCTCTCATCATCCAGCGTCGGCTCTAACGCGGCGCGGGCTCGCGGGGGTAAGTCCCGGATGCGGGGGACAGGTTCCTGGACTAGCCGCGGTCGCGGCTCGCCCCTCTCATACGCGGCTATGGCAGCGGGGGTGTTATTTACCCACGGCCCGCTGGGCCGCCTCCAGCACTCTGGGCACGTGAATGTAGTCATTCCTGGCCAGCCACACTGGCGGCAGAAGAACCCCAGCGGGGCATAACATCGGGGGTACCCATGCCCCCTCTCCCAACGGTTAAAGCAGCCGCCGGGCGGCAGCCACCTCCTCCATGTCGCCTGTGGGGCCCCCTGTGGCCACGGTCCCCGTGCGGGCGGAAGGGGGGGAGTGACGGCCCCCGGCCCGGGCAGTAACGCGAGCCGCGGTACATCGCGAAATGCGCGGAGTACCTCCGGGTCCTCCGCGGCGGTGTGGTCCACTGTTGGGAAAGCAATAGCGGAGGTAAAGTATACCGCACCTCCCACCTCTGGGTAACACGCCTCCCGTCTCATTCCCTAATCTCTTTAGACTCTACGTACGGCTTCAGATCCTTAATGTGCTGTTTTCCAAAACACTTTCCCTCGCTATCTTCCAACTCATACACGACGGGCGAGATTACATTTACGACACGAAACGGACCGGTGAATTTTGGCGCCAATTTTGCGGCGACCTGTTGGGCCGCTGACGACAGGACTCGGTTTCGCTTCCAAACCCAATCCCCTACCTCGAAGCGGACATCCCGGTGCCCTCGATTATAGTAGTGCGCCTGTCGCTCGTGGGCCTCCTCGAGATGCTTCGTCACTAAGTCACGTAATTCACATAACTTCGCCATTCGGTCTTCCCAGACCTCGGGACGGGGAACGGGGATTTCCGCGGGACCTTCTACTAGCCGTCGCAATTGCAGCCGTGGTTTGGGATCGCGACCCAGGTTTAAAAACGCGGGACTGACTCTTAGTGAACTATGCACAGCGGTATTATACGCAAATCGAAATTCGTGAAGGTGCACATCTCAGTCCCGGTGATCTGCCTCGATGTAGGCCACGATCATTGTCTTTAATACGCGATTCTCCCTTTCCACGGGGTTAGCTTGCGCGTGGTACGGCGGTACTTTTGCGTGGGTAATATGATACGCAGCGCACAGTTCGTCGACGGCCTTATTCGCGAATTCCGTGCCGTTATCCGTCAGGAGCACCTCGGGGGTACCCCATCGGGACAGCACGAGGTCTTCCAGCGCGGCAAGAATGTTTTTCGCGTTGGATTTCCGCAACGGCGCTACCTCCACCCACCGGGTAAATAGATCTTCAAAAACCAACAAGTACTCGAACCCGGCGCGACTTCGGGGAAATGGACCCATAACGTCCGCCGCAACCACCGTCCAGGGCGTGTCGACGACCCGTCGACCCATAAGGCCCGCTGGTGGCACCTGCTGTACCTTGCACTCCTGGCAACGCTCGCACGCTCGGACCATTAAAACTATATCGCGATACATTCCGGGCCAGTAATAGTCGGCCCTCGCTCGCGCGTAGGTCTTTTTGACGCCAAGATGCCCTGCCTGGGGGTCCTCGTGGACTTCCGCAAAAATCCGCGATCGCTGCTCCCTCGGGAGCACCAATTTCCACGGCGCCAAGTCCGCTAGTATTGGCTCGACTAAAGGTCGAAGCACATAAAATTACAGAGGCCATGGGCAGAATGCAGAAGCCGTAGCGCATGCGCAATTGCGAAAGTCCAGTAGAGCCATATGGCTTCTGCATTCTGCCCATGGCTTATGGATTTTTAATCTACATAAAAATCCATAAGCCATATTCCATGGCATAACAAACACAGAAGCGTGCGTGATTGTACCACTGTTGATTACCTGCAACTCAAAAGAATAGGATATACATTTTAACAGACAGGTAGGCTCTTTTATTGTTCAATAATTAATGTAGGTAAAATTACATACTGGACATGGGTGTCAATATTTCGTCTTTTGTAGATACAACTTTGAATCCTGGGCAGTGTAACATTTTAAGGTTAGGCGGATTTACGCACATGATTTCTCCAACTCATTTTTTGGTCAATTATTAAGAACAATATCTTCGTTAATGTTTTGTTCGATATATTAATCTCAGTATTTTATCTTGGACATTCTACAGTTTAAGTGATTTTTACAATTCAAATTTTTAATATAATTATATTTTTTATTTAGATTGAATTTCGAATCATAATGAATTTTTATTATAGGAATGGATGACTCTGATTTATTGTTAATTTCCTCGGTTTATCTGGGAGCAATTTTGGTAAATCGCCGAAGAGAGAGAATACGTCGGCGGCGCAGACGTTTGTGGGTCCGACCAATTAACATGCGCAGACGGCAGCAGGGTGCTTTCCACAATCTCTTTCAAGAGTTGAAAACTGATCCGCAGATGTTCTGGAAATATGCTCGTATGACACTTCCATCATTCCAGAACTTATTGGATATTGCAAATCCAAGTTTGTTAAAAAGAAGTCCACGTGCTATTAATCCTGAACAACGACTCGCTTTGACGCTACGGTATTAATTTGTATAAGTCAAGATGTAATTCTACGTAGATAAATAAGTATAATACAATACGTATCCATTCAATATCGTCATATGTATTTTTACCTTTCAGATTTTTAAGTGGAGACAAAGTTCCTGCCATAGCGTTTGCTTATCGTGTTGGTCTGTCAACAGTGCATAAGATAATCAAAGAGACCAGCGACGCATTGGGGAGAGTTCTTGGCCACAGATATCTTCAAGCGCCTTCGAAAGAAGAATATTTACAAATTGCTGAAGGCTTTTGGCAACTATGGAATTTTCCACATTGCTTGGGGGCGATCGATGGTAAACATGTCGATGTACAATGTCCGCCCAACTCTGGCACTCTGTACTTCAATTATCACAAGAGATACAGCGTAGTACTGATGGCTGTATGTGATCATAATTACAAATTCACACTAGTTGATATCGGCTCCGCTGGTAAGAACAGTGATGGTGGAATTTTCGCAATTAGCGACTTGAATCCTGAAAACCGGCAGCTAAATATCCCTGAAGGAGCCAGCAAATTGAGCGGAAGCGACATTCAAATGCCTTATTTTTTCATCGGAGACGAAGCATTTCCTATCGGTAAACATTTGATGAGGCCTTTCACAGGAAATTATCTTGGCGAACGTAAAAATATCTTCAATTATCGACTGTCTCGAGCACGGTGTATAATAGAAAATTCGTTTGGGATCTTAGCTAAAAAATGGGCAATTTACAATCGACCCATTGTTGCGATTCCAGAAAATATAAATAAATATATTTTAACAACTGTGTGTTTACACAATTACATCCGCCACCAAGAAGGTGACAATATTCAGTTTCAAAACAACGATGAAGTTATCGAGAATATCGAAAATGGGATTGCATATGCAGTAAACGTAAGAGAAACTTTGAGCAATTATTTCTTAACACCACCGGGAATGGTAAATTGGCAGTACGATTATGTGACTAAGGGGCAAAATCTAGACTAAAAAAATTAATCGACGTACGACTCACTTGTATATTATATTGTAATATTTATTGCTGGTCCCGTTTCACTAATAATATATACCATCAACAATAACATATTATGCGATACTTAATCTTATTAAAAGGATTATTCTTACATCAGTTTGTAAGTTATTTCCACTATTCATAAAATCACTGTTTTTTTTTAAGTTTGAACACTGCAGGTAAGTTTGGTGGTTAACTGACTTAAATAAAAATATAAAATTAAGAATAGAATCTCTTATACATATGTAGAAATTATCGTAATGAGAAATTTTCAACAGGTCTCGCCTTTATATGATAATGAATTAATGAAGAAAAATATTATATTTATATGATATGACTTAACATGATAATGCCTTTGACTAGACATGATAATTTTCAGTTTTTAATGTTTTTATAATCTAATAGTCACTCACACAGCCAATTAAACAACGTTTAATCCCACCTGACCACTTTGTAGACAAACTCATCCAAAAGTTCTTTCTCCATAGCAAAAAAATATATTGGAGAAAAACTATCTAATCTTTTTTGGGGCTACTATTCTGCCATAAAATTTTCAGGATTTCTCGTTTTTTATTGATTTTTTCATCCTCCTTCATTCTATTCAATTCTGTCACAATTAAATTGCCGAAAGAATGGTCGTGATGGTTACATGTTTGTTCAGGTTTTTTCTTATTTACCAAATGCGCTGTAACTACCTTATTAAAATTAATGAAAGATGCTTCAAATTCATCATTCTCTGCTTCTTTTTTTTTAAAGTCTTTTTTTATCGTTATATATGGATTAAATCTGCCCTTCGTATATGATGGTGGTTTCTTGAAAGTGTTGGGAGTTTCATGTATTGTGGGTGACGCTAGTGGAGACTGATATGATGATTCATTCGACGTGGACGCTGATCGATTTTCAAACTCGTTCACAGTGAAATCTGTTGAAAAAGACGATGATGATGACGCTTCCTCAAAATTCATCACTTCGGGTGTCGTGCATGGAGTCGGTCGATTTGTTGATTCCGATACATTGATGATATCTTGTTGCGATGAACTGCTGTGGATTTCCGAAGTGAAATCGCCTTGCTGCTGCACCCATTTTGAGATTGCCTGATTTCGACTCTCGCTTTGCTGATGAGTTGAACTGAATGGTTGTGTCATCTTGACATTGCTGACCGATCTGAGGAGATATTTAATTCAATTTGTAGATCCACAAGAGTACAATTTTTTACTAATATGATGTAAGAGTCTGCAAAATATAAAGTTGAGAAATCTCACGATCGAGTTTTTACGAATTTATCTATAAATCGCATGGCTTCGAAGTGTACGAATCCTCGCCGTTGAGCCGCTCCACTTCCGCTCTTATTCTCAGTATTTTTTTTTTTTTTCTTTCGAGTAAGATTCCCTTAATCGAGTCCAACGAGTGGAGCAAATTTGAGCTGTAATTGAATTTATGAGAAATTTGTTTAAAAACATTTATTGCACAATAGCATAGCAGTTTTTCAGTATTTGATCTATTTTTTACACATCGAGTTATTTTTGATAAAGGATCAACTTAAAAATGATGAATTGTGTGCTTTTGTGGAAGTTCATGAAGTGATGTGAGTGTAGTACGCATTGATAAGAATTATATATTACAAAGAAAGTGATAGAGATGCAAATCACATTGCAAATGTCTGCAAGAGAAATCTGTCATTCGAATTCAATCATCGACCTTAATTTAGAGTGAGCAAGGTTGCTCATATAAGAATACTTCATTGGCAAACAAAAATAATACTGACGAGTCGCATTCAAAACTCCGGCTATCTCCACCCAGGAGTTCTCTTTTTTAATGGCATCGCGGTAGTCTTTGCAGCTTGTATCGTACAGATGCGGATAGCTTTTAACCGCATCTATCAAGATTTCATCAAAACCTCGCTCTTCTTGATTTTGCAGTACCACTTGAGGATCCAAATTTTCTTGCATTCCACAGTCTTCGAAATTCCTTGAATTATTGCTTCGTCGACAGTAATCCGTATGATCGTTGTCCATGTCTATAACGGCAAGATCTGAATATTCATATGGAATATAAAGAAAATCATCATACAACCGATGTATTGTAATAATTAAATAATAAATTATTCATGTGGTAAATTTGAGTTGGAGAAATCATGCACGTAAATCCGCCTAACCTCAAAATGTTACACTGCCCAGGATTCAAAGTTGTATTTACAAAAGACGAAATATTGACACCCATGTCCAGTATGTGATTTTACCTACATTAATTATTGAACAATAAAAGTGCCTACCTGTCTGTTAAAATGTATATCCTATTCTTTTAAGTTGCAGGTAATCAACAGTGGTACAATCACGCACGCTTCTGTGTTTGTTATGCCATGGAATATGGCTTATGGATTTTTATGTAGATTGAAAATCCATAAGCCATGGGCAGAATGCAGAAGCCATATGGCTCTACTGGACTTTCGCAATTGCGCATGCGCTACGGCTTCTGCATTCTGCCCATGGCCTCTGTAATTTTATGTGCTTCGACCTTAAGGGGTCCGCCCGGAAATGGTATAGACGCCCCTCGACCACCGACCAAGTTCGGAACTTGTGTGGGTAGTCCAGGACGTCCTTCACGCGATGCTGGTACCAGGGGTCGACGACGACATCCCAGACGGCCTTACGCTCCGTCCCTGGTCTGCCGTCCCCCGCCACGTCGAGGGCGGCTAGCTGCTCCGTCCCCTCGTTTTCGCCCTCGTACATCCGCGATAGGGCATCGGACACATGGTGCATCGCCCCTTTTCGGTGTCTAATTTCGCAATCATACTCGAGTAAGTCGAGCGCCCACCTAGCTAACCGACCCGTCGGATTTCGCAATTCCCGCAACCACTTTAAACTCGCGTGGTCGGTTATCACCGTGAAGTGATATCCTTCTAGGTATGCTCTAAACTTTTTAACGGCCCAAATCACCGCGAGACATTCCTGTTCGGTTGTAGAATACTTCCGTTCCGCATCCGACATTGTCCGGCTCGCGTACGCGATCACACGCTCAATACCGCCAACAGTCTGTGTCAAGACTGCGCCAATGCCAAAGCTACTCGCATCGGTCTGTACTACGAACTCGTGCTCAAAATCGGGACACGTTAGAACCGGAGCCGACGTTAACGCGGCTTTTATGCGTTTGAACGCCGCTTCCTGTTCGCTACCCCAGTCCCATCTCTTATCCTTACGCAATAGCCGGGTAAGGGGTTCCGCCACACTCGCGAATTCAGGGATGAATTTTCGATACCACGACGCCATACCCAAAAATCGCCGCAATTGCCGTAGGTTTTTCGGTGCTGGATACGCTAGAATAGGTTCCACCTTGTCAGCATCGACTTGTAGGCCATCCTGGTTTACCTTGAACCCGAGATACCGAACTTCGCTACGACAAAACTCACACTTTTCCGGGTTGATGGTAAGCCCGGCCAACATTATCCGCTCGATCACGCGAGATAGCCATTTCAAGTGCGAACGAAAATCGGTGGTCACTGCAATAATGTCGTCGAGATACGCGAAGGCATGCGGCTCCATCTCGGGAGTAATTAATTTGTCTATTAACCGCTGAAAGGTGGCCGGGGCTCCGGTAAGCCCGTATGGCATCCGCACAAACTGAAATAATCCGCGACCTGGGACCGTCAACGCCGTTATTTCGCGACTCTCGCGTGTCAAGGGAATCTGGTGGTAAGCTTGACTCAAGTCTATATAGAGATGTACTTGGCCGACCGCAATTTATTCAATATACCGTTCATAAACGGGATCGGGTACGCATCCTTTTTCGAAACGCTATTTACTTTTCTAAAATCCAAACAGAACCGATATTTCCCGTTTGGCTTCTTGACCATCACGATTGGCGTCGACCACGAACTTTGGGAGGGTTCGATCACTCCGTCCGCGAGCATACGGTCTACCTCCTCGTTAATAGCTTCCTGCACTTTCGGGGATACGAGATAGTACCGCTGCTTGATCGGGGCGCTTCCCTGCACGTCTATTTTGTGCTCCGCGAGATGAGTGAGACACAAGTCTCCCGAGACTTTCGGTAATTCCTTCGCTAAGAATTCCTGTAATTCGCGATTCTCGGTATCCCCTAGCTCTACGATACCGCTACAACTTGACACCTCGGTAACGGGGATCGGGCGACCCTCCTCAAATTTTCTCTCGTATTCCGGAATATTCGCGATTCTCCATGATTCGCGCGCGCCGTCAATCGAAAAGCCAAATTTTCGCACGAAATCCATGCCCAGAACGCAATCTCCAACTAAGGTGGGGATAATCCGCAACGAAAACTTATGCGCGACACCCAGCAACGTTATCGGCAGCTCTACTTTTCCGGTTATTGACTCTACCGATCCATTCGCCAATACGACACTCGAACAGCTGGGTGATTTTACTGGTCGCCCGTACTCTAACGCAATTTGGTGTCCGATCGTACCGAGAAATGTTCGCGATGAGCCGGTGTCTAACAACGCACTGACCCATGTGCCCCCGATACACACCCGCAAAAACCAGCGTTGACCGAACTCCATGGTCTGCATCGGAAAACACGTCGCGATTTCCTCCTCGACGCCACGCAATGCCGTGGTGTCTTCCACTCGGGGCGCCGCGCCGACACTTAGCGAGGCTGCCCTCCCTGGTTTCCCGAACACCGCGGACAATTCGTCGAATAGACGGTCCGGGCAGCGGCTGAATCGGTGACCGGGACGATGACAATTCATACATAACTTTTCGTCCCACACCTTGTCGCCACGAAATTGGTCGGCCCGGGACACGCCAGGGGCCGGCTGGTTAACCGAGGGGGCCGCTCCCCTCCTTGGTCCTCGCGCGGGTCGCTTCGGCGAGGTCGGCCTCGTTGGAGCCGGGCTTCCGCCACTTGGCTGTGCGCCGCTAGATTTGCCCCTCTGGGTCGCCACCGCCATCGCCTTCAACAATTTCTCCTCGAGCCCTTTCACCTGGGCCGCGAGTAGCTTCTCGATCGTCTGCGCTACGGTTGACTCGACCCCTGCTTCGGTAATCGCGGCTAATCCAGGTTCGCCTCGAGCCGCCGCGGTTTTGGTCCGGCACGCTAACTCGCTAATAAAGGACTCTTTCGGCGTGGGCGGGGGGCGGTATTCGCGAGATAACGCGAGGTTTCTTTCCCGCTCCGTGGCGAGATAGATCAATTCGCTCCACGTACGAATTTCCCTTCGACGGAGGACTTCGCGAATTTCGGGATGCAGGTTCTTAAAAGCCAGGTCTAGTTGCTGTTCCATAGTGTACGGACGCGGCATCCGTCTCAACAACCCTCGAGCACAGGAAAGATATTCCGTAACTGACTCTACTGGTCCCTGAGTTCGTGACCTAGCCTGGTCCTCCACGCGACTTCCGACTGTCCCGTCCCCGAACCACAAACGTAAGGCCGCGCGAAACTCGTCGTACGTGACCCAGCTATCTCGTTCGCAACGCAACCATTCCAGGGCCACGCCCGAGAAGATCATCGTGAGCGAACTCAACACTTCGTTCTCGCTCAACTCCGACAAACTACGCCACTCCTCTAATCGCGTCAAGAAATCCTCGACACTCGGCTCGCCAATCCCAGAGAACTTGAGGTTCCACCCTCGTAGGGCCCTCGGGATGTCACGGATTGTTTCCCGGGTACGCGATTCGATGTTTGAATCCCGGGCCCAGGTCGGCCGGGCAGCGGTCGCCATATCGCGAGGGATTGTGGCGGGATCGACCGGTAGCGACCGGAACTCGACCCGCGGAGCTGGTGCCCCCGCCACTAACCGGGTGGAATCCACGATGGGTTCCTCGAGCCCATGTCGGTGTCCCTGGAGTGGGGAGGCCTCTCCCCAGTGCCCCTGGGCTCCGCTAGCCATTGAAAACGGAATCGCGTGGAAGGGTATTTGCGTCGGAACCTGATACGCGGTCGGTCGCGAGGTGCTACCATACACCGCCGAGGTGGTGATAGCCGCCGAGGCGACGGCTACGCTCACCACCGTACTCGTCGTTGCTACCGTGGTTAGTCGAGTCGCGATGGTAATATTCACGGGTTCTAACAGCCGCGAATCGCTAGCCCTTCGGGGCTGTTCCCGCACCGGTTCCGTAACGGTCGCTAATTCGGCCAACCCCGCGAAGACATCCTCGTCCTCTGGTTCCCAGGTGACCGTCAAATCCCCGCGCTCACGCAAGAGGTGTCGTACGTACCGGTCACGACGCACCAGTAGGCTACCGGTGGAATTTACCCTCGCGGTCACTAACGCCAACTCGAGCTCATCGCTCGTCATGTCATACAACCACGCGCCAATGGGTACTTCCGCCATGTTGACTTTACCCGCGAAAATGAAGAGCAGAAATGAAGGTAAAAGCACGCACAAAAAAAAAGAACGGGACAGTTATGAAAGTACAAGCACGCCAAATCAAACTGTTCGATTCAAAAGACAAAAGCCGTAGGTAGAGTCTGAACGCAAGCCAGGGTCTCCAATATGGACCCCTCGTATTAGTGAAATCACCGCTAATATTTTAATGATAGCATTACTTGCGAAACAAAAGCGCCAGCAAAGGAAATATTGCACACGAAATGAAAAAAAACCACAAAAGAAAACAACAAACCAAAAACAAAAGACGAGCTGAAAGAAAAAAAACAAAAAAAAGAAAAGAAAAGAAAAGAGAGAAAGAAGAGAAAAAAAAAATATTGTCGCGCAAGCAACAAACAAAAAAAAATTTTTAATCCTTGACCGCAATGCTAAAAGCCGTCGTTGAACACACAACAAAAAAAAACAACAAAAAAAAATAATTCCGGAACCGCAGAAGACAGTGAAAAACAAAAAGAAATTCGAAATCGAAAATAATAACAAAAGAAAATAAAATATGACACAATCAAGAGATAGGCGATAATGGCAGGCGATTTTATTCCTATTATTAGAGAGGGGAGGTACGAATATACGTGGTATACTTTCTAGTCACCCGGTATATTCGTCAACTCGTAGCCTGAGTCGTAAATCGCAAATTTTCGATGTTATTCGCCACCCTTTGTATACAATTTTATTTCCTCGCTACGTATTCACACCTGTCCCGCTGTGCTCCAAACGTCAACACGCTTGACCGAAGTGTCTCGCGACCTCTCTCCCCCGAATTCTCCGAACGCTGTTGTTTGGTTCCGCGCGCGCTAGCCGTTGCTAAGTCGAAATTTCCGAAACGCGCAACGCTACTATCTTTCTCGGAAATTTACAGCGGAAATTTCGCGAAGGCCCCACGTTGGGCGCCAATTTGTGACGTGGATTTTTCTGCACCTCGATCACTCGGAGAAAATGACCGAGAACTTACCTCGTACACAATAAATCGGCGTCCACGATGTACCCTGGACCTAAAACAATACCGCGAGATTTGTTGGGCGCCTGGCGTGATTAACACGCCTCGAAATCGGTAATGCGAAATATCGCGACCATATACTCGATAGCTCAGTACCGCGGAGAGGGGAGGGGTAAATTTTGGATAGAGAGAGATGTAACACAAGTAAGCCAATGCGTGGTCTGGCCAAATCACTATAAAATTCCAATAATATATTTCTCGTCAGCAATGTTACAAAAAAAATTGAAAATAAAAATAATCATACGACTGCGCAAGTCGTCCTTCGCGATTCCAAATACAACGGGTTAAATTTAATCCAAAAGAAATAAGAAAGGGAGAAACAAAAAAAATAAAAAAAAAATGAATAAATCTAGGAGACCTCTACGGCCTTCTTGCGCTAGTCGCCGTCTTAACAATACCTTAACTCGCAAAAACCAAAAACAAAATCGGACTCGACGCGCTGCCCGCGATCGGCCTCAACTACGACGCTAATCGTCACTTAATTATAAACTGCTAAACAAAAACGTAATCTAGATCGTACTCGACGCACTAATCGCAGTTCTGATCAAATCTAGCTGGTATCTTATTTCTACGGGCGCTAGTCGCCACTTTGCTGATGCACAATAATTCATAAACTAAATCGAAAAGGACGTGCCTCGACGCGCTAATCGCGACCAAATTAATCGCTCTAGAAAGCTTTTCTAATCGCGCGAGTGTATAGCGTATTATGACGCATCCGAGCTCAAGTCGAAGTCTCTATTCCCGCTAAGTTCACCACCCTTTTTACGTACGCAGACTCGACGAGACCCTGTGCAGCGGAATTTGGCCACACTCAATTTCACTCCGAAATTGTTCCCCACGCGAAACCGTGACTCTACGCGTTATCGCGAAAACTCAGGCTACGGTCATCCTCAAGGAGATCGGCAAACAGATTTCGAGCGCTACTCTAACTCTTAGATTGCGTGGGCCGACCGTTTATCGGTGTGCCAATTTAACTTGCGCTCGAAATATGCCCGCAAAGAATTATAAGCGCTTACCGCTCCTCAGCCACACCAGAAACTCCCCTACGCCTGTCTCAGCCATCCCAAACACAATAACTTTACTTTTTCTACACTTTCTCGCCACGCCATTAACGCTATCGGTCGCCAGGACTCAAGTGCCGGGTCCTGCAAATCGGAGCCGGAATTCGAACATGCCCCGAACATAGGCGTCATCCCTAGTCAAAATTTTCCCGCTCGCATTGGGGTTCTCGTTACGCAATTCTTACAATCTAGCGTATCGCTATCGTTGGATTCCGCTGTCGCGGGGTGTTGATTGGCTGACCAGTCTCGTGTACCCCGTAGCTTGGCAGTGGCGTGGTGATGACTTCGCGAGGGCACCTGTCGTCAGTTGGGCGACGGAGGGGGGGGGGGGGGGGGGGGGGCTACGGCTCGCCGGCCACCAACGGGAATCTCGTCCGCCTTGGATTCCCTCGCGGCAGAGCTCTCCGTTGACGCTCTCTCCGTAGCCTCGTGCGAGGCCCTCCTTTCGTCGCGATCCGCCGCGATTGCCATCCAGTAACATCGTTCGAATTTGCTGCCGATCCCCTGTCCGAAGCCGCATTTACTCGCCACCCAAAAAAAAATAAACAAAAATCCTCAAAAGTCTTATTCGCTAAACCGGCGATGGTCCCCTCTTAGAGTCTCGGATGCGTGACTATTGTCCTGGCGCTCTTTTTCGAAATGAGCCGCGGTCTACTTCGCGTGCTCCCTAAGTCGGTGGTCCGTCCAGAGTTCGGGGAGCCGTGTGGAACGCGCAGTAAAACTGCCACGTTACAATATATATATATATATATATATTCCCGGTTTATTGTTTTTTGCAGTATACTTCGACTTCGCCGGTCGACTCTCGATTCAAATATTTATGAGAAATTGTGCATGTATATCTCGAAATATATCCCGAAATGATGAAGTTTACAATGTATTACCATAAAAGTTTGAATCAAATATCGAGGACCCTGACTTGTGTCTGGAATCAGTAGAATCACCGACGTATCATTAATTGTCATTTCAGTTGATTTCTACTTTTCCTAAATATCATTGAATACCCTGAAAATGTTCTGAAAATATCCTTGAATTTTTTATGGATTCTTTAGTAGGCACCACGAATAAAATGCGTATGATCTATTCGAAAGGGTGACCAATGTAAAGAATGTCGCACGAAAGCTGGTTGTGTTGGGATAATGGTCAACATGGAGTCGAATGCACCATGTCCACTCCTTGTACTGTCATTTCAAACAGAACAATCTCTAGGAAGACGTGCACTTGGCCAAACAATCAACGAACGTACGTCAGAAAATAGGATAAATGTTGTCATTACCCAATATTATTATTATTCTCATTACTATCAGGAATATCATCATTATTATTATTAGTCTTTTTTGTATGGTTTTTATTTTTACTGCATAAATTTTACATGTTACATGCGATTGAGTATAGTGTTCACCACTACTGCTAACGCTCGTTCCTCCGTCGTCCGCGGGTCCGAAGACGTCTGCTTTGACGGACCGTCAGTCTGCTATCGGAACCGCGGATTCCGAGACACTCGCTTGTCCCGCTTGTTCGAGGTGGATCTGGCCACCTTATACAGTTGTGGAGTATCTGACGCAGATGCGGACGTTTTTTCCTTTTGTTTTCTGGCCTTTTTTTTGTCCCACCATCGCCAATTTTTTTTTTTTTTTCTTATTTTCGTTCGGGGTAGCTGTAAAAGCAGAACAACACAACTGAGAGTAACCTATTGCAGTCCACTACAATCATCTACGCTGGTCCGCGTGGAAAATTAAAAAAAAAACCATATAAGGTCGTATACGACTTCACCCGATTTATTTTTAACTTTCTTTGAAGTATTTGTAAAAAAAAAAATTGAAAGTAAAAGTTGTAGTTTTCGATCTTCTTTTTAATAACATTGGCATCATAATTTTGACGGCCCTGTAAACTCTATTTTCCATGAAACAATTTTTTTTAAATAGTTTTCTCCAGACAGACCACTTTTCCGTAAGATTCCCTAAAAAAATCACCAGATCGGGCCCGCCTAGAGTTCTGGACTTAAAAAGTAAAATCTAAATCAAATCATGCGACTGTACAATGTTTTTTTTAGAGTCTACAACCCTACACGACTGCATTCTGACGATTCTTTTACTGAATCTACACATTTGGCCGAAGATTTACTAAAGTTGGTAAGAATATAAGTGTATTCTTTTTATTAAAAAAACAATCTAAATATGCAAATTGCATAAAGTATCCATCCGCGAGCAGGGCTTGCTATACCTCTTACTCTTTCACAATACCGAATGGAAAACTTACAACCTTCTCCAGCATTGTCTGTGTAAGCTATGTGTAAGGCTCCACTGTATGTTTGGAATGCCGATATTGAAATGGTGAGTAAAAAAGCGCACCGCATGCATCACACAAGTACTTACGATTCGGAGTTTTTGGGACCTCCGCGCTGTCCGAGGCAACACCAGGTTGAGGCGTTGTACTTTCATCCATCCTGCAATGAATAAAATATTCTTTGTACAGATGGGGTGTAGGGAATAAGACCGGAATAAGTCGGGATGCGAACATGTCGGGTCAATTGTTATTGAGGAAGGGGGACTCTGCATAGAGGCCTTAACATTTTTTTATTTATGGAAACAAAAGTCGTATCTACAATCCGAAACGATAGATTGTTCGAAATGCTTCAATCGGCGTGTTAGAAAAATTGAAATTGGTATGTAACAAATTGTCGGAAGCGTTGTTTAGGAAATATTTTTTTTTGTTTTAAAAAAAAATGCATCTCCTATAATTTATTAGATTCCGATGTGAATATTTGATGACATGATTGTTGAACGGTTACCAACAAACGCTGATTCGGGATTTCCAAAGCGATTTGTGCGCGTACTCACATTTCGTCCTGGTTGACGATCCGGTTTAACGCCTCCATCTCCGTCGCCAAATTGTCAACAGGATTCGTCTGTACATAAGACAAGGAATATGCGATAATTCTGTTTGCAGCATTCAGTTTATTACGACTGCCATTGTTTCGTCCTATTAACGATTAAAATGCTAATCGACAACGCATACTGAAATGTTGATACAGGATATTCTTTCTCAACTCTTACGATTTTGCGTACGCGGGTTAGCGATTTTACCGTTCGTCTGAAAATTACTTTCGTTTTACTATGTACACAAGGGTGGTCGTTAGATGGCTTTTTTTGGAATTTCAATGTTGGATGGTCGTAGATCAGCTTGAAAAATATTTTTTTTAAATCTCTAATTTTTAAAATTTTTTATTCTGAGCCCTTAGTGACCCTGCTGGCCCGTAATTTTCTTCGCTCAAAATAAAAATCTGAAAGAGATTAAAAATTTTTTTTTATATAGTTAAAGCCGATCTACCACAATCTAACATTGAAATTGCAAAAAAGCAATTTAACGACCAATCTAATATCTATGGGGCATTCCACATCAAATTGCAACCAATGTACCTCACCTCCTCTCATTTTGATAATTTGTTAGCAGGATCTTGCAACCGACCCACAAGAGTCTCGGAATTTTTTTCAGATTTTTTTAGCCACTGGTGAAATTTAAAAAAAAAACGGAAAACCAATTTCGAGAACGACATTTTTAAAAATCTGAACAAATTCACACTGATTATCGTATCGTGCTTACAAATCATATTTTTAATTATAAAATCAGTGTGAATTTTTTCAGAATTTTAAAAGAAGCGTTTTCGGAATTGGTTTTTCAGTTTTTTTCTATTTCAGTGGTGGCTAAAGAAATCTGCAAAAAATTCCGACACTGTTTTAAGTCGGTTGAAATCGTGGCTGCAACATCATACAATGATCAAAATCGAAGAGGGTGAGGTGCATGGGTTGTAAATTTGACGTGGAATGCCCCATATACAATATATATCTATTAGGATGGTCGTTAAATGGATTTTTTACGTTAATGGCTTCGAATATAAAAAACCATCTCTAATTTTTTCAGATTTTCATTTCGAGCTTTTAGTGGCCTTATAGGTCAGTGATTTTCTTTTTAATCAGAAAAAAAGGGAATTTTATGATTTCCGGAATCTTGCCTATTGACAGTGGTCTCAGATAGGAAATATCTTCGGGATTACGGAAAAAATTATTTAAAAAATCCCACCTGTGCGCAAAATTGTTAAGAATCGATTTGAATATCAAAAAATTAAGGATATTTGGAAATTGAGGAAAATGTTTTCCCAAAAGAAAAAAAAGAAAAAATAATCGAAAATGTGTACTATATTCTTGGGCATGAGAAGGGAATTCCCCACACATCTTCCTATACAATCAAAAATAAAAACGTTTGCCAATTCAAGGAAAATTAAATAAAGTATAAAATACAACTACAGGTCCTTCCCTTTATTTCTCTTCTTAATCTAAGTAAATAGACGAGCGTCAAACCTGCCGGTTTTTCCATACATGTAAAATAATTATGTTATTTACTTACCATCTTGATACCTCGAGAGCTGGCACTAAACTGAACACTGTGAAGCCTCTTAACTGGCTGCCTATATCAGAAAAGGGGAGGGGTCCATACATTGTTGCTACTGAAATAATTTTGTCGTTCCGATCTCGCATCTCTCAAAATTCTTAAGAAATACTCGTCAAGACTGATATAAAATGGGCGTATGTTTTTTTAATGAGGAAAAGTTCTGACAGTAATGGAAAATAGAGATTACTAAAAACACATGTATTGTTTTTTAATAATAATTTTCTGTATCTCTTGTCGTTTACGATATAAATGCGAAAAAACGCGAATTTCATGGAAAAATCAGGTTTAGTGGCCCGTACTACCACGCCGGTGTGAGTTACGACTTTTACGCAATGGGCACTTTTGTAGAGCGTTTAATTCTGAAAAATACTTGTCTATGGTCAAAGCAATGCCATTAAATGCCGCTGAGCTACAGAAATTTAAAGATAAAAAATCCGAGTTTCCGTGTATTTTCAATGGGAAATCTTTACACGCCCTGGTCTAGGACTTAATATTAATATGAACGGCTCAAACTTTCAGGGAATTTTTTTGTTTGTCTTTCCAAAAAAATTTCCTGATGGGACCGAAGAAAAAAATAGTCGAAAAAAAGCACCCTAATATACCCCCCTTTGGTCGTTTACCCACCGAAAATGTTGGATCCAAAAATTGAAAGCTCATTGATTTTTTTTTTATCACAATCGACTCGGCTTATTGTTTTTTGCATCATACTTCGACTTCGCCGGTCGACTCTCGATTCAATTATTTATGAGAAAATTTGCATATATATCTCGAAATATATCCCGAAACGACGAAGTTTACAATGTATTACATTGTATGCGATCACGGCTTCCCCCAAATCTAGCTAGCAATTTTTCGATCGTCAGTCGCAACTCGTGTTACGAATGCTCCACATCGTAATCTCGTAATAAGGGAGTGACTTCTGTATGTGCTTTGCTGCGTCGAAAAACATACAAAAATGGATAAAAACAAACCGCAACGTGCGCGCGATCTCTGCGCTTACCGTGGTTGTAAGAATTCTAAATTTACGGGAACAAAACTATACAGATTTCCTGTGGCAGGAGATTGCCGCCTTGATGCGTGGGTAAAAAATACCGGTAAGTGTTGCATTGTAATTATTCGCATTTTTTCTCGAAATGGAAAAGTGCAAGAATCTCGGAGAACAGTGAAATCCAAAATAACTAACGCTATGCGAAAAAGGATGTACTGAAGAATGCTTGGCATATTTATTTCTTAATTATTTAAAAAAAATTTTTTTTATTTTTTTTCGATTCTATCAAGCATACAAATTTTTTTTTTTTAAATTTCATTTCCTAAATGAAAAATGAGTGCTTTCATGCATCATGAGAAACGTCTGCCCTGTGGCAGACGTCTGCCGAGAAACGTATGCCGTGTTTCTTGATGATGCAAAAAACTTGTAAAAAAATTGTGGTGGGAAAAAATTGTTGAACAAATTTCCGTTCGTGTTCCTTTCTTATATTATAGAATGAATTTGTTCTTTTCTCTGAATATGTATGAAATTGTTCAGAATTTTCACTCCATTTTAAATTCAATTTTTATAATTTTGGTAAAATCGTGAAGGGTGAATTTTTGATATATGTTAGGAGAAATATTCCGTGTTGCATCTAAGAAGTATGCGGGGTATTAAACGATCAGAAATTAAACCTATATGAATTCTCGAAAACAGAAATTTTCGCAAAGAGACAATTAAAAAAAAAATCGTTGCACTTGCTTGCAAATATATTTACATTAATTTCATAGTAGAAGAAATAAAGTTTTCTGAAGGTTTTCTGAACAACATTTTTTTAAACGATTGATTTTAAACTTTTTCACTTTACGATGACAACAAAAAATGTTCTTCGCATCTGCAAAATGTCTTTTTTTTTACTGATTTTTACCTTGTCGCAAAGTACTCAAAATTATCACCAAAACTCACTTTTGGTAGGAAAAAAAAATTCTTCTATCGAGTTTCAAAGTCAATATATTCACACGGCGCGGTTTGGTGCAGATGAGTCATTTGTTAATGCAGGTACATTTTTTCGGAAATCACAGGCAATAAGTACTTGCTGACTTTATCACCGGAAACATTACGGACGTGGGGATTATGCCGGGAGCATTTCAGCCCGATGTACTTCATTGGCAACAGACTTTCGCAACAGGCGATTCCTCTTATGTTTCTCGAGAGTGTTGACGATTCGAGGGCCAACCCGGAAGTCCGAACTTCATCCACATATGTGGAAGGTTCAGTGGATGATTGCGCAGTCCGTACAATGGTAAGTGATGCAATTTCTCTTGCAATGCCGCACCCGGTCGAGTTCGAGTCGTTGATTCTCAACGATTCTGCCGATGAACCGGTGTCGTTCATTTCCGCGTTTGCGGCGAACCACTCTGTCGTACCGGCGGGTACCGTTTCCTCGGGTTTGACGGAAACGGTGCTTGTTATGCCTTGTGACTCTGTAGAGGTACAAAGCACAGGTGAGTCCGCCTTTGATACGGTTCACTCGTCGGCATCGGCGTGTGTGCCTACGGGCGTAGGTGAAGAAGATTTGCACGTTTCGGAGCATGCGCGTAAGTATAGGAAGACGGTGGTGAGCTTTGCTGATTCGGATGACGAAAATTGCACGTGGATGAGCGTAGAACCGCAACCCGATGATAGTAACCCTGCATGTCAGACGCCTGAGGGACACATGTCATGTGTGGGTGATCTGTCACTTCATGCAAAAGTGTTGCGTCATCTGCGTAAACAAAATGCCGCTTTGATACGGGAAAATGCATCGAAGACGAAAACGATTCGACAACTCCGTCAGAAGCTGAAACGAGCTTTGAGGACAGGTGCACGCGTGGAGAGAAAAAAATTGTCCCTCGATAGTTTTCTTGATCAGCAAAAGAGTTTGCGGCCGGCAGCAAGAACGATGATGAAGCTCCAATTGCACCGGAAAAATACTCCTTACTCGGAGGAAGAAAAAGATCTTGCAAAGCAGCTTTTTTATTACTCAGCGTCTGCGTATACGCGTTTGAGAGATGCAGGATGCATGTTTCCGGCGGAAAGTACCGTGCGCAATTGGATCTCGGAGGTTGACATAAAACCCGGCTTCTGCGATTTCATATTCCAGAAGTTGAAAGTCAAAATTGAAGAGTTGCCTATCGAAAATAGGGTATGCGCTCTAAAATGGGACGAGATGACAATCAAACAATTTGAAGAATATTCGGAGAAATTCGATTGCATCGAAGGTCTGGTTGATCTCGGCCCACTCGGTCGAAGGGATGAACGCGCGCGCTACGTCTTCGTTTTTTGCGTCGAGAGTTTGAACGCAAATCAATCATGGCGTCAACAACTCGCGTATTTTCTTCCCGGGACTGGCATGAAGGCCGAGGAGATTCATACCTTGGTCGATGAATGCCTCCGTCGATTGCATGAAGCTGGAGCCGTAATTCACCTCGTGACATGTGATCAGGGTCCCTCGAACCAAAAATTGTTCAATTCTTGTTTAAAAGTGTAAGAGGAGAGTCCGTGCTTTATGAGCGGTGGCCGAAATTACTTTGCGTCATTCGACTTTCCTCATTTGATAAAACGTCTTTTGAGCACGTTGCGAACACACAAAATACTGTACTGGAGGGGTCAGATTATCGCTTCGTACGAAGATTTTGTAAAAACTTGGAGATACGATAACTGCAGTACTACCTCGAATCTACTCTCTCACATCTCCGAGGCGCACTTGTTTCCATCGTCCTTTCAGGCGACGAACGTTAAGCGTGCTTTTCAAATTTTGAGCCGCCGTTTTGCAGCGGCAATAACAACTGCAGGCAAGGATCCGCACGGGCTCAACACGGAAACGTGGCAGGCTAGCGCAGCTTTTGCTGAGCGTATGAATAAAGTCATCGATTCATGCAATGCCTATGAGCTTTTGTGCCGAAATCCTGATAAGCGTCCGCTTGCCGACAAGAATCCCGACATCGAGGAAACGCTGACAGAGTTCGTAAAGTTTTCTTCGGAATGGACGATTGCTGACCCAAGGAGAAAGGGGACGGCTGAAAATACTTCGCAACCACCGGTAATGAAAAAGGTGCCTTGTCTGAGAGGTCTGCCTCTGACAGTAAGAGCTTTTCTACTTACGTATACGACGATAAAAGAGAAGTATCCCGGATTCGAGTTGGCAGCCGGACTGTGCAACCAAAATTCCGTCGAGCACCTCTTCTCGAAATTTCGCCAGCGAGGTGGTCACAACCCAAATCCCACGGCTCGGATGGTTCGCTTGTCTCTGAGACACATCCTTTCTACCGGATACATCGGCAGCGGCAGCAGAGGAAATGTACAATGTCCTGACGCCGTTGCTTTGATAGAACCCTGCACGATGGTAGCTCGGGCTTTCGATACGCCAGAGAGTATGCCTGCGGATCCCACCGAACACGAATTCGACGAGGATACGGCAGAAGTTGAAAATGCTGTGGAAGCTCTGAGGCAAGAGCAGGAAACAGAAATGGCGAATGCGGAGACGTCGAAAGAAACGAAGTTACCGAGATACGAACTTTGTGCAATCAATTATTTTGCTGGTTACGTAGCTCAGCGCAACCTGCGCAAATTTCCGTGCGATCGATGTCGTTTTGAAACCCTTAAAACTCCGATGGAAGTGTCATCGCCGAATGAGGTGTATACTGAACTTCGGGAATATGAACATGCTGACGCTGATGCGCCATCGGTGTCATATCTGAGCCGGCCCACAGACAAGTTCGAAAGCATCGTGAGATCGCAACTCGAAGCTTTTTATAGATTGTGGAAGACGCACTGGGCTTGCGAAGGTCTTTTGATCAATCTTATAGATGATATTATTACAGGTACTGCCAGATTGTATCCTGACTGGTTTCACGAAGGTGATGAATGCCTTCAGCATCGCATAGAGCTTCTACGCTTTATGGTCAAAGTGAAGGTTTTTGCTCAGACTACATTCAACAATCGGGCAGTACGACAGTCCGGATCATCTCGTACTATACACAAGCTGAACAGTAAGTTACAAAAAATTAAAGGTGTTTAAATTGAATCGAAAGCTCTCAATGCGAAGATGTACCCTGACGTCAACCGGAGGCTCCATAGCTACGCTTCATGACACTTTCTGTTGTGAAGACGTACCCGGGGAGGCTCAGTGAGTTGCGCTCAAGTATTCTCTTATTGAAGTCGTACCTGGCGATCGCTAGAGGCTCTATGAGCTGCGCTTCATGTATTTCCTTTTTTTTTGGTTTGAAGTCGTACCTGGCGATTGCCAGAGGCTCGATGAGCTGCACTTCATGTATTTCATTTTTTTGAAGTCGTATCTGGCGATTGCCAGAGGCTCTATGAGCTGCGCTTCATGTATTTCCTTTTTTTTTTGGTTTGAAGTCGTACCTGCCGATTGCCAGAGGCTCTATGAGCTGCGCTTCATGTATTTCCTTTTTTTTGGTTTGAAGTCGTACCTGGCAATTGACAGAGGCTCTGCGAGCTGCGCTTCAACCCGTATATAAATTTTTTGGTTGAATATCGGAAAATGGCATATAGCCCTAATGGCTAGCTAGTTTACATGCTATAATAATTTAACTGGCGAATCACTGGCTCTATACGTAATGTTTCTATATTTAACCCAAAAATTTAAATACGGGAACGGGGGGTGGTGTTGATTGCCTTCTCGTGGTGCCCCCCGAAAACGAGTGCATTAATTTTCCTTGCTGAATACCAAGTTAAATGTTCATGCTTATTATCCTATTCCAAGAATAGTTTGGAATATTATTAATTTCATTCCAATTGTAGTGCACTCGACTAAACAATCAACAAAAGTATGATTCACAGAATTCTTTCAACACTTTTCTTATTGACGTTCTGTGAAATCCAGACGTTATTCAGTCACAAAAATTTGAATAGTATATGTTCATGAGTGCTTCAATATTTGGAAAAAACAAACTTACGGACATTCATCTGACAATTCTACATGCCTTTACCTTCACTTTGTTTCCTCCCCAAATCCCATTACGCCTTCATTAATGAGATCATGCTGACCACGCGTGTATTAAACAACTGTAGTATATTTTTATCATTGCGGATTGATGTGATAATCCCCTTAAAATGTGTAGATTAAAAAATTAATGTAAATGATGAATGAGTTTATTGTAATTAGTTGTTGAATGAAAAAAAATATGGTTATTAGTATAAATTTGACTAGTTTACTTGTTAATTTGGCAACGTCAATTTGCCAGCTATCAAGTGCATAACCTCACCTCGAGACCGGAAGTCATGAGTCGTAACGGTAATTAATTCATGATTTTGTCCCCGAAGTTGCGGCTAGCTAACATTTTTATAAGACTCATAACAAGAATAATGTTCATCGGATGCGTAGGTGATTTCACTTTTTTCCCAGCACTAGGGGCTTCGCCCCTTCGCGCTTCGCGCGCCAACCCCATCTCGACGCTACGCGCCTCGGGCACTCGGCGCTGCGCGCCTCACTATTTCCTTACGCATTGTCTAATAGACAGGCGAATTCCTTCATGTTGATTTAATGACAGGTCCTGCACTTGCTGTCCACTTCAATTCTTTCTGTGCTTACTTTTCTTTTTTTCATCAATCTAAGCTTCCATTCGTTGGTTGAAAATTGGTGTTCCTTCTCTATTGATATCTATCTATCTCCTTGACTTGCTGAATTATTTTTGCTAGTGCTCTGCCCGTTATTCTCCAAAATCACCTTCTTTATATTATTTTTTTGTCTATATTTATGTTGCTGTTCACTCCGTAAAACACCTCTTTCTCTTGTGGTCAACATCGATCATGGTCGTCCTCTTGCCTGGTTATAGGAATATTTGTTTATTATTATTCTCTGGCTTATTTGGTTCTTCGCACTTAAAATTTTATTTTCCTTTTTCCTTTGTGATACTTCCGACCATCCACCATCTTCATCGCCTTGTCTGCTGGTTGAAACTCCTCCTTTCTGTTCGTTGGTTGAAAAGCCAGTATGATATTTTTTGTTCGCTTCCCTATATTTTCGCTGCTGTTCCCGTCGTCTAATTTTTCGCTCTTCTATGTCCATCACATTGGTTGGTCGTCCTCTCGATTTATTTTCCGTTTCAATCATCGCAATCGATTCTTCTAATTCTTCGACACCCTTCGTTGAATTATTTTTACTGCCGCTCTGCCGGTTATTCTCCAAAATCACCTTGTTTATATTATTATTTTCTCTATATTTGCGTTGATGTTCATTCCGCAAAACACCTCTTTCTCTTGTGGTCAACATCGATCCTGGTCGTCCTCTTTCCTGGTTATACGAATATTTGATGGATATTATTCTATGGTTTATTTGGTTCTTCGCACTTACAATTTTATTTTCCTCTTTCTTTTGTGATACTTCCGACCATCCACCATCTTCATCGCCTTGTCTGCTGCTTGAAACTCCTCCTTTCTCCATTGTCACCGTAAATCCTGGCTGTCCTTTTGACTGTTTGGTGATATATTTAGATTTACTATTATTTGATTGTTACTTCTCATACTTATTACTCACTATCTGAATTTTATTTTAATTCTGCAGGAAATCAAAGTGTCCACTGTCTCCGTCGCCGGTGAAGAGTAGCGAGAATTGTGTTCCATTTTGTGATCCGATCCAGTGTGGATGAATTTGTTCTTCGCGATACACGATTAAACATATCTTAAAAATATCCGCAGCTGCATATATTGCATTTTTATTCATATGTGATTTGTAATCACCAGGTCACCTAATCACAGCACCGTTTGACTCATTACCTGTAATAAAACCCGCAAATGTAGACCAATTATCCACTATATTTGAAACGATACTCAGTCTCACCTCTGCGTGTCGATCTTGAGTGCCGTATACAGGATACGCCAAAGCGCGAATAAGACAATTCCTGTCGCGAATCATCTTGATAATTTTCGTTTGCATGTTCATTTTTTGCGCGTCAGAAACAGATACCTATAAAGATATTTGTCAAAGACTGTCTGTCATGAACAGCCGATGACAGCTGTCAAAGGGTTTGCTAGATGCTTTTTGTTTTGTTTTCGGGATCTCACCCCACCGCCAACTTCATGCGTATACTATTGTTATGATAATCTTTTTTTACTATTGTTATTATAATCATTTTATACTATTGTTATTATAATCTTTTTCTACGTTCATTTGTTTGAAACTTTTTTATTAGATAGAGAGATTTACGACCTCTTCAATTGTTTTCGAAAGTCATGGTCCATTTGCTGTCATGAAAAAGTCTAATTTTGAATAATTATTTTCTTGTTCAAATGTTCGGGAACCCGCCTGATCTTTCTGTACAGTTGTAAAATCAATTTATACTAGTTTTATTTTTATTGAACATATGAGGCCCTATTTTCACACACAGTCACCTACAGTTACACACCGTCACATACAGATACATACACACACTCATCCCAATTTATACATCATTCTCGGATTTATCTTGGAGTTCGATGAGACTTTTAAATAAACAATCCTTCAAATTTTAACTTATCTAGGATGCTCGTTTTTCTCCCACGTTGGCTCCTGCCCTGGGACTGGAATCCGGGATCGAAGTCGATGAGTTCAATAGATTCTCCACGTTAAATCTAGTTTGAAGTATTGGCCAGTTTCCGTTGAGTCGCCTACCGGGAGATGAGCGGATGACCGGTCCCTTCGACGTCCCACAGCAAAGAGACCGAGCTCGCGAAAGCGAACTCGGTAGTGTGATTCGAGGGGAGGAAATGAGAGATCGAGGATCGGTGGATTCTTCGATTATAGGATTCGATTTTGACCGCGGACAAATTCAAAATTTTGGATTTATCACCTTACAATTCCCCTCCTGTAATGCGACGCATCTCGGAGGAGGTGTGCTGCATGACACCCGGATGAATGGCTTAACCTGTCCGTTGAAAGCGATGTTGATTCTCGATCGGAAATTCATTGGTCGAACAACGACCTTAGATCGATCCGACACCCTTTGTAGTAGTGCGATGACAATTTATGATGTGACGACTCGAGGGACCGATGATTCTTGACCATAAAGCGCGAACCGCTCCAGTGCTTCAAAGATCGTTGATGCCTTTTAATTCTGGACATGAGATTCGTCCAAGGTCATGTAGCCCAGTGGAGGAGTTCGGTCTAGGAACACGATATCCTCGGTCGTCCGACGACACACAACCTATCGCAGAGCTTTCTTTCGTCATGTACAACAATATTCAATTACTCATAACATGTCTTAGCAAAGCATACAGCCCGAGGAAGGAAAAAAAAATACAAATAAATATTTTCGACCTCTGATACAAATCGCACACATTCCGCAGTACGGCATACCACACATTAAAAATATACAAGCAGATATTTCATCTCGAATCAGGACACGGTCACCACTCACACACATTCTAATTCAAAAACGATCTTGTCATACAACCTCAATGACCGCGTTAAGTTTTAAAAGGGTCAAGGAGACCTATCTCCTCTTGTCATTCCAGAATCTGTTTGATCATATAGATTTCCGTCGTCACATTCATAGCAATGATATTTCTACCACGATATTTACAATACTGTTACAAAGGGTGAAATCACCCCTTTGCCACTCTTTGATGATCTAGTAGTCAGCATAGATAAAAGACGTTTATAAACCTCTTATGTCTTAAAAAAGAATAAGGTTGCTGCGCCAACCGATATTATTGTAAAAACAGTCTTGTTTCAGACTTTAAACAAGAAACACGTATATTGCATTAAAAGCATTTATCACGATATTTTTGTTCACGCCTTTGATTTGATAATAAGTAAACTCGCGGATCCATATTTTATTAACGTAACGCCTAAAACGTTACAATTGGTGTCAGAAGTGGGATCTTGAGTTCTTATTAATCAAGTTGATTCAGTGCGTGAAATAGTGAAATGAACTATGAGTAGCGGTCGTTTAACACGCTCTCGTCGTCGGGAAAGTGGCGGTGAAGAACATTCTATCACCGAAAATCCGCGGCTTCCCGAGTCTATTTGTGCACCTTCAGTGGACTCTTTACCTGTCCCTACGATGGTCTCAGTTTCACAAATCGACCTACTAAAAATTATGAGCCAACAACAAGAAGCCGACGAACGTTATCAACGGCAGCTTCTGGATTCGGCAAGACAACAACAACAACAACTTGACCAGTTGCTTCAAGAGCAACGAGAACAGCGAGAAAGGGAGCTTGCCTCTCAGTTGAAGCAGCGAGAAAGGGAGCTTACCTCACAGTTGGAGCAGCGAGAAAGGGAGCTTACCTCACAGTTGGAGCAGCGGAGGCTAGACAGAGAAGCTCAAGAGCGTTCCGAGACTAGTCTACACGAATTGCTCCGGACAACTGTGGCGGCTCTTCAGTCCGTTCATCAGATGAGCGGCACTGAGGGACCAGCTGTTACACCGCAGGGTTCCAGAGTTGTTACTCCGCTTCCCTCTCCTGTTCCCTCTCCTGTTCCAGTTCCTACTGTTCAGGAGGTCCAACATCCAGGTCGAACCCAGGATGTTCCTGAATCAAGGTCTGTGCCTTTTATTAGGAGAGTAGATGAATCTCCAATTAGTAGAATGAGAGTAAATAATGAGGCTGGTTTTTCCGAGTCTTTGACTCAAGTTCGGCCTCAATGTTCTCATTTTAATCAATTGAATAATTCGAGATTTCCTGAGGTTGTTTCTCAGATTAATGAGAAACCCTTTTATCCTTTAAAACCGCCAATTTTTGACGGAAAAATTCCATGGGCGGATTATGAACGCCAGTTTAATACAATTGCAAAACATAATCAGTGGGACTCCGCCATGAGGGCCCACAGTCTTGCCTCCTGTCTTCGAACGCCGGCTTTGAATGTTTTAACGGCGTTGTCTGAGGAAGAAATCTCTGATTATGAAAAACTTAGTTCTGCATTAAAGTTGAGGTATGGAAATGACCACTTAACGAAACTGTACACGGCACAGTTACAGACAAGAAGACAAGGACGAGACGAAGACCTCGCGTCTCTTAGTCAGGACATTGAACGGCTTTCTCGTATAGCTTTGCCGGATCACGAACCGTCTCGAAATTTATTAGCAACGCAAGCTTTTTTGAATGCGATTAATGATCCAGAGATTAAAATGGCCGTTGGAACGTCAGGCCTCACTTCTCTGCGGGAGGCAACAGCCAAAGCCCTCGAGGTGGAGGCAATGAGAAAGCAATATTTTGGGCTAAACAAGCTTCGTCGGATTGAGGTGTCTAAAAACGCCTCAAGAAGGCGAAGTTTTGAACACTCGGAGGAGTCAAAACCTCAAAATTATAAAAATAGAAATAACAGTAACAATTTTAAATCAAGAAATCGAGGTTCTTTTCAAAACCAACAAAACCAGCGTATAAATAAAAACGTGGTCGTGACAAGTCAAACTAGCTTGACTTGTATATTTTGTAAAAAAACAGGCCACGACGCCAATCATTGTTTTCTAATTAAGAAAATTAGTGGAAAACCGATGCAAGGTTCGAATCCAAATTCTTATAATTGGCGTAAGAAAAACATATGAATAGGGGAAGCAAATCCTCAATTGAGTTCTTCAACAGGAACTCACCCAAAAAACTAATTCTAGATGATTTGTCAGGGCGAAAATCATCGCAGATTGTTAGTAGTGAAAGCCCTCTTAGAGAACAGTTTTTAATTAGAAGTCTACGACAGTCTGGTCTTTACGCGCGCGGTACAGTAAATGGCGTCGATTGTCTATGGGTAATAGACACGGGCGCGGAAGTAACCGTAGTTCGATCGGATCTCTTTAAATCCGATGACCAGATTGTTCCCTCTTTTTCTCTGCGAACAGCCACTGGAGAGACGACCCCGGTTTTGAGACAGGCTACTGTCCACATTAACCTTTTTGGGTGTATCGACTCTCCACATAAGGTTTTTATAGCAGATATAGAGGATGAAGGTATTTTGGGAATAGACTTTCTTACAGCTCATAACTGTGTTATCTCGACTAAGAGAAATTCACTAGCTTCAAACAATCGCGAAATAACTCTTTGTACGAATAGGAATGGAATTTATTGGACCCCTCCTAGAATTCGAGAAATAGAACTTTCAGAGGATGATTTGCAACAACATTTTCCTCTTCATTTACGGAGCCTTGTTGAGAAATCTTCGATTTCGTTAAATTCAGCTCAGGTCGAATCGTTTAAATCTCTTTTGCTAGAATTTATAGATTCTTTCGCCAAAGATAGTGGTGATAAGGGCCGATGTACTTCTGTCAAGCACAAGATCGACGTCGGAGAGAATTCGCCAATTAAACAAGCTCCTCGAAGACTCGCTCTCAACGCCCGAGAAGAGGTGAAGAAGCTTGTAGAAGACATGCTAAAGAACGATGTGATTGAACCATCGTCTAGTCCCTGGGCCTCACCAATCGTCCTTGTTGACAAAAAGGACGGATCCAAACGATTTTGTATCGATTACAGGAAGCTGAACGATATAACGAAGAAAGATTCTTACCCTCTACCCAGAATCGACGAGACACTCGACCTGATAGCTGGTGCAACTTGGTTCAGCACCATAGATCTTCAGAGCGGATACTGGCAGGTCGAAATGGATCCTCTAGATAAAGAAAAAACAGCTTTTGTCACGGGCTTAGGAGGATTATGGCAGTTTAAGGTTATGCCGTTTGGTTTGAGTAATGCCCCGGCTACCTTTGAACGAATGATGGAGGCTGTTCTCCATGGGCTCACTGGCAAAATATGCCTCGTTTATTTAGACGATATAATCGTTTTTGGCAAGAACTTTGAAGAAGAAGTTCAAAATTTCAGACAAGTTTTCGCTAGGTTGAAGCAAGCAGGTCTGAAAATGAGCCCGAAAAAATGTCATCTGTTCCAGAAAGAAGTAGGCTTCCTCGGACATATCGTTTCAGCACAAGGTGTGAAGACCGACCCATCTAGTATAGAGAAGGTTTCTTCTTGGCCGACACCTAAGAATAAAGAACAAATTCAAAGCGTTTTAGGCCTTTGTACGTATTACAGAAGATTTGTAAAAGGTTTCGCTAGTATAGCTAAACCTCTCCATCATTTGACCGGAATCAAGATTCCTTTTGACTGGACCCCGGAATGCGAAGAGGCTTTCAAGAAATTAAAAGAAAATCTTATTTCTTCGCCGATTTTAGCTTAACCAGAGGTCGAAATTCTTTTTATTTTAGATACGGATGCATCTCTTTCAGGAATAGGCGGGGTTCTGTCACAAATTCAGGGAGGTCAGGAGAGAGTGATAAGCTATTTCAGCAGAGTTTTGAGTAAAACTGAAAGGAATTATTGTGTCACTCGTAAAGAGCTTTTAGCTGTTGTTAAGACCGTAGTACATTTTCACCATTATCTGTACGGTAGGAAATTTTTGATACGTACAGATCATGCTTCTCTCAGGTGGCTACTTTCGTTCAAATCTCCCGAAGGTCAGGTAGCTAGATGGTTAGAAAGGCTCGGTCAGTACGATTTTGATATTCGTCATCGAGCAGGAATTCATCATGGACACGCCGATGCTCTCTCTCGAAGACCCTGCGAGGAAATGCCAGAGTGTAAACAGTGTGCACGATTAGAGAAAAATCGTGACCCCTCTCTTATAATACGGAAGATTTCTTTCGGAAATAACCAGGAGGAATGGAGAAAATCGCAACAAGAAGACGACACTTTGAATCAAGTGAAGTCTTGAAAAGAAGCAGAAATTTGCCCAGACTGGCAGGATATATCTTTAGCCGAGCCAGATTTGAAAATTTATTGGGCTCAATGGGACTCTATTCTTTTAATTGATGGAATTTTATACCGAAAATGGGAATCTGCAGACTTGAAAGAAATCAGGTGGCAACTTTTGGTTCCCAGGTCACGAGTTCCAGAGATTCTTGCTCTTTATCATGATTCTCCTGCAGGCGGACATTTCGCTTCAAATAAAACTCTAGGCAGAATTCGCAACTTCTAGTTTTGGCCCCGTTGCCGGATGGACGTTGAAGATTGGTGTCGAAGATGTCGAATCTGCACGGCAAAGAAAGGACCTCGAGCGAAGGGACAAAGCTCTCTTCAAATTTACAACGTGGGAGCTCCATTTGAAAGGATAGCAATGGATATTCTTGGACCTCTCCCGATAACCCATTCTGGAAATAAATATGCTTTGGTTATTGCTGATTATTTTACTAAGTGGCCAGAAGTGGTTCCTCTCGCTGATCAAGAAGCCTCTACTGTAGCACAGGCATTCGTTAAAGAATTTATTTGTAGACACGGAGTTCCTCTAGAACTTCATACTGATCAAGGCCGAAATTTTGAGTCAACTACAATGAAAGAGGTTACTCAGATTTTAGGGGTTAGAAAAACTCATACAACTCCTTTGCATCCGCAATCTGACGGCATGATAGAGCGTCTGAATCGGACTTTGCTACAATATTTGTCGTCCTTCGTAGAACAGAATCAGAGAGACTGGGACTCCTGGATCCCTTTCTTCCTCTTATCTTACAGATCTGCGATTCATGAGACGACGAAGCAGACGCCAGCCCTCATGCTTACTGGAAGAAATCTTCGACTTCCGTCAGATTTAGAGAAAGGCCCTGTTCCTGTGCAAAGACAGCATCAAACAGATTATGCCTTTTTATTACAACAACGTTTAGAAGAAATTCATCACTTTGCTAGGAATAGAATTTCTATGGCTTCAGATAAATTGAAAACTCGTTATGATATTCGAGCCAGAGATTTAAAATTTAATCCTGGAGATTCTGTCTGGCTCTTTCAACCTCGAAGACAGAAAGGACGATGTCCAAAGCTACAAAGAAATTGGGAAGGCCCTTACTTAGTGGTTAACCGGATAAATGATGTTGTTTATAGAATCCGAAGATCTCATTCGCATCAGAAAGTGGTTCACTTGGATCGTCTTGCTCCTTTCGAAGAGGATCAACCTCGAACAGTCTCTCCAAGACCAGGGACATCCTTTGAGGTTAGATCTTCAAACGAACACCCTTGACGACTGTGATCGATTTGGCTTTCTTTACAGTCGGTTATCGATTGGGAGAAGAATTTACCTTTCGGAATTCATTTGAGTAAAACTCGACCGCTTACGATTAATATAGAAGGAAATATCGGATGCGGAAAAACAACTTTCACCAAGAGGTTTTTAGCAGATCGCCAGGTCTGTTCACTTTTAGAACCTCTTGAAGAATATCGAAATGTAGCCGGAATTAATCTTTTAGATTTGATGTATCAGAACCCAGATCGTTATTGCTATTATTTTCAACATTTCGCTCAAATGGTTATGTTAGGTAGACATCTGCAGACGACTTCATTGCCTGTAAAGGTGATGGAAAGATCGATATTCAGTAGCAATTGTTTTGTAGAAGCTCGTCGAAGGTTAGGTAATTTTCGCGACTTCGAATCTCGTTTATTGACAAAAAATTTTGATCTTCTCATTCGCTCGTCTGAGCTCAGAGTAGATTTGATTGTTTATTTGCGAGTTTCCCCAGAAACTTCTTTTGCTCGTGTTAGTTCCCGTTCTCGTGAGGAAGAATCGAGTATTTTTTTAGAGCTTCTCAGAACTATCCATGAGGTTCATGAAGTTTGGTTAGTAAAACAAACCTTTTCTTCTTTATCGGCTCCTGTTTTGGTTATCAATGCAGAATCCACAGCCGACCAAGTTTATTCTAATTTTTGTCTTGCAATGATACACGGACAAAGTTAAACCTTTGAATTTAATATTGAAAGAATTTTATTCTTAGAAAAAATTTGGTTAAAAAAAAAAAAAAAAAAAAAAAAAACTACATTATCGCATCCCTCGCACCCTTCCGTTTTCTTTACTATATCAAAAAGACTCTGTTTGCAAGAGCGACAAAGCACTTTTTCTTTGAAAAAGGTCAGATGAAGAGAGACTTCTTGAAGAAGAAATTCGGGTTTAGAACTAAAAAGAAATGATTAAAACAAAAAATTATTTTCTTATAATTTATTTGTGTTATTCGATATGATGTACTCACTGTGACTCAAAGCAGCTTTGGCATAGCAAGCCGCTTCTTCCTTTTTCGGAAACGGCGTTCAGCTGGCCGCAAGACATCTCTTTCCAAAGAGAGTTAAAATAGTTAGAGCTCTCTATTTCGCTAAGTTCGTCTGAATTTTCGAGAGGGAATACTTTTATCAACATAGCTGCATTCATGGAAGTATGCTCTTTTGTATGCATGTCTTGTCTGTCTTTAACGACTACTTTTCTCATAATGATTTGTTATTTCTGCGTTGCTAATCAATTTGAAATTTGTTTTCTTCGGTTGTTTCTTTCTAGAAACTTCTTCTCTGGAATTGAGTTTTGTGTCGGATAGGCTTTGGTTTAAGGAATAACGTGAAATGAGCCACGATTATTTTTCGAGGTCGATGAGCGATTGCTTGATTTTCACATTTTATTAACCTTAAGTGTCAGTTTTTGTGAGCACTTTTTCAGGTGATTTGACACAGCCTTCTCCTTCCAATCTTCCCCGATTCCTGAGGATGACTGGTGGACTTATTTTGAAGAGATACAAAGAAATGATTCAGATAAGATCGTTTCTTTTCTTTTGAATACGTATTCAATTTACTTTATTCAAGTATTCTCCCAAATTCACTTAGTGAATTTGAATTGTTATACCATCACTCACATTTGTCCTTCCAAAACTCTAGGGTGAACTATTCCTAAAGAAGTCACCCCACGATTTCCTTATTTTATATAAAGAGAAGTCTGTTTTCGTTTTATTTGGACCTGGAATTGTCGGTTCCCGTTTCGGTGTTTTCATCCGAACCTGTTTCGGAGGGATCCTTCATGAAGAAAATCGAATTTCTTCCCGACGTCAATCTGGGCCGTTGCGGAAACCTTTGTATTCATGAAGCCACATAACACTTAATAACACTAACCTTTATAAAACATGGCACATAAATTTTTGAGATTATTTAACGCTCAACTATCTGCTCAAGGTTTTCTGTGGCTTACCTTGAGACTGTGGGCAAATGCCAGATAGTAAAAAAGGGAGTTCTTAAATTTTTAGAGCCACAGCTCCAACTCACCCTTGAGCACTGACTACTAGAATACTTTTATAATTGTTTTATCTTTCCCGAGTCGGGACGACTCTTTTCCTCGGGGGGGAGTAGTGTTACAAAGGGTGAAATCACCCCTTTGCCCCTCTTTAATGATCTAGTAGTCAGCATAGATAAAAGACGTTTATAAACCTCTTATGTCTTTAAAAAGAATAAGGTTGCTGCGCCAACCGATATTATTGTAAAAACAGTCTTGTTTCAGACTTTAAACGAGAAACACGTATATTGCATTAAAAGCATTTATCACGATATTTTTGTTCACGCCTTTGATTTGATAATAAGTAAACTCGCGGATCCATATTTTATTAACATAACGCCTAAAACGTTACAATACTTTAAATTAAATTATTTTTAAATTAACTAGAGTTGTATTTACTTTCAACGCAATATTTTCGGAGATTACGTCGATTATATGTGCCTATTTCTTTCTGTTCATTATTTGGATCGACGAGTACAAAAGCATTTTCGCCAATACGACGTCCAATTTTGTACGGACCCTCGAATAGATGGAAAAACTTTTTTATTACTTTATCAAACGCATTCGACAAATGTCTGACTCTAAGTAAAACCAAATCTCCCACCGATAATTGAACCTTCGTTATGTTATGTTGCCCGTTTTTGCGATATTCAAAACTTTTCTTCAAATTTTCTCGTGCCAGCGTTATCAAATATTCATGAGACGGATCGTGACTTTGTGGAAATTGAATGATTTTATGAATTTCATCTTTTATCGGCTTGCCAAAATGCAATTCTTGAGGTGTCATACCGGTACTTTGGTGCACAGTAACGTTCCAAAATTCTTGAATTTGTGGAACCATTTCGGCCCATTTCGTATGTTTCTTAGCACATAAAGTTCTAAACAAACGGCCTAGCTCTCTCATACCCCGTTCCGTTGGATTCGACTGAGGATGCCTGATCGAGCTGAAAAGAGTTTTAATTCCCAGTTTTTGGAGTTCCGTTTTCCACACCTCAGACATGAATCGACTACCGTGATCGGATAATATTCGCTCAGGCTTTCCGATTTTTGGAATATAATACTCCGTTATTTTTTTCAAACACGTGCGCGTAGTTGCTTTTTTCATTGGAAACAGACTGACTAATTTTGAAAATGCATCTAACATAACAAAAATATATTGCACTCCTCCTCGTCCTGTTGGCAAAGGACCATAGAAATCCACCGTAACGAGTTCGTTTGGCTTTGTTGTTGCAACCCAATTATATTCCCCTTCCATTGATATTGTTAAATATTTGACGCGCTGGCACAAATCGCAGCACATAATGAATTTTTTAACCTGTGACGCCATTCCACGCCAATAATAAAATTGTTTCAGATATCCGATCGTTTTATACACCCCAGGATGCGCTAATTTCGTATGAATAGCGTCAATTAAAAGTCGTTGCATATTTTCCGGAATAACTATTCTCCAATTTTTTCTGTTCTTATTTCTGTGGAACAAAATGCCAGAGTGTATGATAAATCCTGATTCTTCCCCTCCTATCTCGTCCATTGCATCAATTTTGCCCTTAATGTATGGATCTTTAAGCTGCCATTCGCCCAACGTTTTGAAACTCCGTTTCAAATTCGCATCATATTTCAACATAGCAATTGAAATCAATGATGTCTCCTCTGTATCTCTTATAGGCAAAAAGTATTGGTCCATTGACGAGATTACGATTTTTTCTTGCATTTGTTCCACGAATTTACCCTCGGGGTTTCTACTAAAGAAATCTGCTACCTTATTGTCGCTGCCACGACAGTAAGACACTGTAAACGAGTATTGCTGCAGGAGAAGGTTCCATCGTATAATACGAGCATTTTGAAATGTTGACGATCTTAAAAATGTCAAACTCTTATGATCCGTAACGATCTCAAAATTTACTCCAATAAGATAAACCCTAAATTTTTCAACCGCATAAACTATGGCTAAAAGCTCTTTTTCAGTGGTTGTATAATTAATTTCACACCGCGATAAACATCGACTCACCACAGCAATAATGTTATGTTGTTCGTTTTCATCTATCTGGTACAGTATTCCAGCTATTCCTCGATCACTCGCATCCGTTTGAACTTTAAATGGTGTTAATGGGATCACATGTTTGAGCGTAATGCATTCGCTAAAATCTTTTTTCATTTTTTTGGAACGCATCTGAGTGTTTATGCGACCATTCCCACGCTTTGTCTTTGGTTAATAATTCTCTAAGAGGGTCTACCGATTTACTGTGTTTTATGTTGAATTGCCTATAATAATTACACCCGCCTAAAAACTGTTGTAATTGTTTTTTATTTTTAGGTTCGTCAAATTTCAAAATTGATTCTAATTTCTGAGGATCAGGCTCAATACCTTTCGAAGAAACCATAAACGCAAGAAAGGGGACGCTCTCTTGGAAAAATAGACACTTCGATAATCGAAGTGTAAAATTATAATCAAGTAAACGCTTACATATCCCCTCCATTACTCGGATGTGTTCTTCGAAGGTTTTCGTCCCAATCAGAATATCATCTATATAACATGACACATACTTGTCAAAATCATTTTTCAACGCAAAACTCAGGGCACGGATAAACCCGCTTCCGGCTGTTTTTAATCCAAAAGGGATTCGACAAAATTGGTATGTGTGAGAATCAAATAAAAAGGCAGTATAAGGTCTCGAATCTTTGTGTAATGGAACTTGCCAATATCCGTGTGTGAGATCCATCTTAGAGAACCATTGACAACCATGGTATTTCTGTAACAATTCGTTAATTAACGGCGGCGATTCGTGATCATCCTCCATAGCTTTGTTAAGAAATCTTTCATCCAAACATACTCTGACTGTCCCATCCACCTTCTTAACTATTCGGAGAGGATTGCAAAACTGGCTAATTCCACGTTCAATAATTCCTTCCGAGATCATTTCTTTTATCGCACGAGCTGTTGGTTCTCGGACTTGCAATGGTATTGGATACGAGTGTCGGATACTCGGATTATACTTCCAGTCTCGCCCTCCTGATTACATGTATACAATTTGTAGTGCCATCTCTTCTAGCTATTCTAACCACGTCTTTTAGAGTTTAAAGATTTAAAATTGACCGCGTATGGTGCCTCCAGTGGAGGTGGCGGCGCCACACGGTCACTTTCGTCATAACATTTTTTCGTGCTAACAAGTAAACACGTAAGAGTTTTTTAATCAAAACATTTTAATTTATTTAACGGACAATTCAAGTTTTTATTACTTAAAAATGGGTGGACATAAGAGGAAATCTTCTGATCGAGACAAAGATTATGAAAAATTAAAAAAGCGACTGCGTGAAATGGAAAAGAAGCTGGAAAAACGCGAACAGAGGATAAACAACGACAAGGAGAATGACAATGGCGGTGCTCAGAATGGAAAGTTAGGTGAGCCGGAACAAACAAATGTCCAAGCAGCTCCCTTAAACCTGTCAAAAAATCGAAGCAAGTATTATTTAGGCAATTATTGTAAAATATATATATATATACATACATATCCGTCAGGGTTATGCGAGACATAACATAAGTACGGAAATTAAAAACAGCTGAGCTTATACGTGAGATAAGACAAAGCTGAAAATATTATGGTTGAACTTACACGAGAGGTAAGACATAACCAAATAAACTATTTTCTCTCTCTCTCTTTTACAGAGACTCCAGGGAGCACTGTGAACGCCACACCGAAAAATCCGGAGGAGAGAGAAACTCCAGTTATAGATTTATCAAATGAAAATGAAACTGGGGAAACATCACAAGAAACACAATCAGCCAATGGGGTTACAGAAACTTTAGACCTGGACCCAGAGATCCTAAAAATCATCGGAGAAACTCCAGCGTCTGAGCCAGAAGGCTTAAAACTATCAAGTCATATTTCTAATCGCTGGAAAAGGTGGCTCAAAACGGGACAAACTAAAGAAACTAAAGAGCTTCTACTCAAAAAATACCCCAGAAAAGGTGAATGTTCTTTAGAGGCCCCGAAGTTAAACCCTGAAATTGCTGCATCACTAAATGATGGGTCTCTTAAGAGAGATAAATACTTCTCAAACACCCAAAACTTAGCTGGCTCTGCATTATCAGCATTAAGTTTGGTCATCGATCCCTTACTCACAAAGAAACGAGAAGAAATTGACATAAAAAAGATGTTAGAAAATTTATGGGAATCTTCACAAATTTTAATTGAGTTGTACCGAGGACAGACTATAGCCAGAAAAGCTTGTATTCTGCCTAGTCTAAACAGACAAACGGCTGCACTATTGGGGAAGACTGAGACTGGTGAGCTGTTATTTGGAGACAAGTTGGGGGAAAAGATTAAGGAATCTAAGGTTATTGATAAAATAGGGACAGATATAAAATCCCAACAGTCTTCTAAGAAACCTGGAGCTCCAACGAGCCATTTAAATGTGAAGAGCCCGTCTGTTCCACGATACCAAGCTCAGGCGGGCACAAAACCAAAACCATCCAAGCCGAGTTACAATCAGAAATATTCCAGCCAATCGAAAGGTCCACAGAGTCACCACCGGGGTCAGAACAGCAAGAATCGGAGCCGATATTAATCAACGAATCTCAGGTAAATATTGCAGGAAGGCTAAGCGCATTTTTAAGCAAGTGGCGTACAATTACATCAGATCCCTTCATACTGCAAGCTATTAAGGGGTATAAAATACCCTTTAAGTCAAAACCATACCAACCGAAACCAGCACTCGAGCGCAATTGGACAGATCTTGAAATTTCCGCTATAAAAGTAGAAATTCAGAGATTATTAAAATTAGGAGCAGTAGAGAAAGTTTCACCGACGGAAGATCAGTTTATATCCTCGTTCTTCTTGGTCCTAAAGCCAGATGGATCTAACAGATTTATAATTAATTTGAAAGATCTAAACGAGTTCATCGAGGTGGATCATTTTAAAATGGAAGACATGAGAACAGTTTGTAGATTACTCGCACCAGGAGTTTTTATGGGTACTATTGATCTTAAAGATGCCTATTTCTTAATGCAAGTGAATAAGTCAGATAGAAAATATCTTAGATTTGTTTTCCAAGGGGAAATCTACGAGTTCACATGTGTTCCATTCGGTCTTTGCTCAGCCCCGTTCGTATTTACGAAGGTATTAAAACCTGTTATCAATATCCTTCGAGAGGAAGGATTTTTATCCGTTGTATACCTTGATGATTTTCTCTGTATGGGGCTAGATATCAAATCTTGCTTGGCAAACTTAAGAGCGACGAAAGAAGTTCTAATTTCTCTCGGTTTTATTGTAAACGAAGAAAAAAGTAATTTTAAGCCAAGCAGACGATGCAAATATTTGGGGCTGATTATTGATTCAGAGAAGTTCTGTCTACAGTTGACTGACCAGAAAAGAGAATCCATTTTAAATCAAGTAAATATTTTAATGAAGAAGCAGACATGCAAAATAAGATTTTTAGCCCAAATAATTGGGACACTCATAGCTGCTTGCCCAGCTGTTGAATATGGTATGCTACATTGTAAGCTACTTGAAAAAGCCAAAACAGAAGCTCTAACAGCAAATTATAATAATTACGAAAAAACCATGTTGTTACCAAAATATATTTCTGAAGATCTCAGATGGTGGGGGGAAAAAATCCCCATAGCTTCACGTAAAATAAGGATAGCGGATTATAAAAGAGAAATTTTCTCAGACGCTTCACTTACAGGCTGGGGAGCGTATTGTGACGGAAAGCATGCTCGAGGTTTCTGGAAACCAGAGGAAAAAAGCTTACACATTAATGATCTTGAACTACGAGCAGCTTTTTTGGCATTAAAGTGCTTTGCAACAGACTTGAGTGATTGCGAGATTTTAATCAGAGTTGATAATTCAACAGCAAAGGCTTATATAAATAAAATGGGTGGTTCGCAATTCCTGCACTTACATCTACTGGCCAAAGAAATTTGGGACTGGTGTGAAGAACGGAGGATCTGGCTTTATGCTTCTTACATTCCATCAAGAGAAAATAAAGAAGCAAATAATCAATCTCGCGTAAAAAATATAGATACTGAATGGAGTTTAGCGGACTATGCGTTCAAACGCATCATAAAACGGTTTGGTGAACCGGCAATTGATCTATTTGCTTCACGAAATAATTCTAAATGTAGAAAATATTGCGCTTGGGAACGTGATCCGGACGCTATGGTGATAGATGCTTTTACAATTAATTGGAAAAAATATAAATTTTACGCATTTCCACCTTTCGCTTTAATAGCGCGAGTATTACAAAAAATTATTAATGATGGAGCATCTGGTGTCATTGTAATACCACTGTGGTCAACACAACCGTGGTTCCCACTGCTTGAAAACCTTATGACTTCTGATATGTTAATATTTAAACCTAATAATAATCTTCTAATTTCTCCGCTTAGCGACCAACGGTCCCATCCCATGGCGGCGACACTTACCCTGGCGGCCGTCAGATTATCAGGGAAGCGTTCTCAAGAAAAAATCTACCAGAATCATCATTAGAAATTCTGACAGCGTCTCTAGCAGAGTCTACTATTAAACAATACAATAGTGCGTTAAAGGACTGGTGGATGTTTTCAGTAGCAAAAGAACGGGACCCATTTGTCGTTGACGCAAGTTCAGTACTAGATTTTTTATCACACAAATTCAAGGATGGCGCAGCTTACGGGACCCTCAACACTACAAGATCGGCTATATCTCTAATATCAGCAGTGGACATTACTACTGATCCTAATATTGCTCGGTTTTTCAAAGGAATTTTCAAATTGAGACCTATCAAGCCCAAATATGACTCAACATGGGATACTGAGCCAGTATTAACAAGAGCTGCAAACTTATTCCCATTAAATAAACTGTCGTTACGCCAACTAACAGAGAAACTAGTTATTTTATTGGCTCTGGGAACTGCACATAGAGTTCAAACCCTGTCATTGATTGCAATCGAAAATATTTCTCGCTATAAAAACAACGTGCAAATTAAGATCCCGGATATTATCAAGACATCACGGCCTGGAGCTTCACAACCCCTGTTAGTTTTACCTTTATTCACTGATAAGCCAGAGCTTTGTGTTGCAAATACTTTACTGGAGTATATAAAAAAGACAGAGGAGTTACGAGTAAATGAAAAACGTTTGTTGATTTCTTTTCGCAAACCACACAAAGCGGTTTCATCGCAAACGCTTAGTCGATGGATCAAAAAGTTTCTCAGCGAGTGTGGAGTAGACGAAAAATTTACTGCCCATAGCACTCGACATGCATCGACTTCAAAAGCAGCAGAGGCAGGAGTAAGCCTAGATCTGATAAGAAAGACAGCTGGTTGGTCAGAGAAATCACAAGTCTTTGCAAAATTTTATAATAGACCAATAAACAGTCAAAATAATAATAATTTTGCTGAGGTGGTTCTGCTTAATCGCACTAAAGATAAGTAAACAACTATATGTATGAATAAGTGTTTCCTGTCTCTTGGTTTTTCTTGAAAACTTAGTAAACAAAAAAAAAAAAAATTTTTGTCTCTAAACATCTACAAATTGTATACATGTAATCAGGAGGGCGAGACTGGAAGTATAATTAAACGATCAAACGAACTTACCTGTACGTGAAGTTCGATCGTTATTATACGATAGTCTCGCCCGAACTGATTACAGTCCCACCCGAGTTCCAATGCACCCTAGGATATTTAAAGAATATCCTTCTCCCATGTAAGAATCAAAAATTTTCTTTTTTGCTTTCAACGATATGACGAAAGTGACCGTGTGGCGCCGCCACCTCCACTGGAGGCACCATACGCGGTCAATTTTAAATCTTTAAACTCTAAAAGACGTGGTTAGAATAGCTAGAAGAGATGGCACTACAAATTGTATACATGTAATCAGTTCGGGCGAGACTATCGTATAATAACGATCGAACTTCACGTACAGGTAAGTTCGTTTGATCGTTTAATTATTCGTTGTCAATTTTAGTTGATGTTCGTAACCCCTAGCGCATCCTGCTTTATCCGAGAATAGCGTTTGCGATTTTATTAATACGTTATAAAAATTATTCTTTTGTTCATCACTAAGGGATTTGGCATTTTCCACGATATTCGCGAATTCATTTAAATTACTTGTCTGTTTCACAGCTGTACTTCGATTATGATTTTCTTCACTTTTCATCGTTTCTAAAACACATATATTTGCCGATAAATTTTCTTCGAGTGTATTTTCACGGTTTTTAATTTGTACTCTAATATCGCACAACTTCGAGCTTTTATCCGCGTTGGTTTTACTCGCGCCAACGTTTTCGTTATTTAGATCGCTTTCATCAATGATCTCGTCATTTTTGTCAACTACAACTTGATTGTAGTTCAGTCCATTCTCAACCGAAATCTCGTGAGATTTTATCACATAAACATAGATCGTATCGTCTTTCTGGGAACAAACAAGTTTTTCAGGCGCACAAGCGTCAAATATAATCGATGACTTTGATAAACGACGGTCGCGGACTTCTATAAACCCTTGTTTATAATTTAATATCACTTGATTTTTCAAAAGCCAATCATTGCCTAATATTACATCCGACGTTAAATACGGAACGATCAGAAACGTACCCGATATGGTCATATCTTCAACGCGTATTTCCAAAAAAATTTGACGCCTTATCGTCGTGGCTTTTTTCCAATCGCGGTAGAAACAACTAAATTGGTCACAGGTAATTCTTTTAAAGCAAATTTTCCTTTCAAAACATTATAAAACAGCTCGGAAATAACAGTCACTTGGCTACCCGTATCAAGAAGCGCTACTTGACTTTGACCACCTATCGTTATTTTCAAATGAGGGCATTGAGATAACGTCAATTCTTCCTCCTTGATATCTAGGCCCTCGTTTCCTTCGATTCCTACCCGTAATTCTTCCAAAAAATCGAAGCCCCGTCGATGCGATGGAGGACCCGAAGGCATCGCATCACCTGTTAGTTTAAATGGTTGTTTGAATTTCGCATTGCCGTTTCTCCATTAGACGACGGCCTTGGAGGTGGGAAACGAGTGTCCGGCATATTAAGATTCCCAAATGAATTCGGAATATTATTTTCGTGTCTCGGGTGTTTATTTTGATATGGCCCCGGGTCATTTCCGCGACGATTATTTCTATAAGACCTGTCGTAATTTCTTCCTCGTATTTCCATCCATCTAATTTTCGTGTTCGAATATTTGTTTTGATTTTTTTCTGGGTCGTTTCGATCGTATTTATTTTCCCGTTCGCGTCGTATACTATCTAAATTCGCTAACGTTTGTCCTATTATTTTCGAATCGTGATAATTTACCGTTGCCAGCGTTTCCCTTACCCAATTCGGATATTGTTGGATAATTTGATAATTTATTTCGTACTCTGTTAACTGGGGAATAAAATATTTGGATTCTTTTAATTGACGGTAAAAGTACGTTTGTAACGACTCTGTTCGTGAATCATAACGTCTATCCATCCAATTTTTCTTAAATCGCACTCTCACCGGCACCGAATAAAACTCCTCAAGAAAACGCTCTTTAAATATCTCATAATTTTCCACACCGCCTTGTAAATCCTTCCATAAGCTTGCTCTTCCCTCTAACGAATGTTCAACTATCAATAACTTCTGACCTGGCTTTACATTTTTTGCGGTAAAAAACCTTTCCAACATTTCTAAAAATTCTATCGGATTCGATTCATACTCGTCTTTAAATTTAGGTAATTTCAAGTCCAAATTAAGGTTTTGTACATTACTTATGATCGACGAAATCTCCTCGGTATTGACGTTACGCTGGCCTTGATTGTTGATCAGGTGTTGACTATGTTGTCGTTGAGAGATCGTCGCTCTTCTTCTATCTCTTGCCGAAGACGATTCAAGGACTCTCTTTCTAGCTCCAAATCGCGCGTTCGCGACGATTGCGGATCGGGTACAATTTCGTCGCGTGTTATTGCTGGCATTTTCTTTTGATTTGTACGCCTCGATTCTGTAAACGTGTAATTTTAAAATTTTTGTTTCGAATTTCGCCCTGATCTTGTCACGTAAATCTGTTCATTCTCATTTGCCATGCATTTGTAATAAATATTATTAAAGTATATGTAGATTTAAACAAGGTACCAAATTTTATAATCTCAATAAAGTATGCGAAAATAATCTCACAATCTAATTTTTTTTTTTTTTTTTTTCAATTTAGTGAGTTCACGATATCACTTCTTAGACAACTACAATATAAAATTTTAAATTTATTTTATTCCTTGATATCGTGCCACTTAGTTGGGCGCCATTTTGTAAAATCAATTTATACTAGTTTTATTTTTATTGAACATATGAGGCCCTATTTTCACACACAGTCACCTACAGTTACACACCGTCACATACAGATACATACACACACTCATCCCAATTTATACATCATTCTCGGATTTATCTTGGAGTTCGATGAGACTTTTAAATAAACAATCCTTCAAATTTTAACTTATCTAGGACGCTCGTTTTTCTCCCACGTTGGCTCCTGCCCTGGGACTGGAATCCGGGATCGAAGTCGATGAGTTCAATAGATTCTCCACGTTAACACGTTGAGCGCCATGTCAGCCATCGGTGGCTGACACTAGACTTTCCGTTTAGACCGCGTCACCCATCGGTGGCTGACAGCGTGTAACATGAGAACTATAAAATTTTACACTATTTTACGGAGTTACAGAAAATTTATTTAAAATTTACATAATTTGGTATCATTACAGGAAATGGGATTCATTGTAACATGGCAAACATAAAAATGGTTTTCCTTCACAAGTATCACAAAATGTTACAACACGCTTGGTCTTTCTCCTTGCCATCACTCTACCATCTTTTCTTACATTTTTGTCATAACATAATTTACAGTACTTTCGACCTTCAGAGACTTTTCCCGATTTTCTTTCGAGTTTGTGTTTTTTTCCGGATCTTCTTGCAATTCTGCTCGGTGGAATGTTTTCTTTGTCACCACTTGTAAAATGGACTGCCAATTTTTTCCGAAATTCGGTAATGCTAATTTTCTGCTTCGTAATATTTTTATATAGAATGTAACTATTTACAACCGTAGTATTTAATAACAATTCGAAAGCTAGTTTTCTATACCATTTTAGAGACCTGCGTAATGGATTGTTGTAGGCGTTCATTTGGTCGGATAAGTCGACAGCTGACTTTTGTCTGTTGCAGTCTACTATAATTTGTGGCTTGATCTGGCTTCCGAATCGGCATTCAACATTCACCATTTCTGTCGAGTGCTTTGTCGATAGAACTAGGATGTCTTTCTTATCTTTCCACTTCAAAATAGTTATCCCCTGGTTATTTTCCTTTGCTATCATTTCTCCTCGTTTTAATTTTGTTGAAAGCACTTGGTGCGAATTTCCTCTTCGATTTGTACGTAATGTTCCCACTAAATAGGTGTTTTTACTAATTAATTTTTCGGCTAATTCTAAACTTCTTTACCAGTTGTCCGTATAGAGCGTGTGCCCCTTATCAAACAAATTTTCGCAAAGAGACATTACAATATCAGTGGGCGTAGTTTTTTCTTTTTCTAAAGTTTTCCCTGTGTATACGCGGAGAGCATAGGTGTATCCCGATCCACAGCACAACTTAAATATTTTAATTCCATATTTATGGCGCTTTTGTTTTAAATACTGCCTAAATACAATGCGGCCACGAAATGGAATCAAGGATTCGTCAATACATATGTCCTCGGTCGGATTGTAATATTTTTTGTAATTGGTCTCCAAAATGTCTATAATTGGTTGTATTTTATTTAAACGATTGGAACCATTATCTTTTTCGCTGTCTACAAAATGTAGCATTCTTAGTAATAATTCAAATCGGTTCCTTGACATGACCGCTTTAGCAAACATTTGCAAATAGGCAGGATCATTAGACCAATAATGATGTATGGCCGGCAATTTTACTAATCCCATCCATAGGATGAGTCCAAAAAATCTCTTTATTTCAGACGTACTTGTTTCTGTCCACTTTGCCAAGCGCTGCGTGTATCCAGCTTCTATTTTCTGTGCTGCATATAAATTTGTTTGTTCGGCAATTTGCTCGATCAGTTCATCCGGCACAAATAATTGATAGCTGGTTTCTACGGCTATATCTGATCCTATATGCTCCCTTACAAACCCCGAAGGATGTGTAAATGGTACAATCTTTGGCTGATTGCCTCTCGGGTCATGCCATTCTTCAACAATCTCCTCCTCTTCGTCAGAGGATAAAAATACATCCATTCTAGGCCGTTTTCTAGCAAAAATAATTTCACTGCTGCTGTCGCTTTCGCACTCTCGGACTGACATTTTGACGCTCAGGGCTAAAGAAAATTTTTGTCTGCACGGAGCCAAGAACTGTAATGAACTGATTTGTCGCAAAGGGAACACCGGCCACGCATCCATTTCAAAGAAATTTTATATGGGCGCGCCAAGCGGTAAAGAAAACAAAACAGACTTGCCGCGTAACATGTTGAATCAATGACTATAGGTATCACGCTACAATGTGCTACTGCGATCGGAAACACCGGTCTTTCAATACCAGCTCTTCAATCGAAGCGGCGCGCGTGGCCTGAACGGGATTGTCTTAGAAATACGCGTGGCGCTCAACGTGTTAAATCTAGTTTGAAGTATTGGCCAGTTTCCGTTGAGTCGCCTACCGGGAGATGAGCGGATGACCGATCCCTTCGACGTCCCAGAGCAAAGAGACCGAGCTCACGAAAGCGAACTCGGTAGTGTGATTCGAGGGGAGGAAATGAGAGATCGAGGATCGGTGGATTCTTCGATTATAGGATTCGATTTTGACCGCGGACAAATTCAAAATTTTGGATTTATCACCTTACACAGTCATTTTTGAATATTTCTCCAAAAATCAGATTTTTCTACAGGTTTTGAAATACTGTGCATGATCTCGTTAACCAATGATTGGATTCAAGATTTTCGGCGGGGAAACGGCAGAATGGGGGTAATATTATTAAACAGCTGAAAGAGAGTTTTTATACAATCGACCCGGTCTCCATTTTTTTTCTTCAGATTTTTTCTCATCCGGGTTACCAAATAACGAAACGGAAAAAAAAAAATGGAAAAAAATCTACACACTCTCGGAATTGTTTTTTTTTCATTCTTTTTTTCTCTTCTCGGTTATCAAAAACACAAAAAAGAAAGCGGGATTAAACAAGAACATGAAATAAGAAAAAATGTAAGGAAAAAGAAAGTCGGTCCACTCTCACTTTCATTTATTTTCTCTCTTCTGAGTTACCCGTAATGAAAAAGGGGCGGGGATTAAGTAAAAAAAAGAGGCGCCAAAAACGGGGAACAAATCGATTCACTCTCGGTATTTTATTGTTTCAATTATTTGTTCTCTTCTAAAAGAAAAAAATAAGTGAATAAAAAACAAAAGAAAAAAATAAAAAGCGACCCAGGATCGAACCCGTGTCCCGCAATACCCCACCCTCATGTGGTATCCACTCAGCTGCGCTACAGCTACGTCCGTGTACGTGTGTTTGCTTGATATGTTTACGGAGCTTGCTCGGAATTCGCTGATGATTCTTTGGAAGATTCATTTCGAGAAAAAAATAATTTCGCCCAACCACTTGCCCATTGCACATTTTGCATAAATGTTATCGAGCTGGCTTCGTATAGTTTTACATAGACTGCGTGTACAAATATTGGAGAACACCAGGCGTCACATATTTTCATATCAATAAAAAAATAATATTTATTAAAAAAAAAAAATAAGTATTCGGGCTGGGAATGGTTAATTATTTTGGTTCAGCGTCCGCTAATTGAATCCAAAATTTATCAAATCTGGAGATACTTTTATTCACTGACAATCATAATTGAAACAAGAAAAATCCCAATTCTTGCATTCCAGGAAACACCTGTGCGAGCGGGGACAAGGATGCGATTGGCAACCACTTGCTCGAGCGACCGAGTATATCTATATATACACGATTGTGGGCCACCTTCGGTGCATGGCCGCCTAGGTGTCAGGTCGGAAATGGGCCACCTTCGGTGCGTGGCCGCCCAGGTGTCACGTCGACGCTCGAATCTAGCTGGTATCACGAAAAGCCGAGCGTTGGAGATCTCCCTACTCATCTCTGCTAGGTGCAACGTCACAACTCCCCCCTCCCCACGCGGGGCAAGGCCTATAGGGTGAGCCGGCTTCGGTGACGGGTTTTGTGGTCATTTCGTCTGTGTTTTCTGTGGTCGTCTGTGGTCATTTTGTCTGTGCTTTTCCTTTGGGGTTGGTTTTCTCCTTCTGGTATTTTCCGTCGTTTCTGTGATGTCTGCTCCGATCTGTCGGGGTTAAGGGATGTGGGTCGGGATGTATTTGCGGGGTGTGCGTTGGGTGTGGGGTTGTTGGTTGTCTTATGTCTACTTATTCTACTTGGTCTCTTGTGTATTTATCAAAATTATGCTTTTTCTCTTATACTAACTTATCCTATTCTTATATTATTTTGTACTAACTCGGGTGTTTTTCTTAATCTATTTGTACTTAAATTTTTGGTTTTGGTTCGGTGGCTCTCGTCTGTGTGAGTCTTGGTGAGTTTTTGCGCTGTTCCTTGTTCCTTGTGGCTCGTGGTTGCTTCTCCGTGGTTCTGCGTTGGAGTTTTTGGGTTGTGTTCTGTTTCTTTGGCCTCCGTCTGTCGTTGTTCGTCCGTCGGTTTGGTGTTGTCAGTGTATTGAGTGTTTTCTGTTTTGTCCTTTTTTTTGTATCGTCTTGCGTCCCGTGTTGTGTGTGCGTCGTTGTTCGTCCGTCCGTTTGGTGTTGTCAGTTTGTCTAGTGTTTTCTGTTTTGTTCTTTTTCCTGTTTACGTATTGTTTTTCGTTTTTTGTATCGTCTTGAGTCCCGTGTGGTGTGTGTGGTTGGTTGGGGTGTTTGTGTATGTTCGTCTGTGTCGGTGAGTGAGGTGGTGTCGGTGTTATTGTCTGTGTCGTCGTTCGTCGTTTGTGTCTGTTGCGTGGTTGTGTGTGTTGTTTCGATGTGTATAACTGTCTTTGCGGTGGAGGTGCCGGAGTCTGTGTCGGTGTCGGTGTCTGGTGTGTTTGAGGGGTGTGTTTTATGTGGTGCTGTCTGATGTGTGCTGTGTGGTTGGTGTGTGGACGTGCTGGCTTCTGTCTCGTCTGTGTTTGTACGTTGGTGTGCCCGTCTGGTCATGTATCTGTCTCTTTCTGCCCCTAGTTCGTCGTCCAGGGTGCTTGTCGCTTGTAGGTTTGCAATTACTGCTATTATTTCTGGGGGTGGTCCTATGTGTTTTTTGTATGTCTGTCTTGTCTGCGTCGGTTCTGTGCGTGTGTCCATGTTGGCGAATGTTTGTAGGATCCTGTCTTCTGTTGTCTGTGGTCTCGTGAGTCTGGTGCGTGTCCACAGAGGGGGTGATGTGGGGGGTAGTGTGTGTCGTGGTGTTGGTGTCGATGTGGGGTGTGTGGTTGTGTGGGGTATTTGTTTGTTGGTGGGTGGATGTGTCGTCGTGTGCGTGGTTGTGGTTCGTGTGGTTTGGGTGACTGTTGGTGGGTGTGTGACAATTTGTGATGGGTGTCGTGTGTCTGTGTTAGTTTGTGTGCAGGTTTGTATGTGTTGTGGGTATTTTGTGCCCCGGACCAGCCCGTTGCATTTTGGGCATTGCCTTTGTCCGGAGAGTGTAACTGTGTGTGTGGTCATTGGTGTGTGTGTTTGTGAGTGTCTCTGGGTAGCTGTGGGTGCAATGGTTGTTATGTGTGTTGTTGTCGTGGCGGTCTTTGTTACCTGTATGTGTGTAGTGGGTGTCGGTAGTGGAGTTCGTCGGGTCTCTGTCTGGTGTGTGCCGTCGCATCCGTATCTGTGTGGGTGTCCTGGTGTTTGTAGTAGTGGTGTTCTCTCTGTGTTTGTCGTTGTTGTCGTCGGTCTCGTCAGTCGCAGTGTCATCAGGGCCGGTATTCTCGGTTGTTTTTTTCCATGTTGTCTTCTGTGGGGTGAATACACATGTTAGTTTATTTTCGAGATGTGTTATCGGGCGTGGTTCGTTTATTGTTTATTTGATCATGTATATGTATAATTTTAGGTCTTCTATGTGACATTTTCCTATATTTTTACCGCTTTATGTTGCCAATTCGTATATTGTGGGTGAGATTTTCTTTGTTATTATGTATAGGCCTATGAATTTTTTACTTAGCTTTGCTGCCGTTCTTTCTGGTCCGGATGAGAGTGTATGGTTCTTTTTCAGTACTCTGTCTCCTTCCTTGAATTGAATGTCTCGTCTTCGTACGTTGTAGTAGTGTGCTTGTTTTTCATTTGCTTCTATTAAGTGCCTCTGTACTTCGTCTCTAAATGTTTGTAGTCGTCTCAGGTGATCTGTCCATCTGTCTGTGTCTTGTAATTCTATTTCGTCGTCGTTCTCTAATTGATTTCTTAGGCATTGTGTAGGATTTAATTCCCTTCCTAGGTTCAAAAAGGCTGGTGTGTGTTTAGTTGATGTGTGTGTACATGTATTGATTGCGAATTGTAAGTCCTGTGAGTGTATGTCCCATTCTGTGTGGTCGTTGTTTACGTACAGGCTTGGATCATTGTTTTAGCGGTTCTGTTGACTCGTTTTACGGGGTTGGCTTGTGCGTGGTATGGGGGGATTGTTGCGTGTCTTATATTGAATTTTTGTGTTAGTTCGCGTATGAGTTTGTTTATGTATGGTGTGCCGTTATCTGTTAGTAGTATGCGTGGTGTACCCCATCGTGATATTACGTGTGAGTGGAATGTCTGTTCTACTGTTTTTGCGTTTGCTTCGCGTATCGGTATAATTTCCACCCATTTGGTGTATAGGTCTTCGAAAACTATGATGTATTGGTTTTTTTGTTTTGATGGTGGGATTGGGCCCATGATGTCTGAGGCTACTACTGTCCACGGTTCTTCTATTATTCTGGTACCCATTAGCCCTGCCGGTCGCGTTTGCATTGTTTTTATTCTTTGGCATGTGTCACATTTTTTTATGTAATTTACTGTGTCTCTGTACATACCTGGCCAATAATATTCTTTGGCTACTCTTTGATATGTCTTTTCGATCCCTAAGTGGCCTGCTTGCGTTACGTCGTGATTTTCGTGTAGTATGTGTTATTTTGTCTTTGGGTATTACTAGTTTCCATGGGTTTGTGTCTGGTCGGAGGTCTGAGTGTAAGGGGTTGGGGCGGTGAAAGTATAGTTGTTTGTTTCTGATTCGCCATGATTCGTTTTTCTCTGGGCGTGTTTGTACTTGTGTTTTCTTGTATATGTACCATTTGTCTGTCGTGTCTTCTATTGATTCTATGTGTTCTTCGTCTTCGTGTTGTCTTGAAAGTGCGTCTGGTACGTCGTGCATTTTACCTTTTCGGTGTGTAATGTCAAAGTCGTATTCTAATAGTTCTAGTGCCCATCGTGCAAGTCGGCCTGTGGGGTTTTTTAATCCTCTTAGCCACTTCAGTGCGTGGTGATCTGTAATTACTTTAAAGTGGTATCCTTCCACATAGGGTCTGAATTTTTTTATGGACCAGAGTACCGCCATATTCTCTCTCAGTGGTGGAGGATTTACGTTCTGCCTCGCTTAGCGCACGGCTAGCGTATGCTATGACATGCTCTTCGTCATCGAGAGATTGTGTTAGTACGGCACCTATCCCTGTTCCGCTAGCGTCTGTTTGTAGTGTGAATGTTTGTGTGTAGTCTGGGCATGCAAGTGTGGGTGGTGATGTGAGTGCGTGTTTGATTGTGTTCAAAGTTTCAATTGTGACAAATCACTTTCTTCCATTCGCTTAGTGCTTGAAATGGCTTGTCCAACTGCGCTTTGAGCCAATAGTTTCTCTAATTGCTAGAACAAAATATAAAGAATATCTGTGAGAGGATGGGTTTGGAAGATAGTGAAACTACTATGCAAAGTAATGCGCATAAAATAAATACATGTGGTAATGAATTGAAGAATATCAATGCGATAAAGTCAAGTTTGGATCAGTATTGAACATCGTATTTTATGTTACACACAATCAATGAAATAATCAGGCAATTTTTCTACGTTGTTTATCGATCGCGCTATGAAACTGTACGTAGATAGAGTATAATTACGTTGCCAGGCTTTTGTGTTTTTGTAGATTTCTCCGAGGCCACTGATAAACCTTGCTCTGCTGTGTTGGTCAAAGTAATAGTATTTGAGGTATACAGGCTCGGTGAATTGGGTCTATCCAAATCGTCAGTATTGCTGTCAATAGACGATGACGATGCAAGATTCTAGAAATTATCAAAGTTTTGTTATTGAATGAACTGACGACAGTTTAATGTTTGGCTCACGAATTCAATTATGATGAAGATGACAATTTTTCATAGTTCAAGCCTCATAGAATAGACGAGCAATTACATATCATTAATTTTGATTGTGTATAATCGAAAAAAATCTCACAACAGCAATATTATCCTTTCGAAGAAGTTCGTTTCGATTCCCTAGAAATTTACATCTCGGTTCCACTTTTGAAATTAAATCTTTCACCACGTCAAGCGGCATTATCAGTAGAGTTTCTTTGTCAATGCCTTCATCTATAATTTATGAACACAAATTGGCCAACTAATAACATTTACAGAACATAAACCTATCTGCACGCACACTATGGGCACTGTATTTCATAAATGTATTTGAGACACGATTCAAAATAAATCACTAGGCGAACTATTTGTTTCTTCGTAAAATTTTTTTTATACCATTCGCTTTTATTATACTTGAAAACTCTATTTGATGTATAATTGAATAGAAGTTTTTTGTAAACTGTCCGATACTTTATAGTGGGATTTTTCTGATCGCGTTTGGACGTAAATATAATAGACTTTTAACCTGAAAATTTTTCGGAACTTTTATAAATTTATTTGGTAAAGTGATGAACGAATTCGGCCACATTTCTTCGTTTTCGTCAAAGAGGAAAAGAGAAACTTGACAGCTCAGTGAACGGGGACGTGGACCAAGTAAGCAATAAAGGAATAATAGCGCGGATGATACAAGTCAAATAACCAGGCTATTTTTTTTTTCATCACTAGTTATTGGCTATACGCCAAGTACCGAAAAACTAGGCTAACGGCACGGAGAAAAGAAATGCACAGCAATGCGACGCAATTACCGCTCTTGAAGGTAAACATAAACTATACTATTGGGTGGGGGGGTTGCTGGCCGACGCGCGACCATATATTAGTAGGGGAGGAAAAGAGGCTAAATGGTAAGTCACTCGAGCGCTGCGAGAACCTATTGGATCATAAAGATTAGATACTCAAAAGAAAAAAAGTTCATATGATGTATGCTCTTTTACTGCCGGGGGAACTAGGTACTAATTTTCAAAAATGTAAAAAAAATTTATTATAAAGAAATACTCGAGCGCGTCAGACATTAATATCGTATACGCCCTATGTGCTTCCGGTAACAGAGAAGTATTAATCTGCCGGCTTACAAGTCGGGGGTGCCAGCACGAAGGGGTAGAAAATGAAAAAAAAAAAAAGTTATTCAAGCTCATCAGATATTCAGGGGGAATGTTGAGTGACCTCTAAAATGGAAAACCTTTGAATGCAGTCAGAACTCACAGCCGATTTTTGAAAATGTAAAAAAAAAAATAGTAACCTTGAAATACTCAAGCTCATCAGATTTATATGCAGACAGTTCAGCTCGATGTCCTTGTTGTGCTGACCTATAATCTGATAATTACGTGGAGGAATTTCATTGTTCTGACAGCTTAAGGTAGTACCGTGACATGTAAAGGACACCAATAGTCAATGGCTATTGTTTTCTTTCTCACTCACTAGTGCTGTCTTTCTTTACCGACTATCGCTCACTTACTTCCACTCACGTGAATCATCGTAAGTCACCAACTTTAAAAATTATTCACAAAAAAATAAATACTGCTTGTTTATGTTTTGTTTTTTTTGAAGAAAATTACTTGTTATATCCTCAATTAATAATTCTCAGTTCTTGAAAACAATCCTAAGAAAAATATGGCTGTTATTAAATAAAATAACTTTTAACTTCTTTAAAACACAATAAACAAACCAAAGCGTCACAAATCTACGAACACGACCGCGTTGTATTGTGATCAGCTGAGATGGCATCATAGCCGCAGAAAGTAGTGGGGGGACGGTGCGAGAGAATGAGAAATAGAGAGAGAGTGAGAAATAGAGAAAGAGTGAGAAGGGGAGAGAGGCGCGGAGTGGGAAATACATAGTTCTCAGCACTTGCACGTACCTCACTTTATCAATAATTTTAGCTTTTTTACGTTGTAGAAACCGTCAGATTATATTATATCCGTAATTTTTACATGATTTCCTTCAAATTAAAAAAAAAATAACCGCGCTCGAATACTTCCAGGTGACGTTTTTTTTTTGCAAACTAATTACTCGCTTATTCTCTTATACCATAATCAAATCGTCAGAATATTGAAATTGACGCTTTTTTCCATGTAATTAACTTACCTTCTATTAGTCTGACGAGCTCGAATCAATTTGAGGATCGATTTTTTTTTACTTATCTGATTGGCTACCCTAGACGCACCCTTGTATATTAAGGGTTCATATATGGTGGTCGTTCATAACAGGGTGCAAGGTTTCCTCCCTTATATTGTTCTGTCGCGCTTGAATAACACCCAAAATCCCCTCTTGGGCTCCCCTACTATATGTAATACTCCTGTATTGCCAGCGCCCTATGCTTCCTTGTAAGTGGTAAGGACGGCGGTGAAGTGAGACAGAGCGAGTGACTTCTGGTCATTCTGCGCACGTGCGACAATTAGCGTTTACATATATGCGTGTTTCCATATACTCAATACAACTGTTGCGCACTCCCGCTTTCATTCGCGCTTGCGCATTGCAACCCAAAGTGACGAGCCATGAGTGAGAGAGCGATATATTCTGCACCGTAACGTTCTCTTCGCGTTTTGGTGAGCGCTAGCAATACAGAAGCATCACATATATGCGCGCGACGTGACTCGACTCGCATATGCGTCGTTCGCGGCCGATCCACCGCGTGAAATTTATGCCCGTACGCGGCCGCGCTGATCCGCGTGAAGTTGGCTGTGCACAAAATTCAAATGGGGACGCGGTTAAGATGGCGGCTCTTTGCACGTGACACGAGACAATACTGGCAAGGTGGACGAGATGGCTAGGATCGACGCTATGACGCAGCACTTTGTAATATGCGAATGTACACAATTATACGCAGCTAGACGTGAATCGGGCGAAATGAGTACATGGGTTACAAAAATTGAAAACGAAATAAGTACGACGTAAGGCAGTACGGGAAAATGACTGAGCGAAAATCAGAGAGAAACGGGTGATGCTATCGTCTTTTCGGCGCGGCGAAAAAAGCTTCGGACAAGGAATTAGCAAACTAGAATTTAATGAAAATTCTGCAATACAAGTTAGGGACGTAAGATTAGATACACTTTAAAAAATTTGGTGTCAAAATCGACACCATTCTAACACCACGCGTAGTCCCGAAAAGTCCACTCCGTTGGTGTGCATGCTTGGTGTTAACAGACGGTGTTGAAAGTTTGGTGTTCCAAACTAACACCGATTGCAGTAACACCCGAAACCTGACACCTTCAGAATAACACCAGAGTATTGACGCCCAGACAATTATGACACCATGAAAATCAGCACCAAGGAATTTGAACCCTGCGAAATAACAACATCGAAATGGACACCATAAGAATTCACTCGACTGAATAAGCACCTTGCGAATGAACACCAGCGAATGAACACCCTGCCAATAAAGACAAAAAACTGACACCCAGTTGATAACACCAGAAAATTGACATCCGCAATATAACATCATAGAACTTACACCCTGAGAACAACTCCACAAAATTGACACCATGGTAATAACACCAGAGAATTGGCAAACCAACTATTTTTTTTTATATGAATATTGGTATATGCTGTAACGTGGCAGTTTTACTGCGCGTTCCACACGGCTCCCCGAACTCTAGACGGACCACCGACTTAGGGAGCACGCGAAGTAGACCGCGGCTCATTTCGGAAAAGAGCGCCAGGACAATAGTCACGCATCCGAGACTCTAAGAGGGGACCATCGCCGGTTTAGCGAATAAGACTTTTCAGGATTTTTGTTTATTTTTTTTGGGTGGCCAGTAAATGCGGCTTCGGACAGGGGATCGGCAGCAAATCCGAACGATGTTACTGGATGGCAATCGCGGCGGATCGCGACGAAAGGAGGGCCTCACACGAGGCTACGGAGAGAGCGTCAACGGTGAGCTCTGCCGCGAGGGAATCCAAGGCGGACGAGATTCCCGTTGGTGGCCGGCGAGCCGTAGCCCCCCCCCCCTCCGTCGCCCAACTGACGACAGGTGCCCTCGCGAAGTAATCACCACGCCACTGCCAAGCTACGGGGTACACGAGACTGGTCAGCCAATCAACACCCCGCGACAGCGGAATCCAACGATAGCGATACGCTAGATTGTAAGAATTGCGTAACGAGAACCCCAATGCGAGCGGGAAAATTTTGACGATGGATGGCGCCTATGTTCGGGGCATGTTCGAATTGCGGCTCCGATTAGCAGGACTCGTCACTTGAGTCCTGGCGACCGGTAGCGATAGTTGCATGGCGAGGAAGTTTAGAAAAAAAAAAAAGAAAAAGCAACGGTACTGTGTGGTTGTTATGGCTGAGACGGGCGTAGGAGGATTTCTGGTGTGGCTGAGGAGCGGTAAGCGCTTATAATTCTTTGCAGGCATATTTCGAGCGCAAGTTAAATTGGCACACCGATAAACGGTCGGCCCACGCAATCTTAGAGTTAGAGTAGCGCTCGAAATCTGTTTGCCGATCTCCTGGAGGATGACCGTAGCCTGAGTTTTCGCGATAACGCGTAGAGTCACGGTTTCGCGTGGGGAACAATTTCGGAGTGAAATTGAGTGCGGCCAAATTCCGCTGCACAGGGTCTCGTCGAGTCTGCGTACGAAAAAGGGTGGTGAACTTTGGGGGAATAAAGACTACGGCTGGAGCTCGGATGCGTCATAATACGCTATACCCTCGCGCGATTAGAAAAGCTTTCTAGAGTGATTAATTTGGTCGCGATTAGCGCGTCGAGGCATGTCTTTTGATTTAGTTTATGAATTATTGTGCATCAGCTAGGTGGCGACTAGCGCCCGTAGAAATAAGAGATCAGCTAGATTTAATCACAATTTCGATTAACGCGTCGAGTATGATCTAGATTACGTTTTGTTTAGCGGTTTATATTGAGCGACGAGTAGCGTCGTAGCTGAGGCCGATCGCGGGCAGCGCGTTGAGTCCGATTTTGTTTTTGGTTTTTGCGAGTTAAGGTATTGTTAAGACGGCGACTAGCGCAAGAAGGCCGTAGAGGTCTCCTAGATTTATTCATTTTTTTTTTATTTTGTTTGTTTCTCCCTTTCTCATTTCTTTTGTATTAAATTTAAGCCGTTGTATTTGGAATCGCGAAGGACGACTTGCGCAGTCGTATGATTATTTTTATTTTTAATTTTTTTTGTAACATCGCTAACGAGAAATATATTATTGGAATTTTATAGTGATTTGGCCAGACCACGCATTGGCTTACTTGTGTTACATCTCTCTCTATCCAAAATTTACCCCTCCCCTCTCCGCGGTACTGAGCTATCGAGTATATGGTCGCGATATTTCGCATTACCGATTTCGAGGCGTGTTAATCACGCCAGGCGCCCAACAAATCTCGCGGTATTGTTTTAGGTCCAGGGTACATCGTGGACGCCGATTTATTGTGTACGAGGTAAGTTCTCGGTCATTTTCTCCGAGTGATCGAGGTGCAGAAAAATCCACGTAACAATGCATATATGACACATGATGTAGGGTTAAAAATAAAATACAGTGATTCATAAGATAATCCAAGTCAATATATAGTTTCTGTCATATACCGGGACAATCTCTTGAAACTATACATATAATGCGCATGCGCGAGTTTTATCGGCTGCTCGGGCAGGTTGACCACTCCGAGTTTCAGCTGTCAAACTCTGTTTCTGGCGGCGTTGTAGTTCATACGAATTTTTGAGGTTAGAATCTTAAACAGTCGAGGTAGTGACTCGGAAAGTTGATGCTAATGCTCTTTGAAAATTGGCTTTATTCGACTAAAATGAGAAATCTGTTTAAATGTTGGGTGCTTGGAAGAAAGGCAGCAGGTAGGTGCGAACACTTTATTTAATCATTTTTATTATTTCGTACATTAGAAATAACAATGGAATTTTTATCTATCAACAGGTGATACGGCTGAAATAATTACATCTCTGATATTCACTGTTATCTGCCCATTCAATTTGTCAGACGTACAAAGATCATCGCCACTTTCAAGCAACTAAGCAACTTTCTCACTCTTTTGTGATTTCAGGCGGTAATATTGAATTTTATCACTTTCGAAAATGAGACATTAAACCGAGCGTTCAAGAAATTTAAATATCTCACTATCTGTAACGGAACTGTGAATCTTTTTTTTCTTGAAAATAGTTCAACAAAATTTACGAATAGTCGATAGTCAATGTATTTTTTCCGATTAACAAATTATTGCTACTACTATTTAAAATTTCCGAATGATTATCAGAATTTATTTCGCAAATTTTCAATGATGTTCGATTAAATAAATGAAGGGAACCTAATACTCAATTTGAAAATTCAAGTAATATTAGATTTATTAAAATGATATTTGTATTTCATGTTAGTGCAGTTCGAAACAAAGAAAATCTAATCGAAAGCGTAGAACTCAGGAATGTAAATCACATCCTGTGACACAAGTTGAAAATCAAGTTTCTCAAAATGCGCCTCAATGTCACAATTAGCTTCAAGGACAATCATGTTTTAGAGTAATGTCAATTTTAAAGTAATGTAAAGATAATGTCCCTTGTTCCATCAAAATAAATGAATATCTAGTTTTTAACGAAGTTCACGAAGATTTTTTTCCAAATAATGTTATCCGATACAATATCTTGTTCATAGTCCTCCGAACATCACCTTCTAACAAGGATATTTCGAAAGAGTCCCTTTGTTGCAGAAACCATTATAAAATTCTTGGTTTTCAATTCGAGCTATTGAATAACTCTGTGTTTCAGGTTCCATATTCAATCTCAAAATGGGATTTTTATTGCTCCAGATAATGCTAACATAAAATGCAGAAATAATCGCGGTACATGGAGATTCACAAGCTTTCAGTCTTAGCGTCGGACCCTATAAAGAGTGTAAAATTGAATTTGGTTTCAAGTTATCGTGCAACTAGCTAGCCAGATGACACCGTCAACTGAGATTAAATTTAAAGATATTTTTAACTGAACTTATTTAACAGTTCTAGATTTGTATTGATTCAGTTTGCCTAGCAAAATTCAACCCTACAATCTAATTGAGGACTTGAAAAAGTATTCATCTGAATTCAATGCCAAAGAGAGTAAAAGTAAGCTTCAAAATAAGATATCTAATCAAATGGTATAAAGTTTGAAAAACAATGCTGGTCAATGATAATGCTTAAATTACAATGGTGCACAGAATGATTCCTCGGTAGAATGAATTGGCAGCAACGGTTAAGTAACAAACTTATCGCTATTGGTTCGATCAAAGTAAAATGATGGGATATTCAGCCATTATGATCTGTAGTATATCCCGCTCTTCAATTTTGCCTCAACTGATGTTAAGAAGGTGGCGATGGCCTGATAAAATTCACTCTGACACCTGATGTCTGACGAAACAACCAGGTTCGATGGTTCTCATGATTGCACCGCTCGAGAAACCAGAATCCTTGCCACCTAAACGTTTTGACCATCAGGTAAGGCATAATTGTCCTCGTGTTAATTAAAGTTTAAACTTCGAGCCTGCTGAAAAAAAAACTAATTTTATCATTGAATCCATGTTAAAATATTGTCATTGTCAAAGATCACGTAATTGGAAATTTACTTACATGCTTCCATGCCTGACAAATTTAGTCCCGCTTTGACAATGAATTATTTCGTACCTGAAAATATTAGAAGCTATTATTATCAAACAGGATCTTTCGGTATTTTTGAAGGCAAAAAAAAAAGGCAGCACTTTTTGAAAGGCAACCAATGGCCAGACGAGGGGTGATCAGAAGAGTGGAGATTGGTCTCCCAGTGTTATCGGACGATTGTCTTGTAAGTTATTGTTTTGTTTCCTAATTTTTCATTAATAGCATAATTTACACTGTAATATTAACTGTTGTTCTTTTCCTCTTTTTATTCTTGGATATCTGGTGAACCCTCTTTGTTAACGGAACATTGATTGTTGTACAATGGAGCTGCAAAAACTTTGTCAACTAATCAACGATGACGGCGAGGGTTTTTGTGAGTATTGCGTCGGGTACGTTTTCTGTTAATTGCTACTCTTTGTCCTCCTAAGCTTCGTGTTTAAGATGAATAATTTCTTTATTCCTTGTTACTCATTTCTTTTATTTATTTCATGTTCATCAGCACTAGTTACTGACTTCTGGAGCACTGCACCGTAACGAATCTACTCTGGAAATATCTACTGGGTCTCAACCATTCATTTATTTTTAATTTGATGTAAATAAAGAATCTGTTCACAATAAACATTGTTTTTACTTACCTACTTCTGTTTGTCCAGACTCCCACTTGTTAATGACATTTCACGTTGAATTTCAGATTTCTTCTTTCAATAAATAACACCCAATTTCTGTATCATTTGATATTTGCTTTTCCGTTAAATTCTTTATTGCGTCGGTTGAATATCTTCCGAAATCAACTACGGTATTGCTGAACGATACTATTCTTCTCAGACAATTCACGCTACGTAAAAATAAACAGCAGCATAACCTCAATCCACGGCTTTACGCGCGAGAGAATCACAGCTTTTGTTTCATTTTGTGTACGTTGGCGCCTTGCTCAGCAGATGAAAACATCACCGCGGCGCGATTTCACCGACCAATGAGATTAAATTATTTGGCGCATGCGCCTTATATGTATAGTTTCAAGAGATTGTCCCGGTAGGTAAACACTATACATGTGCTTTTAATTCTAATATATACATATTTGAACTTATTTTTGCTTATATGTTGTGACGTGGATTTTTCCCGCTCTTTGGTCACACGGAGAAAATGACCGAGAACTTACCCCGCGCACAATAAATCGGCGTCCACGATGTACCCTGGACCTAAAACAATATCACGAAATTTGTTGGGCGCCTGGCGTGATTAACACGCCTCGAAATCGGTAATGCGAAATACCGCGACCATATACTCGATAGCTCAGTACCGCGGTGAGGGGGGGTAATTTTTGGGGAGAGAGAGATACAACACACGTAAGCCAACGCGTGGTTTGGTCAAATCACTATCAAATTCCAGTAATATATTTCTAGTCAGCGATAATACAAAAAAAAAAAAAAATTGTAATAATACTGCGAAAGTCGTTCATCACGATTCCAAATACAAATGCTTACATTTAACCCAATAGAAAAAAAAAAGAAGGAACAAACAAAATGATGAAAAAAAACGATTAAATCTAGAAGACCTCTACGGTCTACGTGCGCTAGTCGCCGTCTTAATAATACCCTAACGCACAAAAACCAATAACAAAATTTTGACTCGATGCGCTGCCCGCGATCGTCCTCTACTACGACGCTAATCGTCACTTTCATGGACCGCTAGACAAAAACGTAATCGAGATCATAATCGACGCGCTATTCGCGATCGTGATTGAATCTAGGTGATGTCTAACTTCTACGTGCGCTAGTCGCCACCTTACTGATACACAATAATTCATACAACAAACCAAAAAGACGTGACTCGACGCGCTAATCGCGACGGAATTATTAACTCCAGGAAGTTTTTCTTTTCGTGCGGGTGTGTAGCGTATTATGACGCATCCGAGCTCCAGTCGTCGTCACTATTTGCACAAAGTTCGCAACCCTTCCCGCTAAACCGAGCATCTACGCACAGTAACTCGCGACCCCCACGAGAAGTGACCCTTTTTACATACGCAGACTCGACGAGACCCCGTGCAGCGGAACTTGGCCACACTCAATTTCGAACCGAAGTTGTTCCCCACTCGAAACCGTGACTCTACGCGAGACTTTACGGGGATCAACTTGACTCTACGCGTTATCGCGAAAACTCAGGCTACGGTCATCATCAAGGAGATCGGCAAACAAATTTCGAGCGCTACTTTAACTCAAGAATTAAGTGGGCCGACCGTTTATCAGTGTGCCAAGCTAACTTGCGCTCGAAATATGCTCGCAAAGAATTACAAGCGCTTACCGCTCTGCAGCCACACGACGAATTCCCCAACTCCAGTTTCCGCCATCGTACACAATTTCTTTTTTTTTTTTTTAACGTCTACTCGCTACTATTGCACCCACCGCGTAACGTCGCCAGGACTCAAGTGACCAGTCCTGCAAATCGGAGCCGCAATTCGAACATGCCCCGAACATAGGCGCTATCCGTAATCAAAATTCTCCCGATCTAATTGGGGTTCTCATTACGACACTGTTACAGCCTAGCGTATCGCTATCGTTGAATTCCGCTGTCGCGGGGTGTTGATTGGCTGGCCAGTCTCTGGTACCCCGTAGCTTGACAGTGGCGTGGTGACGACTTCGCGAGGGTCATCAGTCGGGCGTTGGGGGGGGGGCTACGGCTCGCCGGCCACCAACGGGAATCTCGTCCGCCTTGGGTTCCCTCGCTGCAGAGCTCTCCGTCGACGCTCTCTCCGTAGCCTCGCGTGAGGCCCTCCTTTCGTCGCGATCCACCGCGATTGCCATCCGGTAACGTCGTTGGAATTTGCTGTCGATCCCCTGTCTGAGGCCGCAGTTACTCGCCACCTAAAAAAAAAATAAACAAAAATCCACAAAAGTAGTATTCGCTAGACCGACTATGGTCCCCACTCAGAGTCTCGGATGCGTGATCGTTGTCCTGGCGCTCTTTTTTTTAAATGAGCCGCGGTCTGCTCCGCGGGCTCCCTAAGTTCAGGTTCCGTCTAGAGTTCGGGGAGTCGTGTGAAACGCGCAGTAAAAATGCCACGTTACAATAGATAAAATATTGTTACAAAGGGTGAAATCACCCGTTTTGCCCCCTCTTTAATGATATAGTAGTCAGCATAGATAAAAGACGTTTATAAACCTCTCACGTCTTTCAAAAGAATAAGGTTGCTGCGTCAACCAACATTATTGTCAAAACAGTCTTGTTTCAGACTTAAAACGAGAAATACATGTCTTGCATTGAAGCATTTTCACAACATTTTATTCACGCTCTTGATTTCTTTTGACTTGATAATTAAACTCGCAGATTCATATTTATTTTCTGTAACGTCAAAGTACGTCACAATATGTTAATTCAAAATTTTTCTCAAAACCAATGCCGACTAGAATGTGGCAGTATTTTATTGCAATTTGATAATTTATTCCCAATAAACTCACCAAATGGAGATAGGTTAGTGTACACTGAGCGTTGTGGTAATTTAGTACGCATAATGAAATGATAATACTTGGTTTGTACTCAATTATACATGTCAGCACCAAATGGTTTGAAATAACACCATATAGCGTTGAAAGAACCCTAGATACAATTCAAAAAACACCAAATAGTGTTAGATGAACAGAAAATAGCATTTAACGATTTATTGGAAAATATTATTTATTAACACTTACCTGCAATAATAAGATCATTTCATTCCAAGGGCTTGCCATTGGGAGTGAGCACTTTTATCCATTTAGTATCTCCGTTGCATCGTCCCTTTCGCAACTAGAAAGATATCCCGGTAACAATATCACCACTATCCGGTGCATCCTGCACATTTGCTGCTTGCTGCGCATTATCAATCAACAGATTTCCCATTTCAGGGCCATCCATATTAAGCGAAGTCACGGTAAAAACATTAACAAAATCTGACTCTGACATAATTACAACTATACACGAGGCAGACAACACGTTTTACCTGAAATGCGACGCGACTGCTTGTAAGCACGCGTGGAGGAAACTGAGCTTTTCTGACTGCGGGCTAAGGACTTGCGGCATGTTCAAACTTGTACGCGTAATAGGTTTCTACATCAGATTGACACCATCGGTGTCAATTCAACATTACATCGGTGTCAATGCAATACTGCACCGGTGTCAAAGCAACACTGTGTCGGTGTACACGTCATTCTGTGACAGAATTGGATTTTGAGGTTGACACCATCACCGTCAAACCAACACATTGTAAACAATCGACGGTGTGAACTTCTATAAAACTTCTGTAGACTGAAGTTCGGTTTAAAACAACACTATTTAGTGCTTTTTAACTTCCCGTCTCTCCGTTTTCGGAGAAAAAAGGAAATTCTCAAATTTATGATGGTGGATCCATTATAGTGGTTCAAAATAAAAGAAAAATAATATCTTCATGTAATATGGTATCCAAAGTTTTCCGACACATCAATCACGAATCTGAATTTGTAGTTCGAAATTCGAATTGGATATTAATATTTGTTTATTTTGTGAACTTGGAACCTGTAGTCTGAAAACGGGAAGATCGAGGGCTGGCTCACGGTCAGCCCAAAGCCGCTTGTTAAACACACGCAACTCGTCATTTTCGACACCATATAGTGCTAAATTTTGAATTAACGAATAAATGTTGTCCATATAATATATGTATACTAATTTGTACTGTGACGTGGATTTTGCCGCTCCTCGGTCACTCGGAGAAGATGACCGAGAACTTACCACATGCACAATAATTCGGCGTCCACGATGTCCCCTGAATCTGAAATAATACCGCGAAATTTGTTGGGCGCCTGGCGTCACGAACACGCCTCGAAATCGGTAATACGATATACCGCGACCATATGCTCGGTAGCTCAGTACCGCGGAGAGGGGAGTGGTAATTTTTGGGTAGAGAGAGATACGCCACACGTACGTCGACAAGTTACTTCACAAAGCAGCAATGAAATTGAACAATATATTTCAAAATAGCAATAATACAAAAAAAATAAGAATAAAAATAATAACAATGCTGCGAAAGTTTGTCCTCGCGATCCCAAACGCAAACGCTTAGCTAAAAAAAAAGGAACGAGCAAACAAAATAATCAATAAAAAAAATGAAGGGATCCCGAAAATCTCTACGGCCTACGTGCGCTAGTCGCTATACTACTCGTGACCGCTAATTTACACACAAAGAGAAACCAAAAGCAAAATCGGACGCGACGCGCTGCTCGCGATCGTCCTCGACTACAACGCTGATCGTCACTTAATCATGAACCGCTAAACCAAAAACGTGATCTAGATCATAATTGACGCGCTAATCGCAATCGTGATCAACTCTAGGTGATGTCTTATTTCTACGGGCGCTAATCGCTACCTTACTGATGCACAAGAATTCTCAAAATAAACCAAAAAGACGTGACTCGACGCGCTAATCGCGACCGAATTAATAACTCTAGGATGCTTTTCTGATCGTGCGGGTGTGTAGCGTATTATGACGCATCCGAGCTCCAGTCCTAGTCACTATTTTCACAAAGTTCGCAACCCTTCCCGCTAAACCGAGCATCTACGCACAGTAACACGCGATCCCCCCGAGAGGTGACCCCTTTTTTTCGTACGCAGACTCGACGAGACCCCGTGCAGCGGAATTTGGCCGCACTCAATCTCGAACCGAAATTGTTCCCCACTCGAAACCGTGACCCTACGCGAGACTTTACAGGGATCCACTTGACTCTACGCGTTATCGCGAAAACTCAGTCTACGGTCATCATCAAGGAGATCAGCAAACAAATTTCGAGCGCTACTCTAACTCCAAGATTAAGTGGGCCGACCGTGTATCAGTGTGCCAATCTAACTTGCGCTCAAAATATGCCCGCAAAGAATTACAAGCGCTTACCACTTCGTAACCACCCGAGGAATTCCCCGACTCCCGTTGCAGCCATGCCACGCGATTTCTCTCTTTTCTTTGTTCTAGCTCACTAAGTTCTATTCACCCACCACGCGACGTCGCCAGGACTCAAGTGACGAGTCCTGCAAATTGGAGCCGCAATTCGAACATGCCCCGAACATAGGCGCTATCCATAGTCAAAATTTCCCCGATCTAATTGGGGTTCTCGTTACGCAATTCTTACAATCTAGCGTATCGCTATCGTTGAATTCCGCTGTCGCGGGGTGTTGATTGGCTGGCCAGTCTCTGGTACCCCGTAGCTCGACAGTGGCGTGGTGACGACTTCGCGAGGGTACCTGTCGCCAGTTAGGCGTCAGAGGGGGGGGGGGGGGGGGGGGCTACGGCTCGCTGGCCACCAACGGGAATCTCGTCCGCCTTGGGTTCCCTCGCTGCAGAGCTCTCCGTCGACGCTCTCTCCGTAGCCTCGCGTGAGGCCCTCCTTTCGTCGCTATCCACCGCGATTGCCATTCGGTAACATCGTTGGAATTTGCTGCCGATCCCCTGTCTGAGGCCGCAGTTACTCGCCACCTAAAAAAAAAATAAACAGAAATCCACAAAAGTAGTATTCGCTAGACTGACTATGGTCCCCACTCAGAGTCTCGGATGCGTGATCGTTGTCCTGGCGCTCTTTTTTTTAAATCAGCCGCGGTCTGCGCCGCGGGCTCCCTAAGTTCAGGTTCCGTCTAGAGTTCGGGGAGTCGTGTGAAACGCGCAGTAAAAATGCCACGTTACAGTACATACATGCGTATAATCTGATGTAATCTTATTGGATCAAATTCGAATTGTAAGTTGTTTGTTTTTATTCAATTTTATCGTGTTATGGCGGACTAATTTTTCCCGAGTAATCTCGCTTACGGTGAGATATAATCACTTAATATAATTCTCAAGTTATGTCCGAAGATTTCCGACATCTAGACAGTGAATATACCTCATACCACAGACGAGGCTCCTTGTGACTATGGGAATCTGTATTTTGAAGATATACTAACGTCTGAAGAGGGTAAATCAACACCTTGATCAGTCAAATTGCACGGAAAGGTGTCTGAGTAAAAAACTGCAAATGGTGTTGATTCACGTGAGATGACATCATTTTTAATCCCAACAACATTGCGGGAGTATTTCATAAACTTTATTGGTGTTATTCGTGACACCGAAATTCCCAGCCAATAACACCGAGCTTATTTCCTAACTTCTGAAGAGGCTGAATCAACACCTTGGTCATTCAAATTGCACCAAAAGGTGTCAGTGTGAGTTAAATAGTGCAGATGGTGTTGATTTAGTTAAGATAACACCATTTTTAATTACAACAACATCGTCGGAGTCTTTCATACACTTTATTGGTGTTGTTTGTGACACCGAAATTCCTAAACAACAAGACCGAGCTTGTTTACACCGCATACTTTTTACAGTATTGGCTTGTCGGATTGGTTAGTAAAGCTAATCTAGAGAATCCACACGAAAATCCGAGATACGATATTATGCGACCCACGCGGTCGACAACCAGAATGTGAGACAAGCTATTTCGGGGGTTCGAGCGGTAATGCAATGCAAGCTCACTTACGTGAGAGGAGAAGAATGAACAAGGTACAAAGAGGGAAGGAATAAAATACGCCCGGAGGCTTCCTTAAATAAAATAAATGTTGTACGTAAGTAGTAGGGATACACCGGTTCTAACCCAAAGAATGGATTAGAACCGGCATTGTATCGTGATTCCTACCTTACCGACAGTCGGTATGTTACCACCGCGATAGTAAACCTTCCCCGCGATATTGTTACGGACTGATAACATAAATGGCGCCACCCATATTTTCGCCCGATTTTAACGACAGACAGTTTGACAGCGAGTTTTTTTGCCAGCCAGATGGGCAGCCATCTTGATTATTGCCTAGTCAGATGAGCGACTATTTTGATTTTTCCCCCGTCAAGCGCTACCCACTACCTGCTTTTAGGTTGACCAATTTTTTTTCCATCACATGCCCCACGCCGATTAGGGTTGGGGTGTGCAGGCTCAAACTTGTTCATTACAAAATTTTTTCATTTTTCGATGGCGGGATGGGTAAAGGGTAGGCCCAGTCGTCTCTGACATCATTTTTCCTTCGGAGATGCGCAGAACGTAGTGCGCACTGCCCCCCAATTCCTGCGATCCATCGACCTATATTAACTCCACGCATCCGAAGACTCGTCAATCTTACACGATACGTGCAAGTCAAAAGTTTCAAAAAGTTCTGCTTATATAAACATTGAAGTCATGGGCGACGAAACATACTCCACTCTCGTCAAGATGATGGAGAATGCGCACAATTTGTTGGGTGAGCTGCATCCTGAGCGGGAGAATGACAATACCTTGAAGCACTGGACTGACGTTGGAACAGAAAATCTCCAATTCCTGGGTGATGTTTCCAATTGTCGGAGAACGAGCATAGGTGCGAAACAGCAAATTCAACATGCAATCACACTCATACAATCCCGGGTGGTGAAGATTCAGCAGCAGCTGCGGCAGCGACAGCAGCTGCGGCCGCAGCAGCTCGCTATGGTGATGGGCGCTAACATCAGCAGTCTGGTGGGCGTACAGTAGGACGATGTCGATAGTGCTTTTGCCAACCGGATCCGGACGGGGGTTTAATGTTTTAATGGTTTATTTTTTATCTTTTCCATGACAATATTGGAAAACATTATTGTACAATTGAAAATAAACAAAGTCTTGATTCCTTAACCTTAGCCTAGTTCTATGGTACTATTTAAGATCTAGGGATAAAAAAGAAAAATTAGAACATAGAAAGCAAAGCGAAAAAGAAAAGACAAGAAAGCAGAATAAAGCTAAGAAAGCAAAGAAAGCAAAGAAAGCAAACAAAGAAACGCGCGAAAGAGAAGTGGGGAAGACTTGATGACGAGTCGCCATCAGGAGCGGGAATCTTCCGTCCGGAAGAAATGTTGATACAGATCGCGTTTAAAAACAGCAAGTGTCGAGACAGACCTGAGATCGGCAGGTAGAGAGTTCCAGTGTCGAGCGCCTCTGACCGTCAGGGAGTGACGAAAAGCCTCAGAATGCGGAAGGGGCAGACCAAGTTCACCTGGATTTCGCAACGTGGAGGTGGAAGCTGCAGGTGCACGAGGCGAGAATAATGCGGACAAGTATGCGGGTTGCCCCGTGCGCAAGATATTGAACACTGCAATCAGGAGGAGGTACAATCGTCGGTCGCTAATTGTAAGCCAGCTTGACTCCCTGCGAAAGGTGTGGACGGAAACGTCTCGAGCAACGCCATAAACAAAGCGGACACAATTGTTCAGAAGGCGCTGCAACTTGAGGTTGAGGCTGGATGAAAGATCGAGGAAGACCACGCAGCAATAGTCGAACAAAGGAAAGACCAGAGCGACAACGAGGCGCCTGCGCAACGAGCGAGAGAGTAAGCGGCGCGAAGCAGAAAGCTGACGCAGAGTGGCGTGCACTCGATTTGAAATCAGATTGATTCGGGCAGTCCAAGAAAGCTTGCTGTCAAGAATGAGCCCAAGATCACGTACAGAGTGAGAGTAAGGCAGCGGAAACCTATCAAGAACGACTGGAGAGAGTGGGGCAGGTACAGGGCAATGCCGTGTCAGAAGATTGCCACTGCCGAGGACTAGAGCATGGGACTTCGACACATTAAGATAAGCGAGGCGCGTCGCGACCAACCTATCACTGCTTCCACATCTTCATTCATCCGAGCAACGGCATAGGCGAATTGATCTGTGGTGCACTGTAAATAGATCTGAAGATCGTCAGCATAAATCAGATGAGAGCAGTGTTTCAAGACAGATGATATGTCGTTAATGAAAAGTGAAAACAGGAGTGGCCCCAGGACAGAACCCTGGGGGACACCTAAATCCAGAGGGGCCCATGAGGACATTGGTTGATCCGTCATCGAGACTGCTTGCAGTCTGCCCTGCAAGTAAGAAGAGATCCAGCGGAGTGCATGATGAGAGAACCCGATTTTGCGGAGCTGGTCGAGAAGGACAGCATGCGGAATGGTGTCAAAGGCTTTACTGTAGTCGAAGAGGACTAGTATAGTAAGCCTGCGACTGTCCGTGCCAAGTCGAACGTCCTCGGTGAGGCGAAGCAAAGCTGTCTTGGTGCTGAAGCCACGACGAAAGCCGGATTGACGGTGGTCGAGCAAGTCGTTGTGTACCAGGAAGGAGGAAATTTGTTCCAAGACTATACGTTCAAACACCTTGGAAAGGAAGCAAAGATTGGCAATCGGCCGCACCTGTTCAAGAGTGGTGGGGAGCTTTACCTCACTCAAGGGGGTGACGCGCGCGCACTTCCAAACCTCGGGAAACACCCCAGAGTTCAAGGAGCGATTTAGTAGCTCAAGTATAAGTGGCAAAACAACAGGTAGAGAGAGCTTTAGATCGGTGATGGATAAGTCATCAACCCCACGAGACTTGGAGCTAAAGTGACTAAAACCGCGTAAGAAATCATCTGGTGAGATGTCATGGAAGTGAAATAGTTTGTCGTTGAGTTCAGTCTCAGGCAGACCGGCGAAAAAAGCCGTAACCTCTGCAGAGGACGAAGGGCGCTGTGACACAGCACTGAAATGGCGATTAAGCTCTTCCGGAGAGAAGTTACCGCAACTGTTCGAACCGAGGTTGCAATTCAAAGTTGTCTAAGCTCCCTCCATAGGTCGCGGGAATGATGGATGGTAGACAGACGCCCAGAGTAATACTCGGCGCGCGCGCCGGAAATGCGCCTGTACAAGTCATCGCGAGCCTCTCGGTAGCGCTGCAGCGCGCCCTCCGTTCTACGACGCCTGTAAGCACGGTAGAGATTGTCCCTGGCCCGCGAAAGAGAATGGAGCTCAGGGATAACCCAAGGTTGTGTTTCGAGTTTGAGTATGCGCGTGACATAAGGGGCGTGAGCATCAAGGGCGCGTGTGATGTTGTCCTGGAGACAAGAAACGAGGACATTAACAGAGACTGAAGTGCTAAAGGAAGTACAAAAGCACGTCCAATCGCAGCGAGCGAGGAAATCGGAGAAAGCATCCTGCGAGAGATTACGATAGGTGCGTGATCTGACGCTTTTGCGGAGGGTGGGAGGAGCAGACAGCAGAACAGCGACTGATATTAGATCGTGGCACGCTATGAAAGGCGCGGGCGATTGGTTAAACAAGATCAAGGTGTCTCGATCACTAATAAAGCAGAAGTCGAGAAGCGTGTCAGAGGTGTTTGTATGGCAGGTGGCAGAATAGGGTACCATGTAGAGCGCCCTCGACGTGCACAAGTCATGCACATAGGACGCCTCGGGTGATTGAGCAAGTTGATTCGCATTAAAATCACCGAAGACCAGCGAGAGAGCATAAGGGCCACTGACACGGTCGAAGGCCTCCTCAAAGTCAGATAAGTTAGATACCTTAGGTGGTCGATAGATGACGGCCACAAGAAACGGTGGAGCAGATGGGGACTTGATTTCGGCGATAAGATACTCCGGACTAAGGGTGTATTGTGCTGGTGAAGTAGCCATCACACGAGCTCGCATAGACTGCAAGACTTACAACGCAACACCCCCACCAACTTTGTCCTCTCGATCATTACGAATGATGGTGTAGCCTGGTAGCAAGACAGCGGAGTCGGCGATCTGCGGATGGAGCCAGGTTTCAGTGACAGCGATGACGCTGTATATGAGAGAAGAGAAATGGAAGCAAACGTAATCGATGTGGCCAGAGATGGAAGTGGCGTTGAAATGACACAGGCGGAGAGGTCGTTGAGCATCAGTCGAAGACGAATTCAGGACAGGCATGCCAGTACTGGAGAGCGGGCGAGAGGTCGCAGAAAGTCACGACGATTTTAGAGCAGCGAGATCGTCCATGGTCCGGATTCGGCTGATCGTTGCGCCATCCGTCTTCCTCAAAAGAATAACGCGATCCCGGTGCCAAACATACTTGAGACCTAATCTTTTGGCCTCAGTTTTCGTAGCCGCGAGCAGTCTGTACAGATCAGACGGTAGGGCCTCGTTAATATAGATATTGCTAGCTGGCCCTACGGGCGGTGGAGTAAGGTTTACGGTAGAAAGACGTCCTTTGCGCTTCTTAGCTTCAAGTAGGCGTGTGCGGAGTTCATTCGAGCGCAGCTTGACGATCAGCGGGAGAGGTCTATCATCGCTAGCTCGCGCGCAAGGGATCAAAAATCTAGAGGACACAATGTCTGAGTCCAGCAAAGGACAATCCACAGCAGCCGCGACCTGCTTGACGATCGCACCTGTGGATTCTGCGGAAGGACACGGAGCTCCAGAGATTATGACTTCGGCCTCATGAACGGCCACATCAACTACTTCCTTGTAAGCAGCATGCCAGCAACAAGACTTCCTTTTTACGCAGCCCGGATGATAGAAAGCTTTGCATGAGGTGCAGTGAGACGCTAGTTTAACAATACTTCCGCTGCAACCAAAGCAGGTGCGGGTCGGAGCCATGATCACGTTCGGGAAATAAGTGAAGTTGAAATTTCGAGCTTAGTTCCGATCAGTTGCGATTGCGATGAGGACACAGTCGGTAAATATGGACGAGATTGCACGGCGTTGGTGACAGCAGCAGGTCAGGTGAAGAAAGGCGGAAGTCCGAGATTCAACCGCTATCGTCACGTGGTGTAAGCAGGTGGAAAGAGGAGCATGCGTAGTGAGGTGCAGCGGTCGAGTCAGAGGAGCTGCGCATACGTGGAGCAGTCCGGGCAGGTGACAAGCAAGTAGATGACGTGCTGTGACAGTTGATGTTAAAATAAACACATCTAGGTGAATACGAACTGTGAGTTTCCAAAAGAGCAGCAGAGAGCAGCAAAAAGCAGCAATCCATAAAACCCTACTGAGTATCGGATGGCTCGCATTAGGGCGCAGGCGAGAGGTTCTGCAACAAAAATGCCCGAAGGCAGGAAGCCGCAGCAAACAAGCGAAAAAGGCAGAGTGACACAAGCAGGTTTTTCAAGCGTACTCACCGGAACCGGAACTTTTGTTGTTGTTGAACCGGGGTTGTCACAAATATCCTGCATAAGAATTCGGAAGCCTTTCTGGACGACGCGGAGCTGGTCATCGTTAAGCGATTGCGGCTGGTACTGCGCGAGGAGGGAAATGTAAAGGTCGACCTCATATTATCGTGCAAATTTGAAAATGTCAAACACGAAGAGATCTCCACTGAAGTTAAAAGCTTCAATACATCCAACATCGCGATCCTTCCCTCGAGCGATATTGAAGATTGATTCACGCACGCAAGGAACGATCTGCTTGTGAAGGTGGAAGATTTCGAACAACGCGTTTCCGGCTGGAATATGATCGACATCCTCAACATCGCTGTAAACATCAACCGCTATCAGTCTCGCCGCGGGGCTTTCGACATTCTATTTTCGCATCATGCAAAATCGAATAAAAGCGCCATCGTGCCAATTTATTTGAGTGATTATTTCAGTACCGCGAACATTGACACGATTCATCTTCTAATGGTTGAGAGTAATCCGGAAGACGATATGACCGGTGAGTTTGCACCGAGATTTCACTTCGTTTGAATCAAGAATCTTTCGCGTTTAGTGAGTAAACAATTGTCTGTTTATGAACACAAAACGTTTTTATATAACAGATGCTTGTGCCACTTGAATGTGAAACACGCCTACGACAACCATCGACAAGATTGCATTATGTTAAATGAAGTGCGCATGGAGTTTCCCAAGTCCAAAGATTTAACATTTTCAAATTTTCAAAACAAAGGTACCGCCTCGTTTGTCGTATTGGGATCCGTGGGAGAGGCGTGGCTTAAGTTTTAGCCGCCTGGTGGTTAAAAAATGAACTAGTGATTGAAGGACTCTGGAGTCAGCTGTTGCATGCAAGCAAACGTGTGACAATTAATCATAAAGTTATTAAAAATTAAAAATGCGTGTAAGCATACAAGAAATTTGTAAATTTGCTTCAGCTACACCTACAAGTAGAAATTTCACTAGTGGAGAAAACATTATTGATAGTGATCATTTGTTGAACGGCGGTACAGTAAATCATAGTGATGATAGTGATGTTTATTATATCCTCTCGTTTTGTTTACAACATTGTTTAAAAACTGAACCTCATGAAATAAATAGTGAAATTTCGAAATACGGAAAAATAATTGGTATGGAATGCTCATGTAAAGCTGGATTAGGAAGTACCTGTAAACATATTGTAATGTTTTGGACGTTACGTTAATAAAATATGGATCCGCAAGTTTACTTATTATCAAATCAAAAGAAATCAAGAGCGTGAATAAAATATCGTGATAAATGCTTTTAATGCAAGATACGTGTTTCTCGTTTAAAGTCTGAAACAAGACTGTTTTTACAATAATATCGGTTGGCGCAGCAACCTTATTCTTTTTAAAGACTGTGACGTGGATTTTTCTGCACCTTGGTTACTCGGAGCAAATAACCGGGAACTTACCGCGTGCACAATAATTTGGCGTCCACGATGTACCCTGGATCTAAAACAATGTCGCAAAGTTGTTGTTGGGCGCCTGGCGTGATTAACACGCCTCGAAATCGGTAATGCGAGATACCGCGACCATATACTCGATAGCTCAGTACCGCGGAGAGGGGAGGGGTAAATTTTGGGTAGAGAGAGATGTAACACAATTCAGCCAACGCGTGGTTTGGCTAATTCACTATAAAATTCCAATAATATATTTCTCGACAGCGATATTACAAAAAAAATAAAAATAAAAATAAAAAAATAAAAACAATCATACGACTGCGCAGGTCGTCCTTCGCGATTTCAAATACAATGGTTTAAATTTTATCCAAAAGAAATAAGCAAGGAAGAAACAACAAAATAAAAAAAAAATATGAATAAATCGAGGAGACCTCTACGGCCTACGTGCGCTAGTCGCCGTCTTAATAATAACCTCGACTCGCAAAAACCAAAAACACAATCGGACTCGATGCGCTGCTCGCGATCGGCCTCAGCTACGACGCTACTCGTCACTTAATTATAAACCGCTAAACACAGAGAAGCAAAAAAAAACGTAATCTAGATCATACTCGACGCGCTAATCGCAATTCTGATTAAAGCTAGCTGGTATCTTATTTCTACGGGCGCTAGTCGCCACTTTGCTGATGCACAATAATGCCTAAACTAAATCAAAAAGGACGTGCCTCGACGCACTAACCGCGACCAAATTAATCACTCCAGAAAGCTGTTCTAATCGCGCGAGTGTATAGCGTATTATGACGCATCCGAGCTCCAGTCGTAGTCTCTATTCCCGCTAAGTTCACCACCCTTTTTACGTACGCAGACTCGACCAGACCCTGTGCAGCGGAATTTGGCCACACTCAATTTCACTCCGAAATTGTTCCCCACGCGAAACCGTGACTCTACGCGTTATCGCGAAAACTCAGGCTACGGTCATCCTCAAGGAGATCGGCAAACAGATTTCGAGCGCTACTCTAACTCTAAAATTGCGTGGGCCGACCGTTTATCGGTGTGCCAATTCAACTGGCGCTCGAAATATGCCCGCAAAGAATTATAAGCGCTTACCGCTCCTCAGCCACACCAAAAAGCCACCAACGTCCGTCTCAACCATTCCAGCAACTCTACTTTTCTCTCGCAACTTTCTCGCCACTCACTCTCGCTAACGGTCGCCAGGACTCAAGTGCCGGGTCCTGCAAATTGGAGCCGCAATTCGAACATGCCCCGAACATAGGCGTCAACCCTAGTCAAAATCTTCTCGCGCGCATTGGGGTTCTCGTTACGCAATTCTTACAATCTAGCGTATCGCTATCGTTGGATTCCGCTGTCGCGGGGTGTTGATTGGCTGACCAGTCTCGTGTACCCCGTAGCTTGACAGTGGCGGGGTGATGACTTCGCGAGGGCACCTGTCGTCAGTTGGGTGACGGAGGGGGGGGGCTACGGCTCGCCGGCCACCAACGGGAATCTCGTCCGCCTTGGATTCCCTCGCGGCAGAGCTCTCCGTTGACGCTCTCTCCGTAGCCTCGTGCGAGGCCCTCCTTTCGTTGCGATCCGCCGCGATCGCCATCCGGTAACATCGTTCGAACTTGCTGCCGATCCCCTGTCCGAAGCCGCATTTACTCGCCACCCAAAAAAAAAAAATAAACAAAAATCCTGAAAAGTCTTATTCGCTAAACCGGCGATGGTCCCCTCTTAGAGTCTCGGATGCGTGACTATCGTCCTGGCGCTCTTTTTTGAACTGAGCCGCGATCTACTTCGCGTGCTCCCTAAGTCTGTGGTCCGTCTAGAGTTCGGGGAGCCGTGTGGGACGCGCAGTAAAACTGCCACGTTACAACTCCCCCCCCCCCCTAGACGGATCGCGGGGTGACAGAGCGCCAGTGCCAATTCCCGCGGACCGAACTCCTCGAGTGACCGGAACCTAGGGCCCTTGACGTCAATGGGTCAGGGTGCTCCCTCTCTATTGACGGCATTCACAACCCCAACCCCCAAAAGAAAACAATGCAATATAATTTGTCCTTATTCATTTATTATTTGTTATTTTACACACCCCCTTCCGCGATTATACCCCGAAAACCCAAAAAAAGGAAAGGAAGAAAGAAGAGAGAGAAAAAAAAAAAAAAGAGAACAAGAAAAACAAACAAAACAAAAAAAACGAACGGGAGTGGGGGGGGGGGGGGGGGGAAAGGAAGAGAAGAGAGAGGAAGAGAAAAAAAAACTGGGGCCATCGGCGGACCGGTCATCATTCCCGGCGGCGGGCTCGCGGGGTCGCCCCGTGGCGCGGTACTCCGCGTCCTCTCCCGCGGGCTTCCAGCGCGATTACCAAGGGCTGGATTGCCGGCCATTGGGCCCGCAGCCTCTCGTCGTCCAGTGTGGCTTCCAATGCGACGCGGGCTCGCGGGGGTAAGTCCCGGATCCGCGGGACTGGCTCTTGGACCAGCCGCGGTCGCGGCTCGCCCCGCTCATATGCGGCTATGGCCGCAGGTGTGTTGTTGACCCATGGCCCGCTGGGCCGCCTCCAGCACTCCGGGCATGTAAATTTCGTCATGCCCGGCCATCCGCACTGGCGGCAGAAAAACCCCAGCGGGGCGTAACATCGGGGGTACCCGTGCCCCCTCTCCCAACAATTGAAACACCCCCCGGGCGGCAGCCACCTCCTCCACGTTGCCTGGGGGGCCCCCTGAGGCCACGGTCCCCGTGCGGGCGGAAGGGGGGGAGTGACGGCCCCCGGCCCGGGCAATAGCGCGATCCGCGCTACGTCGCGGAATGCGCGGAGTACCTCCGGGTCCTCCGCGGCGGTGTGGTCCACTGTGGGGAAAGTAATAGCGGAGGTAAAGTATACCGTACCTCCCACCTCTGGGTAACACGCCTCCCGTCTCATTCCCTAATCTCTTCAGACTCTACGTACGGCTTCAGATCCTTAATGTGCTGTTTTCCAAAACACTTTCCCTCGCTATCTTTCAACTCATACACGACGGGCGAGATTACATTTACGACACGAAACGGACCGGTGAATTTTGGCGCCAATTTTGCGGCGACCTGTTGGGCCGCTGACGACAGGACTCGGTTTCGCTTCCAAACCCAATCCCCTACCTCGAAGCGGACATCCCGATGCCCTTGGTTATAATAGCGCGCCTGTCGCTCGTGGGCTTCCTCGAGGTGTTTAGTCACTAAGTCGCGCAGCTCACCCAATTTCGCCATTCGATCCCCCCATACTTCGGGACGGGGAACGGGGATTTCCGCGGGACCTTCCGCGAGTCGTCGCAACTGCATCCGTGGTTTGGGATCGCGACCCAAGTTTAAAAACGCGGGACTGACTCTCAGTGAGCTATGCACAGCGGTATTATACGCAAATCGAAATTCGTGAAGGTGCACATCCCAATCCCGGTGATCTGCCTCGATGTAGGCCACGATCATGGTTTTTAATACGCGATTCACCCTCTCCACGGGGTTAGCTTGCGCGTGGTACGGCGGTACTTTCGCGTGGGTAATATGGTACGCAGCGCACAGTTCGTCGACGGCCTTATTCGCAAATTCCGTGCCGTTATCCGTCAGGAGCACCTCTGGGGTACCCCATCGGGACAGCACGAGATCTTCCAGCGCGGCAAGAATGTTTTTCGCGTTGGATTTCCGCAACGGCGCTACCTCCACCCACCGGGTAAATAGATCTTCAAAAACCAACAAGTACTCGAACCCGGCGCGACTTCGGGGAAATGGACCCATAACGTCCGCCGCAACCACAGTCCAGGGCGTATCGACGACCCGTCGGCCCATGAGGCCCGCTGGTGGCACCTGTTGTACCTTGCACTCCTGGCAACGCTCGCACGCTCCGACCATCAAAACTATATCGCGATACATTCCGGGCCAGTAGTAGTCGGCCCTCGCTCGCGCGTAGGTCTTTTCGACGCCAAGATGCCCTGCCTGGGGGTCCTCGTAGACTTCCGCAAAAATCCGCGATCGCTGCTCCCTCGGGAGCACCAATTTCCACGGCGCCAAGTCCGCTAGTATTGGCTCGACTAAGGGGTCCGTCCGGAAATGGTATAGGCGCCCCTCGACCACCGACCAAGTTCGGAACTTGTGTGGGTAGTCCAGGACGTCCTTTACGCGATGCTGGTACCATGGGTCGACGACGACATCCCAGACGGCTTTACGCTCCGTCCCTGGTCTGCCGTCCCCCGACACGTCGAGGGCGGCTAGCTGCTCCGACCCCTCGTTTTCGCCCTCGTACATCCGCGATAGGGCATCGGGCACATGGTGCATCGCCCCTTTTCGGTGTCTAATTTCGCAATCATACTCGAGTAAGTCGAGCGCCCACCTAGCTAACCGACCCGTCGGATTCCGCAATTCCCGCAACCACTTTAAACTCGCGTGGTCGGTTATTACCGTGAAGTGGTATCCTTCTAGGTATGCTCGAAACTTTTTAACGGCCCAAATCACCGCGAGACACTCCTGTTCGGTTGTGGAATACTTCCGTTCCGCATCCGACATTGTCCGGCTCGCGTACGCGATCACACGCTTAATACCGCCAATAGTCTGTGTCAAGACTGCGCCAATGCCAAAGCTACTCGCATCGGTCTGTACTACGAACTCGTGCTCAAAATCGGGACACGTTAAAACCGGAGCCGATGTTAACGCGGCTTTTATGCGTTTGAACGCCGCTTCCTGTTCGCTACCCCAGTCCCATCTCTTATCCTTACGCAATAGCCGGGTAAGGGGTTCCGCCACGCTCGCGAACTCGGGGATGAATTTTCGATACCACGACGCCATACCCAAAAATCGCCTCAATTGCCGCAGGTTTTTCGGCGCGGGATATTCGAGAATCGGTTCCACCTTGTTGGCATCGACCTGTAGGCCGTCCTGGTTCACCTTGAACCCTAGATACCGAACTTCGCTACGACAAAACTCACACTTTTCCGGGTTGATGGTAAGCCCGGCCAACACTATCCGTTCGATAACGCGGGATAGCCATTTTAAGAGCGAACGAAAATCGGTGGTCACTACAATAATGTCGTCGAGATACGCGAAGGCATGCGGCTCCATCTCGGGAGTAATTAATTTGTCTATTAACCGCTGAAAGGTGGCCGGGGCTCCGGTAAGCCCGTATGGCATCCGCACAAACTGAAATAATCCGCGACCTGGGACCGTAAACGCCGTTATTTCGCGACTCTCGCGTGTTAAGGGAATCTGGTGGTAAGCTTGACTCAAATCTATAGTCGAGATGTACTTGGCCGACCGCAATTTATCCAATATCCCGTTCATAAACGGGATCGGGTACGCATCCTTTTTCGAAACGCTATTTACTTTTCTAAAATCCAAACAGAACCGATATTTCCCGTTTGGCTTCTTGACCATCACGATTGGCGTCGACCACGAACTTTGGGAGGGTTTGATCACTCCATCCGCGAGCATACGGTCTACCTCCTCGTTAATAGCTTCCTGCACTTTCGGGGATACGAGATAGTACCGCTGCTTGATCGGGACGCTTCCCTGCACGTCTATTTTGTGCTCCGCGAGATGAGTGAGACCCAAGTCTCCCGAGACTTTCGGTAATTCCTTCGCTAAGAATTCCTGTAATTCGCGATTCTCGGTATCCCCTAGCTCTACTATACCGCTACAACTTGACACCTCGGTAACGGGGATCGGGTGACCCTCCTCAAATTTCCCCTCGTATTCCGGAATATTCGCGATTCTCCATGATTCGCGCGCGCCGTCAATTGAAAAGCCAAATTTTCGCACGAAATCCATGCCCAGAACGCAATCTCCAACTAAGGTGGGGATAATCCGCAACGAAAACTTATGCGCAACACCCAGCAACGTTATCGGCAGCTCTACTTCTCCGGTTATTGATTCTACCGATCCATTCGCCAATACGACACTCCAACAGCTGGGTGATTTTACCGGTCGCCCGTACTCTAACGCAATTTGGTGTCCGATCGTACTGAGAAATGTTCGCGATGAGCCGGTGTCTAACAACGCACTGACCCATGTGCCCCCGATACACACCCGCAAAAACCAGCGTTGACCGAACTCCATGGTCTGCATCGGAAAACACGTCGCGATTTCCCCCTCGACGCCACGCAATGCCGTGGTGTCTTCCACTCGGGGCGCCGCGCCGACACTTAGCGAGGCTGCCCTCCCTGGTTTCCCGAACACCGCGGACAATTCGTCGAATAGACGCCGTCGTACCCGCAATGGTAGCAAAAGGTTCGCAAGGGGTCCGGGCAGCGGCTGAATCGATGACCGGGACGATGACAATTCATACATAACTTTTCGTCCCACACCTTGTCGCCACGAAATTGGTCGGCCCGGGACACGCCAGGGGCCGGCTGGTTAACCGAGGGGGCCGCTCCCCTCCTTGGTCCTCGCGCGGGTCGCTTCGGCGAGGTCGGCCTTGTTGGAGCCGGGCTTCCGCCACTTGGCTGTGCGCCGCTAGATTTGCCCCTCTGGGTCGCCACCGCCATCGCCTTCAACAATTTCTCCTCGAGCCCTTTCACCTGGGCCGCGAGTAGCTTCTCGATCGTCTGCGCTACGGTTGACTCGACCCCTGCTTCGGTAATCGCGGCTAATCCAGGTTCGCCTCGAGCCGCCGCGGTTTTGGTCCGGCACGCTAACTCGCTGATGAAGGACTCTTTTGGCGTGGGCGGGGGGCGGTATTCGCGAGATAACGCGAGGTTTCTCTCCCGCTCCGTGGCGAGATAGATCAATTCGCTCCACGTACGAATTTCCCTTCGACGGAGGACTTCGCGAATTTCGGGACGCATGTTCTTAAAAGCCAGGTCTAATTGCTGTTCCATAGTGTACGGACGCGGCATCCGTCTCAACAACCCTCGAACACAGGAAAGATATTCTGTAACTGACTCTACTGGTCCCTGAGTCCGTGACCTAGCCTGGTCCTCCACGCGACTTCCGACTGTCCCGTCCCCGAACCACAAACGTAATGCCGCGCGAAACTCATCGTACGTGACCCAGCTGTCCCGTTCGCAACGCAACCATTCCAAGGCTACGCCCGAGAAGATCATCGTGAGCGAACTCAACACTTCGTTCTCGCTCAATTCCGACAAACTACGCCACTCTTCCAATCGCGTCAAGAAATCCTTGACGCTCGGCTCGCCAATCCCAGAGAACTTGAGGTTCCACCCTCGCAGGGCCCTCGGGATGTTACGTATTGTTTCCCGGGTACGCGATTCGATATTTGAATCCCGGGTACAGGTCGGCCGGGCAGCGGTCGCCATATCGCGAGGAATTGTTGCGGGATCGACCGGTAACGACCGGAATTCGACCCGCGAAGCTGGTGGCCCCGCGACTAGCCGGGTAGAATCCACGATGGGTTCTTCAAGCCCGTGTCGGTGCCCCTGGATCGGGGAGGCCTCTCCCCAGTGCCCCTGGACTCCGCTAGCCATTGAAAACGGAATCGAGTGGAAGGGTATTCGCGTCGGAACCTGGTACGCGGTCGGTCGCGAGGTGCTACCATACACCGCCGAGGTGGTGATAGCCGCCGAGGCGACGGCTACGCTCACCACCGTACTCGTCGTCGCTACCGTGGTTAGCCGGGTCGCGATGGTAATATTCACGGGCTCTAACAGCCGCGAATCGCTAGCCCTTCGGGGCTGTTCCCTCACCGGTTCCGTAACGGTCGCTAATTCGGCCAACCCCGCGAAGACATCCTCGTCCTCTGGTTCCCAGGTGACCGTCAAATCCCCGCGCTCACGCAAGAGGTGTCGTACGTACCGGTCACGACGCACCAGTAGGCTACCGGTGGAATTCACCCTCGCGGTCACTAACGCCAACTCGAGCTCATCGCTCGTCATGTCATACAACCACGCGCCAATGGGTACTTCCGCCATGTTGACTTTACCCGCGAAAATGAAGAGCAGAAATGAAGGTAAAAGCACGCAAAAGAAATGAGAAGTGATGAAAGTGAAAGCACGCACAACCACTGTTCGCACCGAAAGACAAAAGCCGTAGGTAGAGTCTGAGCGCAAGCAATGATACCCAGTATGGATACTTCCGCGAAACTGGTTGAATTAGTTCGCTATTTGCCACCAGCACCAACAGAACGTGAGAGAGATGTTTCCTCGTATTGGTGTAATCACCTCTATTACCTTAACGATATCAAAATTGCGAATAAAAGCGCCAACAAAAGAAATACCGTAAACAAAATAAAACAGAACAAAAAAAAACAAAAGACGGGCTGAAAAAAAATATATTGTCGCACCAGCAACAAAACCAAAAAAAAAATCTTCAACCGCGATGCTGAACTCCGTCTTCGAAACACACAAAAAAAAACAAAAACAAAAAAAAATATTTCGAAATTGCAGCAAACAAAAGAAAACAAAAGAAAACCAAAAGGGAAGCAGAAATCCAAAAGCGATAACAAAAGAAAATAAAATGACACAAGCAAGAGATTGGCGGTAAAAGCAGGCGATCTTATCCCCAGTATTAGAAATATACGGTGTGAATATATACGGGGTACTTTTTCGCCACCCGATATATTCTTCAAGTCGTAGCCTGAGTCGTAAATCGCCAGTTTCGGTGTTATTTGCCACCCTTTGTATACAATTTTATTCTCGTCCTCTGTATTCAAAATTGTCTCGCTGTACTGCAAACGTCAACACGCTTATCCGAAGTGTCGCGCAACCTCTCTCTCCCCTTTTCTCCGACCGCTGTTGTTTTGGTTACGCGAGCGCAATCCGTTACTAAGTCAAAAATTCCGAAGCGCGCAACGCTATTATCTTTCTCGGAAATTTACAGCGGAAATTTCGCGAAGGCCCCACGTTGGGCGCCAATTTGTGACGTGGATTTTTCTGCACCTCGGTTACTCGGAGCAAATAACCGGGAACTTACCGCGTGCACAATAATTTGGCGTCCACGATGTACCCTGGATCTAAAACAATGTCGCAAAGTTGTTGTTGGGCGCCTGGCGTGATTAACACGCCTCGAAATCGGTAATGCGAGATACCGCGACCATATACTCGATAGCTCAGTACCGCGGAGAGGGGAGGGGTAAATTTTGGGTAGAGAGAGATGTAACACAATTCAGCCAACGCGTGGTTTGGCTAATTCACTATAAAATTCCAATAATATATTTCTCGACAGCGATATTACAAAAAAAATAAAAATAAAAATAAAAAAATAAAAACAATCATACGACTGCGCAGGTCGTCCTTCGCGATTTCAAATACAATGGTTTAAATTTTATCCAAAAGAAATAAGCAAGGAAGAAACAACAAAATAAAAAAAAAATATGAATAAATCGAGGAGACCTCTACGGCCTACGTGCGCTAGTCGCCGTCTTAATAATAACCTCGACTCGCAAAAACCAAAAACACAATCGGACTCGATGCGCTGCTCGCGATCGGCCTCAGCTACGACGCTACTCGTCACTTAATTATAAACCGCTAAACACAGAGAAGCAAAAAAAAACGTAATCTAGATCATACTCGACGCGCTAATCGCAATTCTGATTAAAGCTAGCTGGTATCTTATTTCTACGGGCGCTAGTCGCCACTTTGCTGATGCACAATAATGCCTAAACTAAATCAAAAAGGACGTGCCTCGACGCACTAACCGCGACCAAATTAATCACTCCAGAAAGCTGTTCTAATCGCGCGAGTGTATAGCGTATTATGACGCATCCGAGCTCCAGTCGTAGTCTCTATTCCCGCTAAGTTCACCACCCTTTTTACGTACGCAGACTCGACCAGACCCTGTGCAGCGGAATTTGGCCACACTCAATTTCACTCCGAAATTGTTCCCCACGCGAAACCGTGACTCTACGCGTTATCGCGAAAACTCAGGCTACGGTCATCCTCAAGGAGATCGGCAAACAGATTTCGAGCGCTACTCTAACTCTAAAATTGCGTGGGCCGACCGTTTATCGGTGTGCCAATTTAACTGGCGCTCGAAATATGCCCGCAAAGAATTATAAGCGCTTACCGCTCCTCAGCCACACCAAAAAGCCACCAACGTCCGTCTCAACCATTCCAGCAACTCTACTTTTCTCTCGCAACTTTCTCGCCACTCACTCTCGCTAACGGTCGCCAGGACTCAAGTGCCGGGTCCTGCAAATTGGAGCCGCAATTCGAACATGCCCCGAACATAGGCGTCAACCCTAGTCAAAATCTTCTCGCGCGCATTGGGGTTCTCGTTACGCAATTCTTACAATCTAGCGTATCGCTATCGTTGGATTCCGCTGTCGCGGGGTGTTGATTGGCTGACCAGTCTCGTGTACCCCGTAGCTTGACAGTGGCGGGGTGATGACTTCGCGAGGGCACCTGTCGTCAGTTGGGCGACGGAGGGGGGGGGGCTACGGCTCGCCGGCCACCAACGGGAATCTCGTCCGCCTTGGATTCCCTCGCGGCAGAGCTCTCCGTTGACGCTCTCTCCGTAGCCTCGTGCGAGGCCCTCCTTTCGTTGCGATCCGCCGCGATCGCCATCCGGTAACATCGTTCGAATTTGCTGCCGATCCCCTGTCCGAAGCCGCATTTACTCGCCACCCAAAAAAAATAAACAAAAATCCTGAAAAGTCTTATTCGCTAAACCGGCGATGGTCCCCTCTTAGAGTCTCGGATGCGTGACTATCGTCCTGGCGCTCTTTTTTGAACTGAGCCGCGGTCTACTTCGCGTGCTCCCTAAGTCTGTGGTCCGTCTAGAGTTCGGGGAGCCATGTGGAACGCGCAGTAAAACTGCCACGTTACAAGACATAAGAGGTTTATAAACGTCTTTTATCTATTCGGACTACTAGATCATTAAAGAGGGGACAAAAGGGTGATTTCACCCTTTGTAACACTACTCCCCCCCGAGGAAAAGAGTCGTCCCGACTCGTGAAAGGTAAAACAATTATAAAGGTGATCTAGTAGTTAGTGCTCAAAGGTGAGTTGGAGCTGTGGCTCTAAAAATTTGAGAACTCCCTTTTTTACTATCTGGCATTTGCCCACAGTCTCAAGGTAAACCACAGAAAACCTTGAGCAGATAGTTGAGCGTTAAATAATCTCAAAAATTTATGTGCCATGTTTTATAAAGGTTAGTGTCATTGAGTGTCATGTGGCTTCATGAATTCAAAGTTATCAGCAACGGTCCAGATTGATGTCGGGAAGAAATTCAATCTTCTTCATGAAGGATCCCTCCGAAACAGGTTCGGATGAAAACATCGAAGCGGAAACCGACAATTCCAGGACCAAATAAGATAAAAGCAGACTTCTCTTCATAGGAAATAAGGAAATCGTGGGGTGACTTCTTTAGAAATAGTTCACCTTAGAGTTTTGGAAGGACAAATGTGAGTGATGGTATAACAATCCAAATTCACTAAGTGAATTTGGGAGGATACTTGAATAAAATGAATTAAATATGTATTCAAAAGAAAAGAAACGATCTTATCTGAATCATTTCTGCGTTCTTCTTCAAAATAAGACCACCGGCCATCTTCAGGAATCGGGGAAAGATTGGATGTGAAAAGGCTGTGTCAAGTAACCTGAAAAAGTACTCACAAAAACTGACACTTAAGGTTAATAAAATGTGAAAATCAAGCAATCGCTCATCGACCTTGAAAAATAATCGTGGCTTTTTTCACATTATTAAACCAAAGCCTATCCGACACAAAACTTGATTCTGAAGAAGAAATTTCTAGAAGGAAACAAAACTCTCAGGAAAACAAAAGATCTCTTGAAAACAAACAACCTCTTATTGAAAACATCGTTGTTGCTCCCCGGCCGGCACGGACGCCGGTCGGGGTATCATCCAAAATTGATTTCCCATCGCCCCAGACCTGTCGACAATGTGTCGGACAAGGCCACTTTCCCGTTGTCCGGCACCTTGTCGACAAAGCGCGAGCCCGAAGACGGTACTCGACCAGGACTCAACTCTAATCGACACGGCAACGGTTCCTGGAGCCGCGCTGAAATCCGGCTCCTTCTCAACGATAATAAATGTAAGTTCTTTGAAAAGTTTATCAATCAAAAGAAATGATTCAATTATAATTTAAAAGATCCAAATGAAAAGAGCAAACTCATCTTAAAATCACTCTCTCTTATTTATGGAGCAACGCTTGAAGCAACATTAGATTCAACGTAGTGAAATCGAGCCGACCAAAACCCGATTTCGTCTGAGCGTCATCACGCCTTGAACCTACAAAATGGAGACCAGATACGCAAAATATCGATTACTAGAAAATGAATTTTTTAAAACATAACCTTTCACAATCTTTACGTTTTTTTTTCAATAAGGAAAATCTATTTTATCATTTTTTTTATGTCTTTTACTTAATTAAGTGTATCCCTTAATAAAGCAAGTACAAGTTAACTATACACTATCCGCTTGTTAAAGAAGTACAAAAATCTTTAGAAACTTGATCGGCCGTAGCTTCTGCATTGATAACTAAAACAGGAGCCGATAACGAAGAAAAGGTTTGTTTTACTAGCCAATCTTCGTGAACCTCATGAATAGTTCTGAGTAGCTCTAAAAAAATACTCGATTCTTCCTCACGAGAACGGGAACTAACTCGAGCAAACGAAGTTTCTGGGGAAACTCGCAAATAAACAATCAAATTCACTCTGAGCTCAGACGAGCGAATGAGAAGATCAAAATTTTTTGTCAATAAATGAGATTCGAAGTCGCGAAAATTACCTAACCTTCGACGAGCTTCTACAAAACAATTGCTACTGAATATCGATCTTTCCATCACCTTTACAGGCAATGAAGTCGTCTGCAGATGTCTATCTAACATAACCATTTGAGCGAAATGCTGAAAATAATAGCAATAACGATCTGGGTTCTGATACATCAAATCTAAAAGATTGATTCCAGCTACATTTCGATATTCTTCAAGAGGTTCTAAAAGTGTACAGACCTGGCGATCTGCTAAAAACCTCTTGGTGAAAGTTGTTTTTCCGCATCCGATATTTCCTTCTATAATAATCGTAAGCGGTCGAGTTTTACTCAAACGAATTCCGAAAGGTAAATTCTTCTCCCAATCGATGACCGACTGTAAAGAAGGCCAAATCGATCACAGTCGTCAAGGGTGTTCGTTTGAAGATCTAACCTCGAAGGACGTCCCTGGTCTTGGAGAGATTGTTCCAGGTTGATCCTCTTCAAAAGGAGCAAGACGATCCAAGTGAACCACTTTCTGATGCGAATGAGGAGATCTTCGGATTCTATGAACAACATCATTTATCCGGTTAACCACTAAGTAAGGGCCTTCCCAATTTCTTTGTAGCTGTGGACATCGTCCTTTCTGTCTTCGAGGTTGATAGAGCCAGACAGAATCTCCAGGATTGAATGAATTTCATATCTCTGGCTCGAATATCATAACGAGTTTTCAATTTATCTGAAGCCATAGAAATTCTATTCCTAGCAAAGTGATGAATTTCTTCTAAACGTTGTTGTAATAAAAAGGCATAATCTGTTTGATGCTGTCTTTGCACAGGAACAGGGCCTTTCTCTAAATCTGACGGAAGTCGAAGATTTCTTTCAGTAAGCATGAGGGCTGGCGTCTGCTTCGTCGTCTCATGAATCGCAGATCTGTAAGATAAGAGGAAGAAAGGGATCCAGGAGTCCCAGTCTCTCTGATTCTGTTCTACGAAGGACGACAAATATTGTAGCAAAGTCCGATTCAGACGCTCTATCATGCCGTCAGATTGCGGATGCAAAGGAGTTGTATGAGTTTTTCTAACCCCTAAAATCTGAGTAACCTCTTTCATTGTAGTTGACTCAAAATTTCGGCCTTGATCAGTATGAAGTTCTAGAGGAACTCCGTGTCTACAAATAAATTCTTTAACGAATGCCTGTGCTACAGTAGAGGCTTCTTGATCAGCGAGAGGAACCACTTCTGGCCACTTAGTGAAATAATCAGCAATAACCAAAGCATATTTATTTCCAGAATGGGTTATCGGGAGAGGTCCAAGAATATCCATTGCTATCCTTTCAAATGGAGCTCCCACGTTGTAAATTTGAAGAGAGCTTTGTCCCTTCGCTCGAGGTCTTTTCTTTGCCGTGCAGATTCGACATCTTCGACACCAATCTTCAACGTCCATCCGGCAACGGGGCCGAAAGTAGAAGTTGCGAATTCTGCCCAAAGTTTCATTTGACGCGAAGTGTGTGCCGGCAGGAGAATCATGATAAAGAGCAAGAATCTCTGGAACTCGTGACCTGGGAACCAAAAGTTGCCACCTGATTTCTTTCAAGTCTGCAGATTCCCATTTTCGGTATAAAATTCCATCAATTAGAAGAATAGAGTCCCATTGAGCCCAATAAATTTTCAAATCTGGCTCGGCTAAGGATATATCCTACCAATCCGGGCGAGTTTCTGCTTCTTTCCAAGACTTCACTTGATTCAAAGTGTCGTTCTCTTGTTGCGATTTTCTCCATTCCTCCTGGTTATTTTCGAAAGAAATCTTCCGTATTATAAGAGAGGGGTCACGGTTTTTCTTTAATCGTGCACATTGTTTACACTCTGGCATTTCCTCGCAGGGTCTTCGAGAGAGAGCATCGGCGTTTCCATGATGAATTCCTGCTCGATGACGAATATCAAAATCGTACTGACCGAGCCTTTCTAACCATCTAGCTACCTGACCTTCAGGAGATTTGAACGAAAGTAGCCACCTGAGAGAAGCATGATCTGTACGTATCAAAAATCTCCTACCGTACAGATAATGGTGAAAATGTACTACGGTCTTAACGACAGCTAAAAGCTCTCTACGAGTGACACAATAATTCCTCTCGGTTTCACTCAAAACTCTGCTGAAAAAGCTTATCACTCTCTCTTGACCTCCCTGAATTTGTGACAGAACCTCGCCTATTCCTGAAAGAGATGCATCCGTATCTAAAGTAAAAGGAATTTCGACCTCTGGATAAGCTAAAATCGGCAAAGAAATAAGATTTTCTTTTAATTTCTTGAAAGCCTCTTCGCATTCCGGGGTCCAGTCAAAAGGAATCTTGATTCCGGTCAAATGTTGGAGAGGTTCAGCTATACTAGCGAAACCTTTTACAAATCTTCTGTAATACGTACAAAGGCCTAAAAAGCTTTGAATTTGTTCTTTATTCTTAGGTGTCGGCCAAGAAGAAACCTTCTCTATTTTGGATGGGTCGGTCTTCACACCTTGTGCTGAAACGATATGTCCAAGGAAGCCTACTTCTTTCTGGAACAGATGACATTTTTTCGGGCGCATTTTCAGACCTGCTTGCTTCAGCCTAGCGAAAACTTGTCTGAGATTTTGAACTTCTTCTACAAAGTTCTTGCCAAAGACGATTATATCGTCTAAATAAACGAGGCATATTTTTCCAGTGAGCCCATGGAGAACAGCCTTCATCATTCGTTCAAAGGTAGCCGGGGCATTACTCAAACCAAACGGCATAACTTTGAACTGCCATAATCCTCCTAAACCCGTAACAAAAGCTTTTTTTTCTTTATCTAGTGGATCCATTTTTACCTGCCAGTATCCGCTCTAAAGATCTATGGTGCTGAACCAAGTTGCACCAGCTATCAGGTCGAGTGTCTCGTCAATTCTGGGTAGAGGGTAAGAATCTTTCTTTGTTATATCGTTCAGCTTCCTGTAATCGATACAAAATCGTTTGGATCCGTCCTTTTTGTTAACAAGGACGATTGGTGAGGCCCAGGGACTAGACGATGGTTCAATTACATCGTTCTTTAGCATGTCTTCCACAAGCTTCTTCACCTCTTCTCGGGCGTTGAGAGCGAGTCTTCGAGGAGCTTGTTTTATTGGCGAACTCTCTCCGACGTCAATCTTGTGCTTGACAGAAGTACATCGGCCCCTATCACCACCATCTTTGGCGAAAGAATCTATAAATACTAGCAAAAGAGATTTGAACGATTCTACTTGAGCTGAATTCAACGAAATCGAAGATTTCTCAACAAGACTCTGTAAATGTGAGGGGAAATGTTGTTGCCAATCATCCTTCGAAAGTTCTATTTCCCGAATTCTAGGAGGAGTCCAGTAAATTCCATTTCTATTCGTACAAAGAGTTATTTCGCGATTGTTTGAAGCTAGTGAATTTCTCTTCGTCGAGATAACACAGTTATGAGCTGTAAGAAAGTCTATTCCCAAAATACCTTCATCCTCTATATCTGCTATAAAAACCTTATGTGGAGAGTCGATACACCCAAAAAGGTTAATTTGGACAGTAGCCTGTCTCAAAACCGGGGTCGTCTCTCCAGTGGCTGTTCGCAGAGAAAAAAAGGGAGCAATCTGGTCATCGGATTTCAAGAGATCCGATCGAACTACGGTTACTTCCGCGCCCGTGTCTATTACCCACAGACAATCGACGCCATTAACAGTACCACGCGCGTAAAGACCAGACTGTCGTAGACTCCTAATTAAAAACTGTTCTCTACGAGGGCTTCCACTTCCAACAATCTGCGATGATTTTCGCCCTGACAAATCATCTGAAATTAGTTTTTTGGGTGAGTTCCTGTTGAAGAACTCGATTGAGGATTTGCTTTCCCTATTTCTATATTTTTCTTACGCCAGTTGAAAGAGTTTGAATTCGAGCCTTGCATTGGTTCTCTACTATTCTTTTTAAGTAAAAAGCAATGATTAGCATCATGTCCTATTTTATGACAAAATAAACAGGTCAAGCCGGTTTGACTTGTCATGACCGCGTTCTTATTTACACGCTTGTTTTGTTGGTTTTGAAAAGAACCTCGATTTCTTGGTTTAAAATTATTATTGTTATTTTTATCTCTATAATTTTGAGGTTTTGACTCCTCCGAGTGTTCAAAACTCCGTCTTTTTGAGGTGTTTTCGGTCACCTCAATCCGACGAAGCTTGTTTAGCTCAAAATATTGTTTCCTCATTGCCTTCACCTCGAGGGCTTTGGCCGTTGCCTCCCGCAAAGAAGTGAGGCCCGACGTTTCAACGGCCATTTTAATCTCTGGATCATTGATCGCATTCAAGAAAGCTTGTGTTGCTAATAAATTACGAGACGGCTCGTGATCTGGCAAAGCTATACGAGAAAGCCGTTCAATATCTTGACTAAGAGACGCGAGGCCTTCGTCTCGTCCCTGTCTTCTTGTCTGTAATTGTGCCGTATACAGTTTCGTCAAGTGGTCATTTCCATATCTCAATTTGAGTGCAGAACTATGTTTCTCATAATGGGAAATTTCTTCCTCAGACAATGCCGTTAAAACATTCAAAGCCGGCGTTCGAAGACAAGAGGCAAGACTGTAGGCCCTCATGGCGGAGTCCCACTAGTTATGTTTAGCAATTGTATTAAATTGACGTTCATACTCTGCCCACGGAATCTTTCTGTCAAAAATTGGCGGTTCTAAAGGATAAAAGGGTTTCTCAAAAATCTGAGAAATAACCCCAGGAATTCTCGAATTATTTAATTGACTCAAATGAGAGTATTGAGGCTGAACCTGAGACAGAGGCTCGGAAAAATCAACCTCATTGTTTACTCTATTTCTACAAACTGGGGATTCAACTACTCCCCTAGTAAAAGGCACAAACCTTGATTCTCGAACATCCTGGATTCGTCCTAGATGTCGGATCTCTTGAACAACGGGAACAGGAACAGGCGAGGGAACAGGTGAGGGAACAGGAGTAGCGACTCTAGAACCCTGTGGTGTAACAGCTGGTCCTCCAACTCCACTCATTTGATGAACGGATTGAAGGGCGGCCACAGTCGTCCGAAGAAGGTCTTGAAGATTAGTTTCTGAACGCTCTCGAGCCTCCCCTCCTCGCCTCCGTTGCTGCTGTTGCTCTTGAAGCAGCTGAATTAGTTGTTGCTGTTGTTGAGCAGCAACTTCTTGTTGTTGTCCTGCCGCTTCTTGTTGTTGTGTTAAGATCTTTAATAGATCAAGTTGAGAAACCGTCGAAGGAGTTAAAAGAAGGTCTATTGAAGGTGATGAAATTTCTTCTGGAACCCTCGGATTTTCTATGAGAGAAGATTCTTCTCCACTTTCTCTTCGACGTGAGCGCGTCATACGACTACTGCTCATTGTTTATCACACGCACTGAATCTACTTAATTAACAAGAACTCAAGATCCCGCTTCTGACACCAAATGTAACGTTTTGGACGTTACGTTAATAAAATATGGATCCGCGAGTTTACTTATTATCAAATCAGAAGAAATCAAGAGCGTGAATAAAATATCGTGATAAATACTTTTAATGCAACATACGTGTTTCTTGTTTAAAGTCTGAAACAAGACTGTTTTTACAATAATATCGGTTGGCGCAGCAACCTCATTCTTTTTAAAGACATAAGTTTATAAACGTCTCTTATCTATGCCGACTACTAGATCATTAAAGAGGGGGCAAAAGGGTGATTTCACCCTTTGTAACAATATTGTAGCAGTACTTTTATTTTGTAACCGGTAATTATCATATTTGATATTGTTCACTTGATTAATTAACTTTCAAATTATTAAATTATTATGGAATTATTGACTTTATTCTTTTATACTCACAAAAATAATTTGGAAGAATTCAAAGATATAACATGTGCTGATAAAAAATGTGTTTGGAGTGCACCTCATCAATCCGCTCTAGAGAAATATGAGATGAAGCCTTTTCTTGAACACAAATGTTTTGAAGAGAAACAAAAAAAAGAGGAAGAAAAAATTAAAAAAAAAAAAAAAAACGCAAGTCAGATGGTGCTCAAGCCAACACGTCACCTGGAGACAATACTCAACCTGTAGCTACTACATCATCTACTACTACTGATCCTCCACTATGTTTAAACAATGGTTTAGCTGAATTAGACGAAGCAGAATATGATGAATTTCTTAGAATTATGGTGGAAGATAATCATCAGTCTGCGTTAGCAAAGCATATGTAAATAATTTTTGCTTTAATTAATTTCAATTAATTTTTTTACTGATTTTTTTTTGTAGATATTTTACATCATCAATTTTATATTTGACACATATGTTACGCCCCGACGTACTGCCTTGGCGTACCTTTTTAAAAATTCCATTTCATTTCATTTCTTTGATTACTTCTATACGCATATATCATTTCATCAAATCTCATATTCGAATAACAGCGAGTTCCACCCCTCCTGGCAAAAGTCACGTAGAGACCAACAACGATCCCTAGTATAAGGTTCAACTTTATTCTATTTATCTGGTACCAAGAACTGAGATGAGAGACTGCTGAGTTAGTATCAGTAGCGCTCAGCCTGGAAATATTCCTCTTTTTAAATTAAAATTATAATCAATAACTAGGATAAACCACTACCTTCAGAACCGTCAAATTAAAATAAATTACTCATTGGAATGTATGAATGAATGTGTGAACATTGCATGCAGATATCTTTTGTTTATATTTTTAATGTGTCACCGACGAGATTGAGAATCGTCGGAACACCGTTGGAGAGCGTGAAGTAACGCTGACCATGTGGATTTGGGCACCAGGAGGTCGCCCTCGCACCTCATTGGCTAATTACCGTTGTAACTAATTACAACTGCAGCTCCTTGGACCCTCGGGCCCAAGAAGCCGCGTCTTTCGTCTCTCAAGTCGCGAAGTGCGTGGACGTAAACCCGGGTTAGCCCTCTCGAGCAAGAGTAGCGTTTGGAAAATCTTAATTGTGACCGGCCTAAAGTCTCGCGCTAATTCGTTAAATTCGAGCTTCAGTTAATCTGTTAATTGCAAAAGACTCGCTATCTTCTACATTTCCATCTTTTCTGTTCTTTGCTAAATCTTGTCATTTCGTGAATAGACATTTTTATGCAGTTCCATTTTCCTTAATTAAATCCAAGTTCGGCCCTGATTCAAACCGAATCAGGTAATCTTAAGTAATAATAATAATAATACACTATCATTTTTCAATAAATAAATCGTTCCAATTAATTTCATTATACATTAAAATCAGAAAACAGACACTTTCAATTATAACTCTCGGTAACAAGATATCACTCTAAATTTACAAAGACTTAGTGACCAACGTTCTGCATCACTCGATTCATCAACTATTCCAAATTTGAGGTGAGGCCCCTGATCCAGCATTCCACCGACGCAGACCGACACGATCCGACGGCTCTCGATCTCGCCGACCGATTCACCCAAAAGCTAAGTCAATCCGAGTGTAAATCTTCTAAATTAGACGAATTCTTGTTCACCTTGATAATCAAAATTTCTTCAGTAAATTCACAAAAAACCAAGCATAGAATTGGTGGCTAGCTTCACTACCCCCAATTAAATTCCATTTATTGTTTCCAAGAATTTACAAATAAGACTAAACGACTAAATATATATATAAAATATATATATATATATATTATATTAAACGATTTAAGATAATCTAAAAAGAGAGATACAATACAATACAATACAATACAATATTCACGACCAGCTAGTTATAACCATCGTTCAGAATAGATGTTCCTGGTACCAAATAATATTATCTTCTAGAATAGTATAACACTCGATTTTTATTCAATTTGAAAACTTTATAAATTGTTATTTTTGGCTCATATATATTTTTATCACCATCGATTGTTACCAGATATTTCACTAACTAAATTGAACCAGAATATACTACATCTTTTACCAGTTAAATCTTTTTAAACATTTATTTTGAGCGACCCTCTTCCCATTTTCTTTATTATAAAATAGCCTCAACTATTTAAACAAACCTCACAGACCTGTACAGATCTATAGCAACACGATCCTACAAATTACCGGCTTACCGGAAGGTAAGTCTTTCTCTTAGTTTTAATTATTATTCATTGTCGTTACGTGGGAGCTAGATTATTCAATTAATCATCAACTACCACCGCTCAGTTCCACCCTCACCCCCACGTAACACATACATGATTTTTTTTTGTAGTGATTTTTTTCGAATTTCGGATAATGATTTTTTTATAGTAAATTTTTTACCAATAAATTTTTTTTTCCCTCCTTTTTTTTAATATATACAGATGTGGAAGACACGAGGTTATCACAGACTTTAATAATGATGATGATAATAATAATTTAGTTTTATGTCCTGAAAAACTCCAAGCCATCATCGATAGTCCAAAGTCATCAGAATTACTTTCAGATTTAAAAAATTTTAAGATTGGTCGCGTTATTGGAAATTGTTGTAATGAAATTTTTCATCAGTTGTCAACGGATGCTTAACAATTTGTTTGAAAAGTACTGAGCTTTATTCCGTATGGCTAGCTGAACGAGAACTCCGGATAACAGCTAGTAGAGCTTACTCACTATTTACTGATTATTTGAATAAAAATCCAGACTGGAAAAAAAATCTAATGATTACTTTTACAGTCCCTCGTTTAGCAATGAAAATACAAAATATGGTTTAGAGCAAGAAACTTATGCACGGGAAACTTATGCTAATTTAATGTCTATGGAAATAGTTGAGTGTGGCTTAGTTATTTTAGAATTAAATCCTTGGTTAGGTTGTTCCCCGGATGGTATTGCTTTTAAAGATAACAAACCATTTAAACTCATTGAAATCAAATGTCCAAAAGAGGGTAAACATAACGGTATTGAAGAAACTGTGAAAGCAATTAAATGGTTAACAGAACAGCATGGTGAAGTAACTCTAAAAGTTAAGCACATGTTCTACGCTCAAGTTCAAATAAGTATGGCAATACTTAATTTACCATCTACGGACTTTATAATATATTCTTCTTTCGACAAACAAATTAAAAATAATACCTATTAGTTTTAATGTCAAATTTACCAAACATTTATTAAGAAGTTTAAAGAAAGTATATTTTAAAAAAATGATACATAATACATGTTTGAAACAACAAGAGAAGAATGAAAAACAAAAAGAACAATAAAAATCAGTGTAATTGTTACTTACAAGTTTTACTTTGTACTTTGTTCATAAAAATAAGTTACAAATGTAATAAAATATTTATAGAAATTATTTCAACCATTAATAACATTATTTTAATCCTGAGCAACTTTTTTTTTATCTTGAACAAATTTTTCGTCTTTTAAAATAGGCTGACTTAAGTTTACAACTGCACAAATAGTTGTAAAAATTTTTTCAACTTTATGAACAAGTTCAATAGGCATTTTTGATGATAAGATTTCAAAATTTTTAACACGTTGGTTACTTCGCTCAACGTGCACACGAGCTTTAGCAATTCTCCGTCCATTCATCGCTTCAACTTTGGAAAACTGTTTTCGGTCTTTCAAGAAAGGTGGTGAAATTAATTTCACATCATTTTTTTGGCAAAATTCATCAAGAGTAAAGCCTCGATCAGTCATGACATCATCTTTCTTATCGAACTTTGTTATGATCCCACTCTGTTCAAAGATAGAATTATCAGAAGCTCGTCCACCAAAAGGTTTACTAATAAAAGAAATCAAACCAGCAGGAGTGACAGCAGTCATAAATTTGACCGTGTAACAGCTTTTATACCGCGAATAAGTCACAACTTGGCAACACAGACATTTTGGTCTTTGAATTGAAATTTCAGTGCAATCAATGACTGCACGAACATTTTCAAACCCAATAAAATCAAGAGGAATATTCTTTAAAATATTCTCTTTTTTGGGCCAATATATTTCTGGCTTTAAACAAATGTATAACAAGTCAATCATTTGAAAAATTTTCTCTTTACAAGTTTCTGCTGTGTAACATTTAAATAGAACAGCTAAAAGTGCATATGACATATTTTGCTTCAGTTTCATAAAAGTCATGATGATTATGTCTAACAAATTTAATTTAGCATTACAATGAGACATTTTTTATTTTTTTTGTCAACTAATTTTTTTATAGAATTTAAAAGAGTAAAATTAGGAATCCCAGTCAATGTACTTAGTTCACCGTCATCAGAAATGAAGTCAGTAAATTTGGGAATAAAATTATCCGTACGAACTTGTGTTGCTACGTCTTTAAATCGTTTATTAATTATTTCACTAGCACGTTTTGCACATGTCTCAGCTTCGTTCTTAGAAACTTGATAAGTTTGTAGATTGGAGTCCTCTTCACCAACAGAATTTTTTGGTTGACTTTCATCTGCATGTCTGTGGTCAATCTGACCATCCAAAACTAGCTCATCTTGAAAATTGTTATCAGTATTGAAATCGCTAGGTTCGTTGGTAGTTTTTAGTTCGTTTTTTAAAAATGACCTTTTAATTTGCCTTTGCTCTCGTTCAGCTGATGAAACATGGTTTACTTTTTTAGAGCAGTCGAGAGAGCTCCTCGGTAAGTTAACTAAGGGGGCAGCTGTTTTCTTCAAATAATGTTGTCGACTTACTGAAAAATAAATAAAACTATTATAACTTTGGTCTAAGAAAAATTGAAGCTAATTATGTTTTGTTATTTGTTATACTTACAAGAAGGAATATAATCATCTTTTGTAAAATGTCGCGAACATACTCTCATGGAGGGTGATATTTTTTTCCCGTTCTCAGCACTTTCACCCACATATCGTGTCTATCGACTAGCTCTTCTTGATTGAACGTATTCCGTATTTTCACTAAACTATCATTCTTTTTTGGAAAAGAATGAAAACGAACTGTTTCATACTTTGATGCATGACTTTTACACCCATACACACAACAGTATACATGACTATTATTTTTATGAGGAGAAAATTCCATACTTGAATATATTTAATTACAAATTTTTATTGTTCATAAATTTAATCATTTAATTCACTCGTTGTTTAATTTTTTTTTTTAATAAAGAATATATCCTGCGGTGAAATTTTTTGTTGACACTAATATTATGGTGATCATATGATTCTATCCTACCATCGCTAGTTCGAATTCGGACCACCAGACGGCGTATTTAAATCCTCAGTTTCCCAATACGCCGATCTCGAATGTATATCAATCACAAAACCCGTAGATGAATTTGAAACTCATAAGACTTATGAAATTCATAAGTATGTTCCGCACAGTATGGCGTACTATGTACATTGCGCGTACGACGAGACTTTATCAGAGTTTCACGGTAGACGCGGTGCCGATTGCATAGATTGGTTCATGCAGCAGCTTAAAGATTCATCGATTCAAGTAGAGTCACGCATCAAAAACATAATTCCGATGAAGTCTCTTACCCAAGTGCAATGCGATCGTCACATGCGCGCAAAGAATTGTTATATTTGCGAAAAGCCGTTTACCCCTGAGGAGCAAAAGTGTCACGATCACTGTCACTTCACGGGTAAATATCGTGGTCCTGCTCATAATCGGTGTAATTTAAATTTCAGAGAGACGCATACAATTCCAATAGTTTTCCACAATTTTTCCGGCTACGATTCGCACTTTTTAATGAAATCCCTCGCGTCAACTTTTCCCGGTCAAATTACACTGCTGCCTATAAATAAGGAAAAATATATATCGAGAATATGTAAATTTGAACAACTGGTAAATTTGAAAAATTAACGACGGAGCCAGGAATCGAACCTGGAATCTAGTGATGCTTTACCGGAGACTTACTCCACTAGACCACCTAGCCGCCCTGACTCTGTTGTCATTAATTTCTCCCATAACCAGTGAGTTCAAATTTGTTTTCATGTGCCCGATTTGTATGAGTAAGAATTTCTTTTCCGCATGCACGATGTAAGGAGACTGTAGTGTGTAGATGTTTATGTTTACCCTTTTCAATCCTTTGCTTCCGATGAGAAGCCCGTTTAGATTTCTTTCTAACATAAACATCTATACACTACAGTCTCCTTACATCGTGCATGCAGAGAAGAAATTCTTACTCATAGAAATCGGGCAAATGAAAACAAATTTGAACTCACTGGTTATGAGAGAAATTAATGACAACAGAGTCAGGGTGGCTAGGTGGTCTAGTGGAGTAAGTCTCCGGTAAAGCATCGCTAGATTCCAGGTTCGATTCCTGGCCCCGTCGTTAATTTTTCAAATTCACCAGTTGTTCAAATTTACATATTCTCAACAAAATTCTCTCGTAGATTAATGATTTGCACACCCGCATCTCATTTATTAGACGGCATTGCCGTCTTACGGGCTTCTCATCGGAAGCAAAGGATTGAAAAGGGTAAACATAAACATCTACACACTACAGTCTCCTTACATCGTGCATGCAGAGAAGAAATTCTTACTCAAAAATATATATCCTTCATGAAACACATTGATGGGACAATGATGCACTTGAAATTCATCGATTCGTTTCGACTTATGGCTAGCAGCATCGATAAACTCTACCGTCTGTATACCCAGCCCCCCCACCTCCTCAAAATCAAAAATCTTTACCCGAGAAATTACGAGCAATTTATGAGCACGCAGAATATTCCAGTTTCGATTTTTGAGCAAGAGCGATGTAACAGGAATTCCGGTTTTTGAGTGGGGGGCCAGGTACGCAAGTACTCACCCCCCCCCCTCCATTAAAAAATGACAGGAAAAAAAAATGCTCGAATTATGAGCACTTTCTGAGCAGTCGAAACATGCAAGTTTCGATTTTTGAGCACAAGTGGTAACGCAGGAATTACGGTTCTTAAGTGGGAGGGGGGCCCAGCCCTCCGACCAACGAAAAAAAAAAATATTTGACAATACCTAAATAATGGGTGCATTATGAGCAATCTGAATATGCGAACTTCAATTTTTTAGCACCAACCCCCAACGACCTACCCCCGCTTATACGTCCAGCGTCACCTGAGAAGTACCCTCAAATTCAGTGGAATTGAAAAATTTCTTTTTGAAGGATGCTCAGTGATTTATGAGCAGACGAAATACCGCAACTCTGATTTTTTAGCAGCATCCCCCAACGACCTACCCCCGCTTATCCTTCCAACATCACCAGAGACGTACCCTCAAATTTAGTGGAATCGAGAAATTTATTTTGGAGGATGCTCAGCGATTTATGCGCAGACGAAATACCGTAACTCTGATTTTTTAGCAGCAGCCCCTAACGAACTAACCCCACTATTCTATATCAGGTCACTGTTATCCCGTACTTTGAAGTTCTGCGTGAAGTAGAATTGCAACTTAAATTGATTGAGAGCATACCGTAGTCAGTCTATACTTACCAAATTATTGATTTTTTGAAATATGACAAATTAATTGGAAATATCGATGTTATAAGGGTTCATTTCATGAATATGAAGAAAAGCCTGTATAACTTGCCCAAATTTAAAAAAACGAGCGCTTACTCCATCGCGAAGTGTCGGCACGTCACTTGTTTTTACTCATCACAACGCCTACATAACACTGATGCGAAAACATATCATTAAGTGCCATTTCGCATGAAATATTGAACATATATATATCAAAACTTCTGTGTTTTAATCAAAATGACGTGTTCACTCTTCACGATCGAAAAACCGCGCGTTTTTCTACATTTAAGCGAATTTCAGAGGCTTTCTTTTATATTTCAGCGAATAAACCCGTGTTACATCGATATTTCCGATTGATTTGTCATGTTTTAATAAATCGATAATTTGTTCGATAAAGACTGACTACAGCATGCTCTAAAACATCAATTTATCATGCTTCTTCTGATATCCAAGTAATAACATCAAAATTTCAGTCTTTAGAAAATTACTGGGGTTTTTTATTCATCAATGAATAAAGGTCTGGGACTGTGTCAATAAAGGTACAACATTCTGGCAATCATGAATCAAATGCACGAATCGTTTACGAAAAACAATCTTCCAGAAAATTGTAACGGAATTCGACTACATAGTTCCACAATTCACATAAATCAATATTCAAATTTATGGGAGGTGCAACCGAAAACGATCTTTAATCATCGAAATTAACAATTATGAGAACAACATTGTCACAAAGTACTTCCGAGCCTAAGAAACACATCTTTTCGATCATGTTCCCAAAATATAAAGCAAATCAGTAGTACGCCTTTCAAAATTGAACCTAAAACGTGAACAAAAGCGTTCGCTTGTTATTTGTGCGAGTTACAGCCAGGTTCGCGGGGAAGTCCGATCACGCAGCGTGTAACTCGCAGTTGCTGCAAAGAGGAATCTCCCTTAAACACGCTACTTCAGAATGAGCATTCCGCTAGCGCGGACGAGTTATCACGCTCGCACGACAAAATGATCCATTCAAGAGTAGCCTTAACCTGGGTGGGAATGAATCGCATGATTCGATCAAAAGACATGGCCATTCGGACACGAGTAACGTATGCGAGAGTCGAATCGCGCTGATGATTATTTAGAGATTCGTTTTCTCTCAATTTTGCGCGCAATCTTGAACTAAAAAACTAATATCAGTGTTGTGGGTAAAGTCGAGGTGTGGCATCAGAGTCATCAATTCGTCTTCCACGTGTTTTTCATCGTTATGGTGAGTAGCACTAATTGATTGAAACATATAGGAAGATTTTGAGAAATCTCATCTTTGTTTGGAAAAGGTATTCCATCTTTCAAGCAAACGTGAAGCATGAAGTTTCCTCGGTTCCAAACCACTCGAAGGTGGTACTCTCCACCGGGGAGTAGCGCAACACAATATTAGACAGAACGCGGTCGGTAAAAGACCTGAATCTGAGTCGGTAACCATACCAATAGGATTGACCCGAATTTTGCATGCAAATGATGACGTCATGTGTGTAGCGATTGCATCACGACCGAACTGATTATTTCGATAGTTTCATGGTGAATATAGCAAATTCAATTTATTGTTCCGTGAAACACCCTTGAATATGGGACATTCTTTGACGAATCGGAGAGATTTAGATAAAAATCGACCGACACAATGTTGATGTAGCTTAAAATTTTTCCTCGGGTTCTATATCGAAAAAATAGGGATACGTATTCGAGGATTTTTTTATTTTACATATTTCGTAACATAGAGGGGATCGAAAATTTGATAATTTGGTGTTTTCTGCCACAAAACTCATTTTCAAAAATTCATAACGCTGGTTCTGTTTGAGCTGAAAAGTTCGTTTTTTCAACCATAAGCTAATAAAATGAATTTTAATGCAACAATTGTTTCATTTACGATTATTCCTTAATTTATATTGTTATAAATAATAAATGTGTTTAAATCGATTTTTAGCAATTGCCTTCTCGTAGCGAGTTCTCAGCACGATCATCGTATTCTACGTCAAATTATTCATCAATAACGCATTTTTATTTAAAGGAGAAATTATTATTACTGTAGCAAAAAATTAATTTATCCAGCCCGGCACATCACATCGGCGCGCGGGTTCCATTGCACGCCTCATTATCTTGCCTCTTATCGTTTTCTTCTGTAATATAAATGATTACTGTATATTCTCAATTAAATAATAATATTCAATAGCAAGTAAGACTTTATAAAAAATTTAACAAAAAAATAATCAAATACAAAATATTATTGTGTCAAATAAAAAATCAATTTATTAAGATTTCAATACATTATTTTCAGTTGATAAGTACCTCGTCCTGCAGTACGTCGTACAATATTTACATTTATTCTTGGAAATTTGTGTGATTCCAACCTCTCTTGAAGAATTGGAAACAAAGCAATTCTCATTGTGTCAACAAAAACACGGTTGTACAAATTTTTAAACGAAAAATACTATACATGTTAAAAGTGAATGTGAATATTGTGAGGTGTAATGCAGAACGAGGTGTTTATTAAATAATAATAATGTATTAAAATCTTGGTAAATCAATTTTTTATTTGCCACAATAATATTTTTTATTTGATAATTTTTTTGTTAAATTTTTTATAAAGTCTTATATGCTAATAAATAATATCATTCAATTAAAAATATAGAGTAATCATTTATATTACAGAGGAAAACGATATGAGGCAAGATGATGAGGCGTACAATGGAACTCGTGCGCCGATGTGACGTGCCGCGCTAGATCAATTAACTCTTTTCCTCCGGTAATAATAATTTCTCCATCAATTCAAAATACGTTATGGATAAAAAATTTCACCCTAGAATACGACGGTTGTGCTAAGAACTCGCTGCGAGGTTGGGGCAATTGTTAAAGATCGATTAAAACATATTAATTGTTCATAACAGTATAAATTTCGGAATAATCGTTAATGAAAGAATTGTTGTAATAAAATTCATTTCATTAGCTTTGAGATAAAAAAAACGAACTTTCCAGCTCAAATAGAACCGGCGTTATGAATTTCTGAAAGTGGGTCTTCCAAACCAAAAAACACCAAATTATCAAATTTTCGATCCCCACTATTTTACGAAATATGTGAAATAAAAAATCCTCGAATACGTATCCCTATTTTTCTGGTATAGAACCCGTCAAAAAAAATTTCAGCTGAATCAAAAATGTGTCGGTCACGAAGGTGTTCGGTTGCAAAAGAATGTCCCATGTACATTAAAACATATCGCGCAATATTAGTTTTACACAGCACGCAGTATTTTCAAAATGATTTCATAAATATCACCATTCACCATTTGTAGATATTTGGAAATATGTTCGAAAAATACGATTGAAACAAAACGGGTACGAATCGTTGTCGTCTCGTTTTATGAAGTTACGCCATCGGTCGCCCCCCCCCCCCTCCCCCCCCCCCCCATCACCGCTTCTCTGTGTCGCAAACTTGAATGGTCATGTTTATTTTCCGTCCATGCATTACATTGTGTTCGATTATTCGCTCAGTCTACGGATAGTGACTATGCGCGAGAAAAAAAAATCTTTGTGCCGGCAGACGACTGCGCTCGAACATTTTGTATTTCGAAAATAGAGAGTATTTCTCATTCTTCTTCAGAGGTTTTCTATGAGGTACGTACATGATTATCTCTCAGGAGTATTCATACATACCGGGACAATCTCTTGAAACTATACATTGTGACGTGGATTTTTCTGCACCTCGGTCACTCGGAGAAAATGACCGAGAACTTACCGCGTGCACAATAATTTGGCGTCCACGATGTCCCCTGAACCTGCAATACGACCACGAAATTTGTTGGGCGCCTGGCGTGGTCAACACGCCTCGAAATCGGTAATAAGATATACCAGATACTCGGTAGCTCAGTACCGCGGAGAGGGGAGGGGTAATCTTTGGGTAGAGAGAGATACGCCGCACGTACGTTGACAAGTTATTTCACAACACAGCGAGAAAGTTAAACAATATATTTCAACACAGTGATAATACAAAAAAAAATTAAAAATAATAACAATACTGCGGAAGCTCGTCCTCGCGATCCCAAACGCAAGCGCTTAGCTTACCAAAAAAAAGAAAAGAAGAACGAGCAGACAAAATAATCAATCAAGAAGAAAAAAAAAAGAGGAAACAAAAATATGAAGGGATCCCGAAGACCTCTACGGCCTACGTGCGCTGGTCCCTATACTACTAGTGACCGCTAATTTACACACTAAAAGAAACCAATAGCAAAATCGGATGCGACGCGCTGCTCGCGAACGTCCTTTACAAAACGGCGCTGATCGCCAACTTAATACTAACTGATTATTCAAAAACAAAAAATACTAAACTGAGGCGAGGCTCGTCGCGACACCCACGACCCTCCTCTAAGAACGCATATTTTCATCAGCGCGCACCCGAGCTTCACTTTCTCTGCGACGGCGGGACGCAGTCGCGAATTCGAATGCTCCCGGTGAGACTGCTCGCGACCTACAAGAGAACGGAGGGTGTACTGGACGAAGTAAAATGACCCCGTGTAACGGACTTCGGTTACACTCAAACTCGAGGCAATAATGTCTCGGCTCAACCCGTGACTCGACTCGATTTCCTGGATCCCCCGAAATTAACGCTACTCCCTTACGCGCAACTCAGGCTACGGTCACCAAGCAAGTGTATCGGCTAAAGAATCTCGAGTACAGTTGTTAACGCCAATCCTCACTGGCTATCCGTCCTCGGCAAGCCTTTACTAATGATCTCTCGAGATTCTCTCGCAAGAAGGTTAACAGCCCTTATCGCTCCACATCCAAGACACGAACGGGCTCACTCCTTCGTGATCCCTGGTTGCCATTTCTCGCAAACTCGCTACCACAGAGAAAAGAACCAACGTATACTAGACTAGCTCACACGCTCCCTACAAACACCAGAACTTGAGTGATCTCGGATGGTCGCAACGCCGATCTCGTCACGCTAATTTTTCGTGACGTCATCACCCTAAGAATGCGCAACAATCGATCGGTCATCGATTTTGGGGATTGCGCAACTTGCCGCGCACCTGTCGTCTCTACGCGGCGCAGAACTTAAGGCTAGATCGCGATGTCGTCTCCCGCGCAGCTCTACGTAGTCCTGGGGTTGGGCGGGGTGGTGCTCCCTCGTCGCTAGCTGGTACCTCGCGGTTGCCTTGGTTGGGCGTAAGCGGGGTGAGCGGGGAGGCTGCGGCGCGCCGGCCGCCAGCGGGAATCGCGTCCGCCTTGGATTCCCGCGCTGCAGGGATCTGCGTTGCCTCCCCTTCCGCAGCCTTCCTTCCGTGTCCTTCCCGCGAGATCTCCGTGGTTTCGCCTTGCCTCGAAAGATGTTCAGCGTCGGAGTTGGTCGCTGGAGGGTAGCCGGTGCACTCAAAAAAAAAAATAAGAAAAACAAAAGCCTGAAATATCTTGGTCGTAATGCGCTATTTCGTCCCTGTCGAAGCTAGGGTGCGTGACTCCAGTTTTGGCGCTCTCTAGGATTATCTCGCGACTCGATTTTCTAAACCCTGATTCCGGGATCTCGCCCAGGGTTCAGGGAGTCTCTTGTAACGGGCAGGCTTAACCGAACTGCCACGTTACAACATATAATGCGCATGCGTGAGTTATATCGGCTGCTCGGACAGGCTGGCCACTCCGAGTTTCAGCTGTCAAACTCTGTTTCTGTCGGCGATGTAGTTCATACGAATTTTTGAGGTTAGAATCTCAAACAGTCGAGGTAGTCATTCGGAAAGTTGATGCTAATGCTCTTTGAAAATTTGCTTCATTCGACTGAAATGAGAAATCTGTTTAAATGTTGGATGCTTGGAAGAAACGCCGCAGCAGGTAGGTGGGAACATTTTATTTGATCACTTTTACTATTTCGTATATGAGAAATAACAATGAAATTTTTTCCTATCAACAGGTGATACGGCCCAAATAATTACATCTCTAATATTTACTGTTATCTGCCTATTCAATCTATCACTCGTACAAAGATCATCGCCACTTTCAAGAAACTAAGCAACTTTCTCACTCTCTTGTGATTTCAGGTGGTAATATTGAATTTCATCACTTTTGCATACGATAAATTATGCTTCAATTTGATAAATATCTGTTAATAATATCGTGGTATTATAAATGAATAGCCAGACAATTGGTTATAATTGTGTATTTATTAATATGGATATACTTGAACTTGATGCGAATGGATTCGTGAGGATACACAACAGGCTTGCTCTCTTTCTTAGTTGCTATGCCGTTTTTGTGCTCCAAAAAAAGGGGACACGCTCGCTGGCTGTTTTTGTGCTCCAAAAGGTGACACGCTCGCTGGCTGTGTCGGAATATACGCGCGTGCGCATTTGTTACATAATACATATCAATACAGAAAGATGTCGCTACCAAACTTAAATTTACATGTATTCCAACACGCCTCCTTAAATTTAAGTTTTGTTACAATTAGAAACAAAAATTAATAGAAAAAAAAAAATTAATAGATATTTTGTTTATCCTTTCATATGATCACCTCTGCTCTGTGCAAATTAACTTATGTTTGTTTTCATTTTAAATTGAGCATGCCGACAAACTTATTGAACTTAGTTTTTCCTAACGCTTTAGTCAGTATATCGGCAACGTTATTTTCACTATCTATCTTTACAACGTCAATCAAGCCTTTCAAATAGTTTTCATGAACGAAGTGGTAGTGAGTTTCAATGTATTTGGAATTCTTTGTGAAATTTCCAAATTTTACAATGCATACGGCACCAGAGTTGTCCTCATAAACCTTTACTGGCTCTTTTATCTCAATTTTAAGATCTTTCAGCAAATCTTTAATCAGTTTCAACTCACTAACTACATCAGATAAAGCAACGTACTCTGCTGCAGTTGAGGATTTAACAACACTGCTTTGTTTCTTAGATTTCCAGTAGATTACGTTGCCAAACAATCTAATTACGTAACCTGTTGTAGATTTACGGTCTACAGTATCGCCGGCCCAGTCTGCGTCTACGAAGCAATCAAGTGTATCGCAATTCACATTTTTCGTATAAGTTAATTTTTTTTCTCTAGTCAAGTACAAATATTTTAAGACGCGTAAGGCGTACTTGTAATGAGTTTGATCATAGCAGTTCTGGAAACGACTTAAGTAATTGGTACAATAGGCAATATCTAATCGTGATCCTGAACTTACGTAAAGTAGTTCCCCGATTATGCTTCTATAATTTAAATAATCAGACACTGACTGCGCAGGCTCACATTTTAAATTTTGTTCCATCGGTGTTGCGTAGAGTTTACAATTCTCTATGTTATATTTCTTTGCTAAGGATTCTATGTATGACTTTTGATCGAGGGTGACAGTATCTCTAGCCTTGTTAAATTCTATATTTATTCCTAGATAAGTTTTGACTTCGCCTAAATCTTTCACATTGAACCTTTTTAATAATAATTTCTTAACATTGTTTATTTTCTCTATATTCTTACAACAAGTCAGTACATCATCTACGTAGGATATGAAATAAACGGGATCTTGTTCACGCTCATCGAGAATGTATAAACATTGATCGTTGTTGCTTCGTTTGAAGCCAATACTTTTTAGAAAATAGTCAAGACAATTGTACCATGCTAACGAACTTTCACCTAATCCGTAGAGAGCTTTATTTAGTTTCCAGACCCTACCTGATTTATCGTCGTAACCTTCAGGTTGTTTGACGTAAACCTCTGAGATTATTTCTCCGTTTAAAAATGCGGATTCTACGTCTAATTGATGAACTATCAAATTAAGGTTTACACTAAATGACATCAATAATTTTAAAGTTTGAGATCTTATTACAGGTGAATATATGTTTTCTAATTTATCTCTTTGCTGAAAACCTTTTACAACGATTCTCGCTCTAAATTCTCCATTTGACTTTTGTGTATATACCCATTTTAAATCTAACACATCTTTATCTTTTGGACATTTGACTAGATCGCAAGTGCCATATTTTTTAATGCGTTCCATTTCTTTATTCATCGAATCCTGCCAAGCTTTAGAATTACAACTATTTATCGCTTCACAATAGTTTTCTGGAACATTCGCAATAATGTAGTTAACGTAGATACAATTTGCAAATTTATGTGACTGATAGACATCGGTTTGTTTTCTCTCTCTACCTGACCTCCTTAAAGGAGTATTTACATTTTTATCATTAGATTTTAAACTTAGATTCTTTAGTGATTCATCGTTATCATTGTAAATACTATCGTTATCAATTTTTTGACTAAATTCTTCATTTACGACATCTTTGGCACAATCATTGTTTGTTTCAATAAATTTATCTTTACTATCGGTTTCACAATTCTCTTTATCATTTTCTTCTCCAGTAAAACCCACTAGTTTCACATCTTCCTCTATCACGTCAACATGTCTAACTACTGTTACTTTATCACCCATAAGTACTCGATAACCTACATTTTCGTATCCCACCAAAATCCCTACATCTGCCTTCCTGTCCCATTTATGTTTTCTTTTGACCTCAGGTACTCTGCAAAAAACTTTACTACCATATAGTCTTAGATTTTTTATATTTGGCTTCTCACCTGTAAATATTTCAAATGGTGTTTTTCTTTGAACAGTATTAGCAAGAGTCCTGTTCTTTAAATAAACCGCTGTTTTTACCACTTCAGGCCAGAATTTTACGTTTATTTTTGCGTCAGCTAGTAAGCATCTTGCAATATCCATCACAGACCTATTGTACCGCTCCGCAGTTCCATTGAGTTCATGGACGTACGGAGGGCATGGCTTAATCAAAATACCTTTTTCCTGTGTGAATTTATAAACCTTTTTACATACTATTTCTTTAGCGTTATCACATCTAATTTTTTTAACCCTTTTTTTTGTTAAATTTTCTACTAGGTTTACATATTCAACTAAGCATTCAAAGAATTCGTCTTTTGTTTTAATAGTGTAAACTTTGGCTACTTTACTATAATCGTCAATGAAAGATACAAAATGTTTTTCACCTAAATTTCCAGTTATTTGTGGCCCATTCAAATCACAATGAATAATTTCCAATAATTCTTTGGCTCTGTGCCTATCGTTGTCAAATTTTGTATTGTGCATTTTATTTTGTAAACATGTACCGCATTTTAAATAATCACTTTCAAATTTATCTGGTAAGCCATCGATCAGTTTTTCCTTACAAAGTACATTCAAGTAATCGAAATTAACATGTCCAAGCATTTTATGGAACTTTTCCTTTACAGTTATATTGCAAGCTATTTCGTTGTTACAAACATTTTTCTTATCTTTAAGGCTATACATTTTAAGAATATCATTTTCTTTGAACGCTACAGCAATCAACTCATTGTTTCTAGTATAGATTTTTGATACATTGTACTCTGAAAATATTTTGTGCGTTTCAGTTACTTTTCCATAGCTAATTAAATTTTGATACATTTCTTCTACATAGAAAACATTAGATAATTTTACTCTTTTTGTCTCATTAAATACGATAAAATCAACGAAGATATTGCCAACTTTTGTGGCTTGTAAAGTTTTGCCGTCTCCTACTTTTACTGGAATTGGAGTTTTCAAATTTATGTAATCATTAAAGTAATCTATGTTATTTGTTATATGATCAGAGCACCCGCTGTCAAGTATCCATTCGATCTTATCCGCCTTTACATCATTGTTACAATCGTTTTCTAACTTACAATCTACTTCAGTGCAGAATGTGCTACTGAACCTTTCGTTATTACTTACTGACCGTGTAGAATCTTCTCCATGCCGTTGCCAGCTCCCGCGACCGCGTGAAGTTGGATACCTGCCTCTGCTTGGGTTCACGTTGTTGCCATGTTGTTGCTGATGGTGGAAAAGACCCCGTACGCCTCCTCGCGTCACGTGCATATCTCGGCCTCTGTTTCCCCTGCTGTTGTATCGCCATGCAGAGGTGGATGTAGATGTACGGTGATTCGGGCACGTATATTGTGTGTGACCAGGTTTATTGCACTTGAAGCACACGCCATTGAACTTCTTTTCACAAACGAAAGCGTTTGAATTTCCGCTCCGGTTTCTACTCAGTTTATTTTCTTCTTTTTCCTTGTCTTCTGCTGCTTTTATTTTGCTTTTTACAAATTCAACTGTCTGGTCTTCTTCTTTCAAAACATCGATGAGATCTCCAATGTGACTAAATGAACTTGGCAGTGTTCTTAGTAAATAATTTAACTTTTCTTTGTCACTAACTGTAGCACCTGCATTTTTTAGTTCTGTTATCATTTTTTCAAAATCACAAAAGAAATCTTCTGAAGTGTCATAGTCTTTTAACCTCACATTTTCTATTTTATTCCTTAAGCTGATTTGCAATGCTGTAGATTTTCGTATGTACATTGAGTCTAATTTTCTCATTATTTTAAATGCAGAGTCTTCAGCGTTTAAAAATTCCATTTGTCTGTTAGAGAGAGCACTATATATATAATTGACTGCCTTGATATCTTTTTCGTCCCAGGTTGCGTTATCACTTTCGATTTCTTCTCTTTCAACGACGTCTTCACATTTTTTCCATTTTAGGAAAATTAATAAACGTTTTTTCCACGTGGTATAATCTTTTCCGTCGAATATCGGAATAAATATTTTGCTGTCTTCGCTCATCTCGTTAGCGTCAGACTTTTCAAACTTTTCAAATATAGAATTTTTCAGCAGCAAAACTCTTCTTGTGACTTTTAAGAAGAATTTCCTAACACCTTTGATTAATTTTTCTTGTTCTAAAACTGAAGTTTTATCGATGAGATTTTCTTCCTTATCCTCAAAAGCGTTTTCGTCACCACGTGTTTTTACCGGTTCTTCTTTGTTCATTACAACACCATACAACAGTCATTTTTATTCAAACCGCGGACTGCTACCATGTTAATAATATCGTGGTATTATAAATGAATAGCCAGACAATTGGTTATAATTGTGTATTTATTAATATGGATATACTTGAACTTGATGCGAATGGATTCGTGAGGATACACAACAGGCTTGCTCTCTTTCTTAGTTGCTATGCCGTTTTTGTGCTCCAAAAAATGGGGACACGCTCGCTGGCTGTTTTTGTGCTCCAAAAGGTGACACGCTCGCTGGCTGTGTCGGAATATACGCGCGTGCGCATTTGTTACATAATACATATCAATACAGAAAGATGTCGCTACCAAACTTAAATTTACATGTATTCCAACAATATCATAACAACTATGTTGAGAAGATGCATTCTTTCGGACTCGTACTTAGGAAAGCCGATTTTAAAAATATCAAGGATGGTATTTAAGATGTCAAAGTTCACAATGCCGGTTGATGTATTAAGTTCCTTCTCAGTTTTTATCACATGACAAAGATCAATCAGCAAATCACCACTTATAATTCAAACACCAATATCAACAAATTTTTTATCAGTCGTTTCAACATTTTCCACTGACAATATTGCCACAACAGATCTATTATCATTTTCTTCTGAAGTGATAAGACTCGTTACAGTGTGATCCTAAGGATCTGAATTTCTTTGACCATCAAAATCACAAGCCGATTGAGTCGTAGTTGAACTTGTTGACGCACCCAGTTTTCTATTATTGATAGCTTCATTGCCTGAAATGATGGTATTTTTGTTTTTATCTCTGTTAATTCTTCTTCTCTCTCTGTCATTATTTATTTTGTTACTGGATCCTGGTTTGACATCATTACAAGGCAGATTACAAGAAGGCACTGCGGTTTTTTTCAAGCGTCTTTTGCCTTTTGACCCAAAGTCTGCGTAGAAAACAAATTTTCTTAGTTAAATTCAGAATAAAAAAAATGAGCTCAAAAATAAATGTAATTACCTGGTGAGAAATAATCCGATTTTTTAAAGTGCAAGAAACAAACTTGCATATTTTCTGTAATATTTTTTCCTATTTTTAACACTTTGCCACATTTTTCGACAGTCAATTTTCTCATCCACTCCGAAAGCATTAGTAATTTTCACAAAATTTTCATTTTGTTTTGGAAAATAATGGAATCTCACATCTAAACTCCTGCAAGCTTTACTGCTACACCCATATTCACTGCAAAATGTTTTACTTTTGTTTTGTTTTGGAGAAAATCGAACGCCCAACAAATTCTTGACGCTTTCCATCATTAAATAATATTTTGTTTATTTAAAAAATTTTTTAAAAAATAGGTATAATTGCAAAGACAATATTTATTTTTTACCACAGCTTAAACAATGAGAAAATACCCTTGTGCCAGCTGACCCGGTTTGAGTAGTTCCAATTTGAGCTACTAGATGGCAATACCAGTACTTACCATTTACCAATTGCTTGGTAGTCATTTTTTGCTTTTCTAAGGTCGACCGTCAGACTATCTCTGTGGTTTCTGTAGATTGCATATGGCAACACACTGTTCTCTCTCTTCGCTCTTTTGTAGAGCGCATTTCGTTTATTCATCCGTTCTTTAAGATGGTCGGAGAGCCACGGCGGAGGTGGCCTCGTGACCTTGAAAATCCAAAGGGATGCATGGATATCGACAGTAGAATTAACAGGGTTTGTAAACGAAGTTTCGTAAGTGTCTATATCTGCAGCTGAGGTATCGGAACGGCTAATGTCAATTTGATTTGTACAATGAAGCGATGTTGGCGAGTTTATATACGATTGGTCATCAAATCGGGACAGATAGGGTATCATAATTGATTGCGGCCGAGTTTCAAAACAATCAGACCCATATGATAATACAAGTAAGTCATGACTATTGATAAACGGAACATCAGACTCACTAAAAGAAACAATCTTGTCAGGATTATCAATAATAAATTATGGGTCATTCCATGTCAATTCAACGACGTTGCGAGGGTGACCCTCTCAGATTTTTATGATTTTTTGATATATTTTTACGATTTTTCAATATGTTTTCATTCATATAGAAAGAAGTCCCCAGCTAAATTATTAGCTCTTTATCTCTTCCCATTCCGGAGTTGTCGATTTTTGAAGAAATTAACGAAAAAAATTCATGTTTCTGACAACAATTGAAATAACTTTATCAAATACAAAAATTTTTAAGTATTTTATGGTGCTCTTTCTGAAAAAAAATACGGAAATTGAAAAAAAATTTTATTGATGTTTTTTTGGCCATTTTTGATCGAAAAATTGGATTTCCGTTCAATGGGACACTTGATTTTATCCAAAAAAAATTACCAAATTTTACGTTGAAACACAAAATTTTTGAGCCATAATAGAAGATGGGCTTCCAATAACTTCTAGTGAAAATAATTTGAAAACAAATTTTTTTTCGGTAATTTTGATTTATATAGAAGTTAAATTTTTGTCTAAAATTGACTATGAAGCGATGGAGAGAAAATTGTTAGATCTTTTTAGTAGTGCAATACCAATACCTAACACACAACAAATTCATTCTGATGCACCAAATACCGATAACACAATCAGTGTCAAAAGATTTTCTGGATCAACAGAATCAACAACGCACAAAGTAATAAAAATGATCATAAATGAAAGAACAAGACCGTCAATGTAGTAAATAAAATAAAATGTAAGAATAATGTATCTTTAGATTATGAAAATAAGCTACGTTATCTGAGAAGGAAAATAAATCAAAATCACCGAAAAAAAATTTGTTTTCAAATTTATTTTCACTAGAAGTTATTGACAGCCAATTTTCTATTATGGCTCAAAAATTTTGTTTTTTAACGCTGAGTTTGGTTCATTTTTTTGAATAAAACAAACATGTCACATTGAACGAAAATCCAATTTTTTGTTTAAAAATGGTCAAAAAAGCATCGATAAACTTTTTTTTCAATTTTTGTATTTTTTTCAGAAAGAGCATCAAAAAACACTCAAAAATTTTTGTACTCAATTAGGTTATTTCAATTGTTGTCAGAAACATGAATATTTTTCGTTAATTTTTTCAAACATCGCCAACTCCGGATTGGGAAGAGATAAAGAGCTAAAAATTTAGCTGAGGATGTTTTTCTATATGTATAAGAATATATTAAAAAATCATAAAAATCTAAGAGGGTCACCGTCGGAACGTCGTCGAATTGACATGGAATGACCCAAATACATCTAACCACGAATTAGACATGACCGTGCGGTACGTTGCAGGCAATACTCAACAAGATGAAAAGCCGAAGAGAAATCCAAGTTGGTAAGGTACCGATGCTTCGTGATTATTTGACAGTAAGATGCAATGTAAGTCCCCAGCAATAATGAGATTTCTATAAGCATACGCAAACTTATGAAATATAGCAGAAAATTCTTGTAAACGGAAGCCCTTAGGTCGTCTATAGATAGAAGCGAATAAAAGGAAATCTGACCGATCTTGATTGATATCGACGACTAACAACTCAGGAGAGTTCGTGACCTCACTGGGTGACGAAGTGGGAATAGAGAGAGAGAAAGAAGGAGCATAACGCTTTTCATAACGTCGCGAAAATTGACAAATAGAAACGATGTAAATACGGGGGTTCCCCGACCGCACACGTTTTTATGTGAATATATATGTAGGGTGTCCCACAGATTTTGAAGATTTTTTTTAAGCCTCCCCCCCCCCATAAATCAATTTCAAGTAATTAAAAAATAATTGCCTAATTTTTTCGGATTTTTATCTCAATTCTAACCTTTCCGGCGTGCCGAGAATAGCGTGGATTTCCACGTCTAAAATACACGTAATTTGGACACGCTTGCAGTATACACGAGTATTATACTATGACAGCAATTGTGTTCAAAAAAAATTTGTTACTGCGAGGTTTCAGTGGTTACTTCGAGGATTACTGTTACTATCTGAGAAAAAATTCACATCATCATACCATACAATCTCGACGAATTTACACTTCGTTTAAATGCAAAAACAGTCAGATTTCGAGGGTGCGCAAATCGTCGCGATTGCATCGTATGATGATATGAATTTTTTCTCAGATAGTTGCGCTAATAACCACTAAAACCTTACAGTTACAAAATTTTTTGTACATTAGTACTTTGATAATAAAACATATACTGAGAACAAGTATGATATATATGTATTTTAAAGGCGAAATCCACCCTGTTGACAGCACGAGTTAGGGTTGAGACAAGAATCCGAAAAAATTAGGCAATTGTTTTTTAATGAATTGAAATTGATATAGGGGGGGTACCTAAGAAAAGTCGTCCACACCTCAAATATAAACACAGTATAGCAAGAGACCGTTTCAGATAAACATCAGCCTCGAGCTGTAACCCAAGGATAGAAAGAGAGACACAAAGCTATACATACTTACGTTTCTGGCCTGAGCTATGTTTGATTGTATCGGAATTATTGAGAGAATGGTCTAAGCGACTCGGAACTTACTCCGAAACACCGCACGTCTTGGGGTCAGAAATCCGCTGCCGGTATCTTGTCGCCGCGCACCGTACCCCTGGCACCGTCCAAGTACCGCACGCGCCCGCTAGGGGCGCGCGTCTCTCGCAACTCCAGCGACGCCGGCTAGGTGTATAGCTCACTGCACCGACCGGCGGACGCCGAGTCGCGGAAAAACATTCCGCACTCTGGATCGCGGGTAATTTTGCACTATGCCGCTCGAAGAGAATTGCGTAACGATATCGTGTGCTATGATGACCGTCACCAACCGTCCAAGAGATTCCGACGTAATATATAGGGATCCAACATAGGGAGACATGACATCTGGTGGTCGAAAGCGGAAACAGAAAAAGGAGGTATAGTAGTTAGTCAGTTCACGTGATTTTATGTGGATTTTTATCGATTGCAAAACATTGCAATTGCAATAATGCACCCCGCAAAATATTCGTCACGTGCACCACCAGGGAAAAAAAATTTTCACTGTGTTGTACAAGGGTGTGAAAGTTCATCAAAAAAAAACATAGACTTAAGTTTTCACGCCTTTCCAAAAATTGGTGAGCGCTCTGTCTGTCAAAAATCATTTCGACACTGTTGAAACGATTGACCGTTTTAAAGCATGGACAAAGGCTTTAAAAATTAAGACAGTGACGGGTCAAATGAGAGTGTGTGCATTACACTTTACAAAGGAGGATTATTTATTGCCTGGTAAGTAAGAAATCTTAGCATAACATAACCTAGAAATCATGAAACTTCAGTGACTGACTTTTTCATGACGCAATTATTTCTTACAGATGTTGCAGCAAAAATGCGTTTTTTAAAGAAAAACGCTATCCCTTCTATTAATTTGCCATCTAGCAGCGGTCTCATGCAATCTGCGAAAAAAAAAAAAAATTGATCGTCAACGATTTGAGAGACGTTTAAGACGAAATAACGTCGAGAGGCTCGATGCAATTGCACCTCAAGAAGAGACCATTCGACTCGAGAAGTGCGAATCCAGTTTTCACGAAGAGATGGGAGAAGAATTGAAGGTGACAAAGAGTGATGTCTCAACGCAGCGGTTACCGGCGCTATCCTTTGATGATTCGCTACATCGGTCGCTTGGATACTCAATTGACAATGATATTTCAATTAATGATGTCTTAACGTATTGTAACAAGTCAATTACTCCTGAGTTGACTAAAGATATCGGAGTTCAAGTAAAAACGAGCGATATCATGCCTAATTTTTTGGATTTGTTCCCCAATGACAGTGCATTGAGCACTGCCACAGGAATAGAATCATATGCGATATTAGACTGTATTGTTAATCTTGTCGGCATAACGTTACAAAAACATCCAGATCAATATAATTCAAGAATGAGTTTAAGAAACAAAGTGGTCATGACGTATGTAAAGTTGAAACAAAATATAACATACAGCTTTTTGGCCGGCTTGTTTCAATATTACACAGCACAGCACTGTCAAAGAGTCTTCCTAGAAATGATCCAATTGTTGAGTGAGAGCTTAAAAGTAGCAATAGAGTGGCCTTCAAAAGACGAAATATCGCGAAATTTGCCACAATGTTTTGAGGGATTTGAAAATACTCGAGCAGTTATCGACTGTACTGAAATTTTTATTCAAAGACCGTCAAAGCTCTGCTGTCAAGTGATTTGTTATTCTCATTACAAAAAGTCTGAGACATTGAAAGTTATGACTGCAGTTACATCCGCAGGAAATATTTCATACATCTCAAACCCTTATGGCGGCAGAGTCTCTGACACCGATATTTTTGAGCAATGCGATTTAAAAGACTTGTTGGAGCCGGGGGATGGCGTTATGGTTGATCGTGGTTTTTTAATTGATAAAATGTGTGCCGAACGTGGTTGGAAGCTGATTAGACCACCGTTTTTAAAGAGAAAAAAACAATTTTCTAAATCTGAATCTTTACTGACATGCAATATTGCGAAAGTTAGAGTTCATGTTGAAAGACCGAATCAGAGAATAAAAACTTTTAGTATTTCAGGAGATACAATGCCTGTCAGTCTCCTCCCATTCGCTAGAGAAATATTTACAACCATATGTGCCACAATCAATCTCAGTTCTCCTATCTTGGCAAATGATAAATTCATAAAAGATCAATGAAAACACTCATTCAATTACTTGTCAACATATTGATATTGTAAACGTACAAAATGAAATTTGAAATAAAATAAATATTTTGTAAACAGGGAAAAAATCATGTGTGAACAATAAAAGTATTTCACAACGTAGAAAAATTTATTTTCTTTCTTTGGCTTACAAATAATTTGGTAGTCGTATCACATACAATTAAATTCTTGTATCACAGGAAGCTAACTTTCAGTCATTGCATTATAATTAGACTAATCGCCTAATAGAACTTACCTACCACTGAAGTTGTTGTTCGTATCAATATTCTCATTATTGATATCGATATCAGCTGACTTCGCACAAATTTTGTGCACCATAATATTATAATAGACTTTTTTCAGCGTTGTCAACATTTTCAACGTAAATATTTTATCAAAATTGACGGTCAAACTGATAAAACTATTATCGTAATCTGCATAAATAATAAACAGACATTTTTCAATATTCAGCACAGCCATTCTCAATTGTACTTGGCCATAATAACAATGCTTTTTCTTCAAGCTCATTTCTCCTTTGTCATTTCGTGACAAACACTTGCCAAATTGCGATTTCATCGCCTCGTCGATTGGCATCGATTTGCCTGCAAACGGGCATTTAATTTCTACCAATGTATTTGGCTTTCCCCTTTCGAAAATTACACCATCAGGGGAGCATGCTAGCCAAAAATTTTGTTGTCAAACAACGAGCCCAGTTTCCACAACTTTTTGATTCGTCACTTTTTCAAATTGACAACGTGCTTTGGCTTCAGTGACTTTACCATACTCGGTGTACTCGGTTTTGAAATCTTTCGGTTCAAAGAATGTAGAGCACCTTTTATCCCAATTAGGTTGTTTGTTGCTGGAGTAAGTGAACAAACTGTAGCAAGTAGTGCCGGTGATGCGATATTTTCGCTCGTCTAGCCATTTGCCGTACGACAATTTCGTCTCTCTACAGACTTGACGACAATCTGTTTCCAACAACTGCAATGTTTGTTTACAGCAATCCTTTGACAGCTGTACAGTTGTTTTTTTAATTATTTCCATGAATTCACTTGACTGATTGTCAAAGATTGACTCGATGCTTTTGAGCTCAGTTTCTGTTAAAACTTTGTCATCGTTTGACACCGGAAAAATGGGCTCATGACGGCCTTTCCTGAAAACAATATTTCTTTGGTTACAATTATTGGACCGTACACTCAGTAGAAATTAGTCAAAATTCACAAAGTACTTTTCGTCTTACTTATGTTGCACATACGCCGAGTTGGGGAGATTTTCCATAATTATTTTTTTGCGGGCGTCATCCAAGCTCTCATTATTCTGGTATTTCTTTTCTGGAGGCTGAAGGCACTGATGTTTGTTTAAAGGAACTGGTTCGTACGATTTCAGTGCAGCATCTTGCAAGTTTCTCCATTTGCACGGTTTGTCGGTGCAAGAGATAGTGCCAATTTTATCTAGGTCATTTCTGAAATCAAATCAGTAAAATTTGAATGGAATTTCTTCTTCAAATTCACTATTTTTTATGCATATTAAACGTATATTTAAGTTGAAGACAAATCTCATGCTGTTGGCGTAAAATTTTTTAAGGCTGTCACCTTTTTAGGTTAACTTATATCTTACCGGTAGCAATAGAGGAGAGTTGCAATGATGTGCTTGCACTTTTCACTTTGCCCTGCTTTGCACGAACACTTCACCGATATTATTTTGCCATTTTTTTGTACTTTGCCATTTATTTCATGCGGTGGACCACGGATACAAGATGTTTGTAAACACAAAGCTGTGAAACATATCTCGTCACTCGATGCACCTTCGTAGCTCAAACCACATTTTAATATGTGATTCGCAGCTAATACCCGTTCTCCTTCTACAAAATTACGTTGAGCAGGATTTGTACCTGCCCAATCGCAAATATTTTCTAAATTAAGCAACATTCAGACAACAAAACTCATGCCACACATACCGTCTATCATGTGACAGCGGAACTTTTCTGCGCCATTTTGGATAGGCCCCGCCCACATGTTGGATCCCAATATGTAGGATGTGAGAATGAACATACGGTCTGAGTTATTGATGCGGGAAGCTTGCCGCAATGTCGGTATATTACAAATTCAATGAACTCCCGTGCGCTTCTCATCTCATGACGTACATGATAATAGGCCCCGTGCGCATCGCATGTGGCGCCGCCCTCGCGGCTCAATCGGAAAGGTAGTAGATTGCCGTGTGGCCATGTGGTGACAACAGTCGATCGAGGTGAGCTCGTGCATACGGATCGAACTTGTGAAAATAGCTAAAAATATCAGAAAATAATGCCCACCCAAATATATTGTTGTGTTATTGGGTGCAACAACTCCGAACAAAATAGTCGGCAGTTAAAATTATACTCGTTTTCCAGAAAAAGCCATAAAATCGACCGAAGGAAAAAGTGGATACAAGCTTTGAGACGAGTGTGAGTAACTTTTACTCAATATTACATTTATTTCTCTATGTCTCAAAATTATCGTTGTCTAATATATGCATATATAAGATAGTGAGGACGAAATATGCATAAGGGAATAGGAATTTTTCTTTATGCGTTATTATATTGTAACGTTTTGGGCGTTACGTTAATAAAATATGGATCCGCGAGTTTACTTATTATCGAATCAAAAGAAATCAAGACCGTGAATGAAATATCGTGAAAAATGCTTTTAATGCAAGATATGTGTTTCTCGTTTAAAGTCTGAAACAAGACTGTTTTTACAATAATATCGGTTGGCGCAGCAACCTTATTCTTTTTGAAGGCATAAGAGGTTTATAAACGTCTTTTATCTATGCTGACTACTAGATCATTGAAAAGGGGGCAAAAGGGTGATTTCACCCTTTGTAACACTACTCCCCCCCGAGGAAAAGAGTCGTCCCGACTCGGGAAAGATAAAATAATTATGAAAGCGATCTAGCAGTCAGTGCTCAAAGGTGAGTTGGAGCTGTGGCTCAAAAAATTTAAGAACTCCCTTTTTTACTATCTGGCATGTGCCCACAGTCTCAAGGTAAACCACAGAAAACCTTGAGCAGATAGTTAAGCGTTAAATAATCTCAAAAATTTTTGTGCCTTGTTTTATAAAGGTTAGTGTTATTAAGTGTTATGTGGCTTCATGAATTCAAAGTTATCCGCAACGGCCCAGATTGATGTCGGGAAGAAATTCAATCTTCTTCATGAAGGATCCCTTCGAAACAGGTTTGGATGAAAACATCGAACCGGGAACCGACGATTCCATGACCAAATAAGACGAAAACAGACTTCTCTTCATATGAAATAAGGAAATCATGGGGTGACTGAATCCAGAGCTTCTTCTGAGACAGCACACCCTGGAGTTTGGAGGACAAATGTGAGTGGTGGTATAACAGTTCAAATTCACTAAGTGAATTTGAGAGAATACTTGAATAAAATAAATGAAATATGTACTCAAAAAAAAAGAAACGATCTTATCTGAATCATTTCTGCATCCTTTTTCAAAATAAGACCACCAGTCATCTTCAGGAATCGGGAGAAGATTGGATGGAAAAGGCTGTGTCAAATAACCTGAAAAAGTACTCACAAAAACTGACACTTAAGGTTAATAAAATGTGAAAATCAAGCAATCGCTCATCGACCTCGAAAAATAATCATAGCTCTTTTCACATTAATAAAAGAAACCAAAGTCTGTCCGTTAAAAAACTCGATTCCAGAGAAGAAGTTTCTAGAAAGAAACAATCGAAGAAAACAAATTTCAAATTGATTAGCAACCCAGAAATAACAAATCATTATAAGAAAAGTAGTCATTGAAGACATATCATGAACCCTAATTCAAAAGAGCATATTTCCCTGAATGCGGGAGCATTATCGCGTAAATGTCTCCCAAGCAATATCGAAGACCTCTCAGAAAAAGAAATCTGTGATTTTCTTGATTCAAAATGGGAAGAGATGTCATGCGGCAAGTTAGAAGGCTTTCAAAAAAAAGGCAGAATGGATTATTCTTGCGAATCTTGCTTCATCCTCCAGTAAGTTCATCATATCGAATAACACAAATAAATTATAAACATAGAAATATTTTTTTTTTAAAAAAACAGCTCAGAATCCAAATTACTGAACCATATAATTTCCTTTCACCTCACATTCCACGAGGAAAAGGCTAAATGTTGGATCTGTGGCCAAAGTCTATTCATCGCAAAAAGAGAGACGAGTGGGTGCAATGAATGCGAAAAAGTGAAAGAAAATTAAAAAAATTGAAAATGTTACTCGTTATTTTCTTTTTTAATTATATTGTTTGTTGAAATTAAAATGAAGTTTCTTATTGAATAAATCCTTTTTTTAAACAAGAAATTTCTCTAGCCTTGTCCGTGTGTCATTGCAAAACAAAAACTAGAATAAACTTGGTCGGCTGTGGATTCTGCATTGATAACCAAAACAGAAACCGATAAAGAAGAAAAGGTTTGTTTTACTAGCCAATCTTCATGAACCTCGTGGATAGTTCTGAGTAGCTCTAAAGAAATATTCGATTCTTCCTCACGAGAACGGGAACTAACTCGAGCAAAAGAAGTTTCTGGGGAAACTCGCAAATAAACAATCAAATCTACTCTGAGCTCAGACGAGCGAATGAGAAAATCAAAATTTTTTGTCAATAAATGAGATTCGAAGTCGCGAAAATTACCTAACCTTCGACAAGCTTCTACAAAACAATTGCTACTGAATATCGATCTTTCCATCACTTTTACAGGCAATAAAGTCGTCTGCAGATGTCTATCTAACATAACCATTTGAGCGAAATGCTGAAAATAATAGCAATAACGATCTGGGTTCTGGTACATCAAATTTGAAAGATTAATTCCAGCTACATTTCGATATTCACCAAGAGGTTCTAAAAGTATACAGACCTGGCGATCTGCTAAAAACCTCTTGGTGAAAGTTGTTTTTCCGCATCCGATATTTCCTTCAATAATAATCGTAAGCGGTCGAGTTTTACTCAAACGAATTCCGAAAGGTAAATTCTTCTCCTAATCGATAACCGACTGTAAAGAAGGTCAAGTCGATCACAGTCGTCAAGGGTGTTCGTTTGAAGATCTAACCTCGAAGGATGTCCCTGGTCTTGGAGAGATTGTTCCAGGTTGATCCTCTTCAAAAGGAGCAAGACGATCCAAGTGAACCGCTTTCTGACGCGAATGAAGAGATCTTCGGATTCTATAAACAACATCATTTATCCGGTGTAACGTTAAGTCTTTTCTGCCCCTCGTCGAGCGCTAATTTGTAACGCTAAATGTTGTTACTTTCGGATGAGGACTTACCGTTGACACTTTGGCGCGATTCTCTACTTATCCGCAATATTAAACTACAACAAAATAATTAAGTTGGGCGCCAGACGCGTAGCGTCGATTCTCAAAGAATAATATAAATCAATAAAATTAACACAAGACCGTGCAAAAGGGATAAATAGAGAACCCGTTGTATGGCTGGCTAGGCACAGGTACGATCGCGTACATCCCGGTAGAGTGGCGGAGTTCAAGGCAGCTAGCAGTAATTCCAGAATTGAAGAAAATGACAAAAATAAAGAATAGACTCCAGTTAAAAGGAAAATGAATAAGTCAATCGATCATGTATTGTCGAAAAGGTTACATAGGTGAGACAGGCAAATGAAATGGTATCGATAGCGGTAGTTAATAAAATAAATAGTCGTTGTTCATAAAAAAATATCGGTAGAATAGCAGTAAACGGTAGCTTTAACACGAGAGACGGTAGTTAACAGAGAAAAATAGACGTAGGCCGAGAGATGCGATATAATGCAAGAGTTGACTTATAACTACACGTCACTGGGCGACGTGATCTTACCCAAGTTGCAAATGACACTACGAAAATTATTATTCTGTTAATTAGAACGAGAGAATTTTACTGCGATCGGTAGAAAACAACGAAACGGTAGTTCGGTAGAGGTACGACAAATTTACCATAAATCATAACCAAGATGAGAGATTGACAGTTAGTAACAATTTACTAAGTTGGCAAACGATCGACTCGGTAGCCTTCGGTAGAGTTATTCATACGGTAGATTCGATAACTTATAATCATTACATAATTGAGGAATTAAATAGTGAATTCCTAAACATAACTCTTGAGAGAATACCAAAATACAAAGTTATGAGAGTGAGAGAATTTCGGAGAATTTACCAAATAGAGAAATATACAAAAATACACCGCAATACAAAAGAATAAGTCACAGAACTTAATTTAACAAAATACAGGCAAATAAATAACAGGCAGAGATAGCATAAAATTGTCAATAATAATAAGGAAAAATGCGGTAATCTATAAGGGTGATTCTACGCTCGCTTGTACTCCAAGGAACTCGATTCACGATACAATAGGCACAAAAATAAATAAAAATATAATAAGCAATAACGGAAATAAAATATAAAACACACTACTATTACAAGAAGAGTATGGAATAAAATATAAAGCCAATAGGGCTCAAAATACGATAGAAAATACGGAAGCAAAATAATAGAGATTCACAAATAATTAGCAAAGTCATAGATACAAGAGATAATCATTTGGCAGTTACGAGGTCGCTCAGATACGGAAATAATGAATTACTGAAATCATGCAGTCACACGGAAGTCGTGGACCATGATTCACACAAAATGGCATCACACGATGCAATCAAGAAACAATAAATATAATATTAATGACCGGAATCATGCAGCCACACGGCGGCTTACAGCAACTTTAACCGTGGACCATGATTCACGCAAAATCGATAAATATTACGAGAAAGAATAGAAATTGTGAGCAACTTCGTAACAGTACAATTCGTGCAAAAGCCTTACCTTAACGGTCGATCTCAGGCACACAAACTGATTCTAATTTAAATTATACTAGAGAATAACAAAACTGGGAAGGAAAGGAAAAGAGAAGGAAAAGAATTTAGAAAGATAAAGGTACTCGGTAGGATAGACGGTAGAACGATAGCGGTAGGATAGACGGTAGAACGGTAGCTTAAAACGGTAGAGAGGTCGGGAGAGCAATTGGAAAATTGAAGCTGTTCCTCAACAGGTCGAGCGTAGAATAGCGGGTCGTAGTTCAGCTCGCCGATCTCGCGGTTGTCGTGAGGTGATTCTTCTTCTTTGATTGGTCGCTTGACCCCCACCGCAAATAGGCCATCCCCCTGTGGCGAATATCGGTTACTGCGTGGTCGTACGTTTTCCAAAAATTACCGCTAGATGTTGTGCAATGTGCTGCTCGCGATTTCGTCGTTGACACCAACTCGTACGGTTTCATAGTCGCTCCAGTTTGCAGTCCAGGCTGCCTATCCTCGGGGACTTCTTTGACAGAGGCACGCACAGGATGCCTCTCGGTCAAAGTTAGCGGGTGGAGAGTGACGCCTCATTGTTCACCTCCACCGGCTTTTGTACAGGCAGTAGCTAGCTGCATGTACCTGAGGCCGTGCAGTCAGACGGTTGGCCAAACCGTGGACCACGACCCACACAATCGGTCCTCGTCGATAGGGAGGCGGCTAGTTCCTCTTTGAAGAACGATGCCCCCGGCCGCCTGGAAGATTTTTATCTCCCTGTTCACCGGCAGTCGAGGGATTACGGAAGGTTCGTATAGATGCTACCCCAGGTGTATATAAAGGTGCACCAAGGTAGCCAGTGTAGTCTGGTGAGACCGTCAGTAGGTGAAGTCGTCGAGAGCTGCAAACGGTAGATAGTGGTCCCTTGTTGATCGGGATCGTAGTCGTCCAAGTACCTTGTTAGCTTGCGCCGAAGCGCGAAATAAAGAATTTACAGAAAAGAATTAGTTGAAAGTAGATATTGCCTATTTTGTATCGAGTTCGTTTGGAGTACCCTGCTGAGGACGCGTAAATTAAAAATAATAGCGGTTGTGTGCCCTTGTGACGGGCGATTCTGAAACGCCACGTTACACCGGTTAACCACTAAGTAAGGGCCTTCCCAATTTCTTTGTAGCTTTGGGCATCCTCCTTTCTGTCTTCGAGGTTGAAAAAGCCGGACAGAATCTCTAGGATTAAATTCTAAATCTCTGGCTCGAATATCATAACGAGTTTTCAATTTATCTGAAGCCATAGAAATTCTATTCCTAGCAAAGTGATGAATTTCTTCTGAACGTTGTTGTAATAAAAAGGCATAATCTGTTCGATGCTGTCTTTGCACAGAAACAGGGCCTTTCTCTAAATCTGACGGAAGTCGAAGATTTCTTCCAGTAAGCATGAGGGCTGGCGTCTGTTTCGTCGTCTCATGAATCGCAGATCTGTAAGATAAGAGGAAGAAAGGGATCCAGGAGCCCCAGTCTCTCTGATTCTGTTCTATGAAGGACGACAAATATTGTAGCAAAGTCCGATTTAGACGCTCTATCATGCCGTCAGATTGCGGATGCAAAGGAGTTGTACGAGTTTTTCCAACCCCTAAAATCTGAGTAACCTCTTTCATTGAGGTTGACTCAAAATTTCGGCCTTGATCAGTATGAAGTTCTAGAGGAACTCCGTGTCTACAAACAAATTCTTCAACGAATGCCTGTGCTACAGTAGAGGCTTCTTGATCAGCGAGAGGAACCACTTCAGGCCACTCAGTAAAATAATCAGCAATAACCAAAGCATATTTATTTCCAGAATGGGTTATCGGAAGAGTTCCGAGAATATCCATCGCCATTCTTTCAAATGGAGCTCCCACGTTGTAAATTTGAAGAGAGCTTTGTCCCTTCGCTCGAGGTCCTTTCTTTGCTGTGCAGATTCGACATCTTCGACATCAATCTTCAACGTCCATCCGGCAACGGGGCCAAAAGTAGAAGTTGCGAATTCTGCCTAGAGTTTTATTTAAAGCGAAATGTCCGCCTGCAGGAGAATCATGATAAAGAGCAAGAATCTCTGGAACTCGTGACCTAGGAACCAAAAGTTGCCACCTGATTTCTTTCAAGTCTGCAGATTCCCATTTTCGGTATAAAATTCCATCAATTAAAAGAATAGAGTCCCATTGAGCCCAATAAATTTTCAAATCTGGCTCGGCTAAAGATATATCCTGCCAGTCTGGGCGAATTTCTGCTTCTTTTCAAGACTTCACTTGATTTAAAGTGTCGTCTTCTTGTTGCGATTTTCCCCATTCCTCCTGGTTATTTTCGAAACAAATCTTCCGTATTATAAGAGAGGGGTCACGATTTTTCTCTAATCGTGCACATTGTTTACACTCTGGCATTTCCTCGCAGGGTCTTCGAGAGAGAGCATCGGCGTTTCCATGATGAATTCCTGCTCGATGACGAATATCAAAATCGTACTGATCGAGTCTTTCTAACCATCCAGCCACCTGACCTTCGGGAGATTTGAACGAAAGTGAACACCTGAGAGAAGCATGATCTGTACGTATCAAAAATTTCCTGCCGTACAAATAATGGTGAAAATGTACTACGGTCTTAACAACAGCTGAAAGCTCTCTACGAGTGACACAATAATTCCTCAGTTTTACTCAAAACTCTGCTGAAATAGCTTATCACTCTCTCCTGACCTCCCTGAATTTGTGACAGAACCCCGACTATTCCTGAAAGAGATGCATCCGTATCTAAAATAAAAGGAATTTCGACCTCCGGATAAGCTAAAATCGGCGAAGAAATAAGATTTCCTTTTAATTTCTTGAAAGCCTCTTCGCATTCCGGGGTCCAGTCAAAAGGAATCTTGATTCCGGTCAAATGATGGAGAGGTTTAGCTATACTAGCGAAACCTTTTACAAATCTTCTGTAATACGTACAAAGGCCTAAAAAACTCTGAATTTGTTCTTTATTCTTAGGTGTCGGCCAAGAAGAAACCTTCTCTGTTTTAGATGGGTCGGTCTTCACACCTTGTGCTGAAACGATATGTCCGAGGAAGCCTACTTCTTTCTGGAACACATGGCATTTTTTCGGGCTCATTTGCAGACCTGCTTGCTTCAACCTAGCGAAAACTTGTCTGAAATTTTGAACTTCTTCTTCAAAGTTCTTGCCAAAAACGATTATATCGTCTAAATAAACGAAGCATATTTTGCCAGTGAGCCTATGGGGAACAGCCTCCATCATTCGTTCAAAGGTGGCCGGGGCATTACTCAAACCAAACGGCATAACCTTGAACTGCCATAATCCTCCTAAACCCGTAACAAAAGCTGTTTTTTCTTTATCTAGAGGATCCATTTCGACCTGCCAGTATCCGCTCTGAAGTTCTATGGTGCTGAACCAAGTTGCACCAGCTATCAGGTCGAGTGTCTCGTCGATTCTGGGTAGAGGGTAAGAATCTTTCTTCGTTATATCGTTCAGCTTCCTGTAATCGATACAAAATCGTTTGGATCCGTCCTTTTTGTTAACAAGGACGATTGGTGAGGCCCAGGGACTAGATGATGGTTCAATCACATCGTTCTTTAGCATGTCTTCTACAAGCTTCTTCACCTCTCCTCGGGCGTTGAGAGCGAGTCTTCGAGGAGCTTGTTTAATTGGTGAACTCTCTCCGACGTCAATCTTATGCTTGACAGAAGTACATCGGCCCTTATCACCACTATCTTTGGCGAAAGAATCTATAAATTCTAGCAAAAGAGATTTAAACGATTCTACCTGAGCTGAATTTAACGAAATCGAAGATATCTCAACAAGGCTCTGTAAATGTGAAGGGAAACGTTGTTGCAAATCATCCTCCGAAAGTTCTATTTCCCGAATTCTAGGAGGGGTCCAATAAATTCCATTCCTATTCGTACAAAGAGTTATTTCGCGATTGTTTGAAGCTAGTGAATTTCTCTTAGTCGAGATAACACAGTTATGAGCCGTAAGAAAGTCTATTCCCAAAATACCTTTATCCTCTATATCTGCTATAAAAACCTTACGTGGAGAGTCGATACACCCAAAAAGGTTAATTTGGGCAGTAGCCTGTCTCAAAACCGGGGTCGTCTCTCCAGTGGCTGTTCGCAGAGAAAAAGAGGGATCAATCTGGTTATCGGATTTAAAGAGATCCGATCGAACTACGGTCACTTCCGCGCCCGTGTCTATTACCCATAGACAATCGACGCCATTTACAGTACCGCGCGCGTAAAGACCAGACTGTCGTAGACTTTTAATTGAAAACTGTTCTCTAAGAGGGCTTTCACTACTAACAATCTGCGATGATTTTCGCCCCGACAAATCATCTGGAATTAGTTTTTTGGGTGAGTTCCAGTTGAAGAACTCGATTGAGGATCTGCTTTCCCCATTTCTATATTTTTCTTACGCCAATTATAAGAATTTGGATTCGAGCCTTGCATCGGTTTTCCATTAATTTTTTTTAATTAAAAAACAATGATAGGCGTCGTGACCTGTTTTTTGACAAAATATACAAGTCAAGCTAGTTTGACTTGTCACGACCACGTTTTTATTTATACGCTGGTTTTGTTGGTTTTGAAAAGAACCTCGATTTCTTGGTTTAAAATTGTTACTGTTATTTCTATTTTTATAATTTTGAGGTTTTGACTCCTCCGAGTATTCAAAACTTCGCCTTTTTGAGGCGTTTTCAGACACCTCAATCCGACGAAGCTTGTTCAGCCTAAAATATTGCTTTCTTATTGCCTTCACCTCGAGGGCTTTGGCCGTTGCCTCCCGCAGAGAAGTGAGGCCCGACGTTCCAACGGCCATTTCAATCTCTGGATCATTAATTGCATCCAAAAAAGCTTGCGTTGCTAATAAATTACGAGACGGCTCGTGATCCGGTAAAGCTATACGAGCAAGCCGTTCGATATCTTGACTGAGAGACGCAAGGTCTTCGTCTCGTCCCTGTCTTCTTGTCTGTCATTGTGCCGTATACAGTTCCGTCAAGTGGTCATTTCCATATCTTAATTTGAGTGCAGAACTAAGTTTCTCATAATCGGAAATTTCTTCCTCAGACAATGCCGTTAAAACATTCAAAGCCGGCGTTCGAAGACAAGAGGCAAGACTGTAGGCCCTCATGGCGGAGTCCCACTGATTATGTTTAGCAATCGTATTAAACTGGCGTTCATAATCTGCCCATGGAATCTTTTCGTCAAAAATTGGCGGTTTTCAAGGATAAAGAGGTTTCTCGTTAATCTGAGAAGCAACCTCAGGAAATCTCGAATTATTTAATTGGCTCAAATGAGAGTATTGAGGCCGAACCTGTGACAAAGACTCGGAAAAACCAGCCTCATTATTTACTCTATTTCTACAAACTGGGGATTCAACTACTCCCCTAGTAAAAGGCACAGACCTTGAATCTCGAACATCCTGGATTCGCCCTGGATGTCGGATTTCTTGTACAACGGGAACAGGAACAGGCGAGGGAACAGGAGAGGGAACAGGAGTAGCGACTCTAGAACCCTGCGGTGTAACAGCCGGTTCTCCAGTGCCACTCATTTGATGAACGGACTGAAGAGCTGCCACAGTCGTCCGAAGAAGGTCTTGAAGATTATTTTCTGAACGCTCTCGAGCCTCTCCAGTCGTCCGAAGAAGGTCCTGAAGATTAGCTTCTGAACGCTCTCGAGCCTCCGCTTCTCGCCTCCGATGTTCTTGTTGTTCTTGAAGCAGCTGGATTAGTTGTTGTTGATGTTGAGTAGCAGCTTCTTGTTGTTGTCTTGCCGCTTCTTGTTGTTGTGTTAAGATCTTTTACAGATCAATTTGAGAGATTGTCGAAGGAATTAAAAGAGGGCCCACTGAAGGTGATGGAATCGTTTCAGGGACCCGCGGATTCTCCATAACGAAAGGTTCTACTCCGCTACTTTCTCTTCGACGTGAGCGCGTCAAACGACTGCTACTCATAATTAAAGTTCGCGCACTGAATTGACTCAATTAATAAGAACTCAAGATCCCACTTCTGACACCAAATGTAACGTTTTGGGCGTTACGTTAATAAAATATGGATCCGCGAGTTTACTTATTATCGAATCAAAAGAAATCAAGAACGTGAATGAAATATCGTGAAAAATGCTTTTAATGCAAGATATGTGTTTCTCGTTCAAAGTCTGAAACAAGACTGTTTTTACAATAATATCGGTTGGCGCAGCAACCTTATTCTTTTTAAAGACATAAGAGGTTTATAAACGTCTTTTATCTATGCTGACTACTAGATCATTAAAAAGGGGGTAAAAGGGTGATTTCACCCTCTGTAACAATATGTTTATCTTTTAGTAGTGCAGACAAGAAACTGTGGGAGCCGAACGAAAACAGTCGCAACTGCAGTGCTCATTTCGTTGGCGGTGCAAAATCAACGATTGAAAATAGCCCATCGTATATCCCAACAATTTTTCCACCAAACTATACAAAAAGGGCATTATCACAAGCAGCCGCTGCTTGACATGATCAACTCCGGAAACGAAAGATTTTAAATCCATCGGAGGTGAACGTGGAGGCTGTAGTTCAAGAAAATGTCGAAACAGGTCTGTGGAAATTCAGAAATATCTTTCTTCAAAAATATGAATTCAATGGAAAAAAAGGCAAACTAAAAATCGGGAATTAATCAGCGTTGCAAGAAGTTGGGGAGACCTCTACTTCTGTAAGTGTAGGCTGCCAAACAGATGCACATAATTGTGAAGAAGAAAATATTTCGGAGGCAAACATCTGAGTGTGTTGTTCCATTAACGGAAATGAGGCATCGACTCACACCAACAATTATATTCGATAACTTCCGAAAAACAAGAGACAAATCGTGAGAAACACAAAAAATGTTCGCACAATATCCTGTGGACCAGATAAAGTATTTCATGGCGGATTTTCGGGATTCTCGGACGTAAAAAACAACGAAACCATGGCACAGCTAGGTGGAATATCGCTCCAGTCTTTTTCGGTTCTTCCTAATCTCAGAATTTTCAATGAAGCCGGCCAGCTACAATTCTATAGATCCCTAAATAAAGAGAACCGGTTGACACTTTTTTTAATATGAATGAAATTGGGCATTTCATTTTGTGCTCTGGAGGCCTTATTCAACGTACATCGGATGACTGCTTCGAAAATTTTTTTTCAAATATCAACGCGCTTAACGCAGAAGACGAAAACTTGGATTTTCTGGACGTCAAAAGAAAGCTTTGTGAAAGAAGTTCGTGATCAGGAGGTTGATTGAAGTTGAAATTAGTCGAAAATTCCGGTCAGGAGAAGAAGTTAAATTATTTGGAAAACGTAAACATAATAATCGACGTTTCGGCCGGGCCCTGCCGACCATCCTCAGGGAAATTTCTATAATAATTAACAAAAAAGGAATGCTTCAAAACACAATTCTGGATTGAAAGCATGGAGATACGTTCATAAGAATACTTGTTGTTGTAAGAATAGGTAATAAATTAAACAGTTGTACACATGTTTGAGTGACAGTTTGAGGTTAAGCGTAAAAATTTTTTTACGGATGGCGAAAGAGAGGAAAAATACGTTTATAAGAATTGAATTTTGGCGAAAAGAGTACTTAATAAGAATGTGGAATTTGAAATGAAGAAGAGATCAGCTAAATTTGGACAGATTACTCACAAAATTTGACGACCAGTTCTTCATGCTTAGGTGTTGCTAGTTCAGCATTTCGGACGGAAGTGAAGGTTGGCGGAAATCGATCCGTAAATCTATGGTAATGAAGTGTGATATTGATCTATGTTCGAATATCATAGATTTCAAGGCAGATGACCAATCGGAGAAAAGGGCGCCAATATTTGAAAACTAGAGAATGTTTGAGTATAAGTGGCTAAGATGTTGGATATCAGTAAGTTTGTTAACAGAGTTCCTTTTGTTCTTAAAGATATGAATCATTTCCTTAATGATACGTTTATACCGGTTCGGTTCTGTAGCTAGGGTTATAGAGTTGTTGAAGTCAAAATTGTGTCCAAGACTTAAGGAGTGTTCTGCTAAAGCGCATCTATCAGTATCATGGCATTTAATATTAGAGCGATGGCCACAAATTCTATTTTTTAGATGTTGTGACGTTTGTCCAATATAACTCTTGCTACAGTCTCGACATGGTATTTTGTATACACAATTAATTTTATCTAAATTAGGAGTTACAGATTTAAGATGAGAAAACAGAGAAAGTTTGGTAGTATTAGAGATTCTAAAAGTAATTTCAATACCCTCGTCATTCAAAATTTTTTTTATTTGACTGGACAGATTTTCAATGTAGGGTATAGAGATGGAGTTTTTAAATTTGTCCTCAACATTAGTTTGATTGTTGGAGTCTAAATTCCAATCAATCGAGTTGTACATTTTATCCACTCTATACTTTTTGATATTATTAATGAATTTTAAAGGGTAGCCATTATATATGAGAGTTGTTTCGACAAGTTTTGAATTTTTTTTAAGATATTGAGGCTTTGAAATTCTAAGGCAGCGATCGAATAAGGATATGGCAACAGATTTTTTATATTTAATGGGATGATATGAATTAAAGTGAATGTATCTCCCAGACCAGGTTGGTTTGTGATGCCAATCTAAAGTTATAGTGTCATTATGGTTAATCACCATAGTGTCAAGAAAACTGATTTTACCATCTTTTTCCAACTCAAAGGTGAACTGTATACGTGGGTGAAAATTGTTAAACTTATTCAGAAGGAGTTGTAGGTTTTCATTCTTAACACACGTTATAATATCGTCTACGTAACGATAGTAAAAGGGGAGACTAAAAGGAAGATGTGAAATGATTTTTTTTTTCAAAATGTTCAAGTACTAAATTCGCTACTACTGGGCTAATTGGTGAGCCCATTGCTACGCCAAAAATTTGTTGGTAGAATTCATCTTTGTAAGCGAAATAGCATGAATCTAGACAAAGTTTATTGGCTGCGAGGAATTCTTTTTTATTTATGTTGGTGTGAGATTTTAAGTTGGGCTAGTTTTTACTGATTATAGATATTGCTAAATTGGTTGGAATGTTGGTAAACAGTGATTTGACATCTAAGGACACTAACAGGTGTTCAGGAGGGATTGGTGTATTCCTGATTTTGTTTACAAAAGACCAAGTGTCCTTGATATGATAGTTGGATGTACCTGTTATGTTAGATAGAACACTAGAGCAAAATCTTGAAATTTTGTAAGTAGGAGAATTGATGTTACAAACAATAGGTCTGAGAGGTACATTGCCCTTATGAATTTTAGGTAGAAAATATATTTTAGGAGGAAGAGAGTTGTAAGTTTTGAGGTTTTTAGCAGAATTGGAATCTATAAATTTTTTCTGTTGCCACAGGCTTATCATATCATTGACTTGTTTTTGTATTTTAATGGTGGGATCACGAGAGATAAGAGTATAAGTACTGGAGTCATTCAGAATATCTTGGCATTTTTGTTCAAACTCGTATTTTTCCTCTCTTTCGCCATCCGTAAAAAAATTTTTACGCTTAACCTCAAACTGTCACTCAAACATGTGTACAACTGTTTAATTTATTGCCTATTTTTACAACAACAAGTATTCTTATGAACGTATCTCCATGCTTTCAATCCAGAATTGTGTTTTGAAGCATTCTTTTTTGTTGATTATTATAGAAATTTTCCTGAGGATGGTCGGCAGGGCCCGGCCGAAACGTCGATTATTATGTTTACGTTTTCCAAATAATTAAACTTTTTCCCCTGACCGGAATTTTCGACTAATTTCATCTTCAATCAACCTCCTGGTCACGAACTTCTTTCACAAATTCAATGCATCGAAACGGCTTCGTGGACGTCTCGTACCACCATGATTCTACATCATACCGCACATTTAATCTGAGATCACCTTCCTCTACAAATCACTCACAAACAAAGAAGATTTGGAACTACCGGAAGAAACTAGCACATATCGGGGTCGTTAGATGGCGCTGAACAAGTACAGACGTGTTTATTTCGCAACATTTTTATTCCTAAGATTAAACTGTGTATGTCAATTCAAAATGCGAGTCAGTGTTATTAACAGGTGCAATAAAAATTCTACAAGTGCTACAAATAATAAATCAAGTGATTCGCACCAGTCTTAGTACATTTTTAGCTCGTTGGGAATCACCCACGTTTTTGGAGGTTAGGTCCATGGAAAATAGAGCGCCTACTGTAGAGCCTTCCTCTACCAACGGTCATAATCCTCAACATTCGGGAAACCCACCTACAGATAGCGGCACCTACGTAGTTTCGCCTAACATACGCCCAGCTATTTTGTCAACTGATTGCTTACCTCCGTCGACCGCAGCACCAGACACCGCTATGCCATCTAATCCAAAACAACAACATTTCACCCAAGACGTCAACCCGGTGAAGTGTACCTCAACCTCCAGCAATCGCAAGAGGGGACGCCGCTCAAACTTGGAACGGCTTGAATCTCATCCCAGTCCATCCAATCAGATCACTGACTATTTTCCCAGCAATACACCAGCCTCACCAACCGACACATCTCCACCTGCTAAAATTATTCGCTCTTCCGCTCCACCAATGATAACCCAGCAATCACCCTCGGATACGCAGACACCCATGTCCATGGAGCAATTTATGACTCCAATCGCTCAAACTACTGACATTTCTCCTTCAAACGCAACTCTTTCTCTCTCGGCGGTCTTACAGACCCTACAAACATGGAGGGATGAAGACAAAGCTGAACAACTGTCTTTAACAAATGAGCTCTCAGCCGAAATAAGCGCTGCACGAACAGAACACACGGACCTTCTCAACAAACAGACAAAAAGGCTTCAAGAAGAAAATGCGCAACTTAAACGTTAAGTTCAAGATCTCACAGCTCGTGTCACAGTACTCGAGCTTAACGCAAATACTCCGGAAGCCGAGGGAAACGCCACTCACGGTAACCTAGCTGCCTCAGAGGCAAGACTCGTCAAGGCAAGTATAAACTCCTTTGACAAGCTAACTAGAAAAAACAACATCATTGTAAGAGGTTTAGTCCCAGATACTCGCAGCGCTTCAGAGGCACTCGCTGACTTCATCAGAGAGCACTTCAAGATAGAACATGCAGTTCTTTCGGCCAATTGGATCTTCAGGAGAAATAATACAAGATCGATCAAAGCTGTACTCCGAGACAACTCCGTGAAAACTCTAATTATGAACAAGAAAAAAAATCTAAAGGTCGACGTTTTCATTGACCATGATCTCACGCCGTCTGAGGAACTCGCAGCCAATAAACTCCGTCACGAAGCCAAAAAACTACGTAACGAGGGTAAGAAGGTCAAATTTGGCCATCAGCGCATTTACGTAAACGGCGTGGGTTATAAGTACGACCCTGTCCTTCAATCAGTCGTACCAATCTCCATATGGGATGAAACACAACTTCAGCACGACCCCAACCATAACCAAAATAGCTCAGCTTGCATCTCAATGGACGCGCAAAATCAGTTTCAATAACTTAGCCGGCTCCGACAACACTACAAGCAGCAACAACAGTTTTACAACATTAACGTTCTGGAATGTAAGAGGTTTAGCCAACATCAACGACTTTACTAACTTCCCTGGGAGCATTCTTTGTATTTCTGATACATGGTGCACTTCAACCAAGGTCCCCCTACATATCAACTTTAGCAACTGGACAAAAATTGTATCTCCAGCTATAAAAAGCAAAACACGCGGACGTGGTAGTGGTGGTCTTCTTTCGCTCATACAAGGGCGGGCAGTTACAATCTTAAACAAAAGTAGAGACTGGATATTCTTTAAATGCAACACAAACGGGCTCACACTCATCACCGGGTCTCTATACTTCAAACCAGACCAGAAAGACCTCAACTCGTCTCTGCATAACCTACAACTGTTACTCAATGATATTCTATCCCAAGACCACGATGTAGCCCTCATTGGGGGAGACTTTAACGCAAGAATAGGAAACCCACTCCACGAAGATGAAAGCATGCTTGAAGGTTCTAACCTTCTATCTTCCAGAATAACCTGTGACAATACAACCAACAAGCAAGGCACAACAGTCCTAGATTTCATGTCCTCCAATGGTTTCATCCTCTTAAACGGCCGTACATCTAGTGATCACCCAGGTGGCTACACATTTAGAAACGCTATAGGAAAAAGTACGGTCGACCTCATCTGGATCAACATCCTTGGCATCAACCACGTCAAGGACATGAAAATAGAGTATATCATCACTAACTCAGATCACTTACCTGTCACAGTCATTCTAAACTCTATCAGACAGGAAAACAGCGTCATATCACCCGCATGCTCTACTCCGACTCCTAAGCTAAGCTGGAACCCTCTAGACGCAGATACTTTCCGTGAAACGCTACGCTGGTCCTCTTCAATAGCTCAAGATTTCGCTACAACCACAGTTAACACCCTCTCCGATATTCTCAGGGAATCAATAGTAAATGCGGCCTGCTCAGCAAAAATGTTTATCAACAAACCGGGTACCGCACCACTCTCTTCTCACAAACCTTGGTACGACACCGAATGCAAAATCAAAAAACAGGAGATCGTGCGCTATCTGCAGCTCTGTAAATCCATGGATCAAAACTCGTCACTGTGGTCATTATACCTGGGGAAGAAGAAGGAGTACTTTTCTCTTCTCAAAACAAAAGCTAAGCAGTACCAAGAAGACATAACAAACCAGTTTAATCATGTCAAATGTCCAGCAGACTTCTGGAAATTAGTCAAACTATTTAAAAGGCACTCCTCTCCGGCTAACAACATCCCTTTAGATATTTGGCACAACTACTTCACCAGCTCCTTTCCTCCTAAAAACACCAACTGCATCAACTTATCTCAGCTTCATGAAGATGCTTTGGACCAAGCTTTCACCCTGGAAGAGCTGACCAACAGTATCAACAAAAGTAAAAGAGGTAAGGCTCCGGGCATGGACCCGATCAGCAACGACTTTCTCAAAGAAATGCCTGAAAATTGGTATCTCTTCACTCTAGCTTTCTTCAACAAAATTTACGAGACGGAATCCATCCCAGACGATTGGGCTAAGGTAGTCATGTTCATGCTATTCAAAAAAGGAGATAATCTTGATCCAGGTAACTATAGAGGTATAGCGCTAATCAATTCTTTAACCAAAATCTTTACGAAAATACTTCACGACAGACTCAGGCAGTGGGCGACATCGCAGAATTTAATCCCAGAAGAACAAGCGGGATTCTGCGTAGGCAAAGGTACGACAGATAATGTATTCGTCCTTCAAGCGGTACTTCATATGCAGTTGCATTTCCCTGAGACTACTGCTTACGCGCTTTTTATCGACTTCAGAAAAGCCTTTGACAAAGTCCCACACGGCAAACTATGGACAAAACTTGATAAGCTGGGAGTCAGTAGTAAATTCATCAGAACACTGAAGGATTTCTACGATAAGGCATCAATATACATCAGATCTGGCGCTACTCTATCCAATCCAATCGAGGTGTCTGAAGGTGTTCTCCAAGGAGACGTGCTTAGTCCTTTGTTATTCATACTTTACCTTGCCGACATCAACGATTTCTTCAAAGCACAAGCAGTCGAAGGCCTATGCCTAGACTCAGTTACTCAAATTGTCATGCTACTTTTCGCAGATGACATAGTAATTGTCACACATTCAGCTAATAAACTCAGACTGGCTCTCAAGACATTAGAAGATTACTGTGAAATCAACGGTCTAACAGTCAACACAAGCAAGACCAAAATAATGGCCTGCAGAACCTCGGGTAGATTAAGGAAGTCAGACCGCAACTTCACCTTCAATGATGAGCACATTGAAATCGTGAAAACTTACACTTATCTTGGAATTCCTCTGAGCAGCAACCTTCAGGGAAGCTTAGCTGCCGCTGAAGCAATAAGAAAAAGCAATCAGGCAACGGGGACAGTCTACTATATCCTCTCTAGGCTCAAAGCTGAAACTTGATCCAGTAAAGTCAAGCTATACAACAGCACAGTAAAATCAACACTATTATATCTAGCACACATCTGGGGTCTCCAAGAGGAACTGATTTAAAAACACGAGTCAGCCCATTGTACCTATTTCAAGAGAATACTGCATCTCCCAAACTGCACTCCTCATTACGTGCTGCGTTTAGAACTAAACCGGACCCATATTTCCTGGGAACTGCTGAAACTGGCGTATAACTGGACAATTAAGATCTTGGAAATGGAGGACACTCGACTACCAAAAATTGCCCTGATTCGACTGCTTAAGCTTTCCGAAACTTACAAACTCCCAAGATTTAATTGGGTCATCCAACTGCGCATCTTGCTTAGCAAGATAAAGGAAGATCACATGCTCTTGCATCTGTCGGCTCACCACTGGTGGCGTAACAAAGCGAGAATCCTCGACAAATTCCAACATCATCTTAAACTTCAAGACCTTCAAAGATACGCTAACTCCAGCTCTTGCCTGGCTCCTATCCCAAGGTCAATCCAGGATGGGTTACCCAAGTACCTGCTGAGAAATGAGTTCCACACGCTGATCGCTCAAGCTCAATTGAGAACTGCCAACATTCACTCCTGCCACATAACTGTAAACCAAAGCATTATTAAATTGAGACCTGCGGAGCATTGTCGCTTCTGCCATAATTTGGACCATGAATCAGTGATACACTTTCTCTTGGAGTGCCCACTATTCACGATCCCGCGCTCACAATACCTCCACATCTCACAAGACAACAGCAACATCTTAAATCTACTGCTTATTTTAGACGATCATTCTCCAACGGGGTCAAAAAATCTGTTCAACTATCTTATCGCCTGCGTAAACCTCATCCCACAGAACAACGTAAACTAATCTTCGGTAGTGTTATTCAGCTGCCAAAACATCTGCCTATTCCTCCAGTGCCAGTTTCAGCGAATCTGAGTTTTTTATATCCTTTTGTACTTAGCTTATATCTTTTACTCTCCAACTTTATTGTTAAATTTTTACATTTACATTTATATTTATATTTATTGTTGTCACGTAATTTATCTATCGACCTATTGCCAGTGTATCAAAGATGTATGTATCTTACAAAAGCACTTAAAAAAAAAATAAATAAATAAATAACTAGCACATATCAAAAACCGTAAAGTTTTCCGTCTTAAATGCCGTCAATTTGGTATTATTCCAAAATTTTTACAATTTAAAATCAAAAATCTACAACATTTAGCAAATGAAAAAACCTTCATCAAAGCATTACGCTTCTTACAACACAAATCTCTATCGCTCGAAATTAAAACCTGTTATCGACATGAAAGGTCTCTAATCCAAGAACTAAATCATAATATTAATAATTTCTTTTCAAAACAATTTACTAACTTAGATTATAAAAATTTCAACTTAGACATAGAGAAGGCCAATCGTTTATTTAATGCAATTAAGACTGATAATATTAAAAAATTGAACAAACTTAAGTCTATACAGACTCCTAAAGAAATTCACACTAACAATTGGTTAGTTAACTTATCTACGACAGAGTTACCTTCTGAAATCAAAGATACGTTATCACTTGGTCCGAAGCATGGTTTACCATATAATAATGTTAAGTTACCAATTTATGATATTGTAAGTAGCGTAGAATTAGCTCTCGTCAACAAAAATGGAATCACCAAAGATAAAGTAAGATCAAATATTAGCCAACTCATTGGTAACAGACTTGGCAAACATCCTCCTAAATCTCACTGTCAAATAACGTCCAAAGTAAAACAAACTAAAGAATTTTTAAAACAAAATAACCACATAGTCGTTACCGATGCCGACAAAGGCAATATAACAGTCGTCATGGACAAGATGGAGTTTGAACAAAAATGCCAAGATATTCTGAATGACTCCAGTACTTATACTCTTATCTCTCGTGATCCCACCATTAAAATACAAAAACAAGTCAATGATATGATAAGCCTGTGGCAACAGAAAAAATTTATAGATTCCAATTCTGCTAAAAACCTCAAAACTTACAACTCTCTTCCTCCTAAAATATATTTTCTACCTAAAATTCATAAGGGCAATGTACCTCTCAGACCTATTGTTTGTAACATCAATTCTCCTACTTACAAAATTTCAAGATTTTGCTCTAGTGTTCTATCTAACATAACAGGTACATCCAACTATCATATCAAGGACACTTGGTCTTTTGTAAACAAAATCAGGAATACACCAATCCCTCCTGAACACCTGTTAGTGTCCTTAGATGTCAAATCACTGTTTACCAACATTCCAACCAATTTAGCAATATCTATAATCAGTAAAAACTAGCCCAACTTAAAATCTCACACCAACATAAATAAAAAAGAATTCCTCGCAGCCAATAAACTTTGTCTAGATTCATGCTATTTCGCTTACAAAGATGAATTCTACCAACAAATTTTTGGCGTAGCAATGGGCTCACCAATTAGCCCAGTAGTAGCGAATTTAGTACTTGAACATTTTGAAAAAAAAAATCATTTCACATCTTCCTTTTAGTCTCCCCTTTTACTATCGTTACGTAGACGATATTATAACGTGTGTTAAGAATGAAAACCTACAACTCCTTCTGAATAAGTTTAACAATTTTCACCCACGTATACAGTTCACCTTTGAGTTGGAAAAAGATGGTAAAATCAGTTTTCTTGACACTATGGTGATTAACCATAATGACACTATAACTTTAGATTGGCATCACAAACCAACCTGGTCTGGGAGATACATTCACTTTAATTCATATCATCCCATTAAATATAAAAAATCTGTTGCCATATCCTTATTCGATCGCTGCCTTAGAATTTCAAAGCCTCAATATCTTAAAAAAAATTCAAAACTTGTCGAAACAACTCTCATATATAATGGCTACCCTTTAAAATTCATTAATAATATCAAAAAGTATAGAGTGGATAAAATGTACAACTCGATTGATTGGAATTTAGACTCCAACAATCAAACTAATGTTAAGGACAAATTTAAAAACTCCATCTCTATACCCTACATTGAAAATCTGTCCAGTCAAATAAAAAAAAATTTGAATGACGAGGGTATTGAAATTACTTTTAGAATCTCTAATACTACCAAACTTTCTCTGTTTTCTCATCTTAAATCTGTAACTCCTAATTTAGATAAAATTAATTGTGTATACAAAATACCATGTCGAGACTGTAGCAAGAGTTATATTGGACAAACGTCACAACATCTAAAAAATAGAATTTGTGGCCATCGCTCTAATATTAAATGCCATGATACTGATAGATGCGCTTTAGCAGAACACTCCTTAAGTCTTGGACACAATTTTGACTTCAACAACTCTATAACCCTAGCTACAGAACCGAACCGGTATAAACGTATCATTAAGGAAATGATTCATATCTTTAAGAACAAAAGGAACTCTGTTAACAAACTTACTGATATCCAACATCTTAGCCACTTATACTCAAACATTCTCTAGTTTTCAAATATTGGCGCCCTTTTCTCCGATTGGTCATCTGCCTTGAAATCTATGATATTCGAACATAGATCAATATCACACTTCATTACCATAGATTTACGGATCGATTTCCGCTAACCTTCACTTCCGTCCGAAATGCTGAACTAGCAACACCTAAGCATGAAGAACTGGTCGTCAAATTTTGTGAGTAATCTGTCCAAATTTAGCTGATCTCTTTTTCATTTCAAATTCCACATTCTTATTAAGTACTCTTTTCGCCAAAATTCAATTCTTATAAACGTATTTTTCCTCTCTTTCGCCATCCGTAAAAAAATTTTTACGCTTAACCTCAAACTGTCACTCAAACATGTGTACAACTGTTTAATTTATTACCTATTCTTACAACAACAAGTATTCTTATGAACGTATCTCCATGCTTTCAATCCAGAATTGTGTTTTGAAGCATTCCTTTTTTGTTAATTATTATAGAAATTTTCCTGAGGATGGTCGGCAGGGCCCGGCCGAAACGTCGATTATTATGTTTACGTTTTCCAAATAATTTAACTTCTTCTCCCGACCAGAATTTTCGACTAATTTCATCTTCAGTCAAAAGAAAGCGTTAAAAAAAAATCTACCGGCTTCATACCACAAATACCCGAATTAGCAGATGAATTATCGACTGCATAGAAATACATACGGGAACCCCTCCAACTGCGGAACAACGCGTTTCAATGTATTCCAACTACAAGTCTCGCTTCACAGTTAAATATCTTGTGGTAATAACACCCGACGGTGAAGAATAGAACCCGGAGATACTGTTTTAGCCGACAAAGGTTTCCTTCAAATAAAATCTGAGCCATTGAAATGCGAAGCAGTATTAGTAATACCTCCGTTTGCTTTCGATCCACAATTGAGCCACGAACATGTAGAAGAAACGTACAAAATAGCATCTGTTAGAATCCATGTCGAGCGCGCAATTCAAAGCATGAAATTATGCAATCTTTTGCAAATGATACCGATAGAACTTCTCCCCCATATCGATGCGATTATGCACATGTGTTGCATTATTGCAAATAGTAAAACTCCGCTAATTCACTCTAACTAAACAAACGGTGAACAAAATCGACATTATTTTTAAATAAAACATGTATTTATTCATTTAGATAGTAGATATAACAAAGCCAATAAAAACGATGAGAATTGTTATATAATTCGAAGTAGTTTATAAAACTTTTATTATGTAACGTACTCACATGAAAATATTTATATTAAAGGACTTGTGTGCATTAACGATTGTGTAGCCAAGTATAAGTTACGTATATTTGAATGAACATTTTATAATACTATGACATGAAACCTTGATAATAGTTTTTTTCTTTTTGATACTTCTGCTTCAAACCTTTGTAGTTTTTCCTCTCATCAACGCAACAACGGGAGGAATTGCGTGAAATAAAACCATTCGATTTTCGAAATCAGCCCTCCTAAAAAATCTTCATTTCTTTCTACACTCATGTTTACGTTATCTTTGGCTGAGTAAATAAAAAAATAGCATCTTTGCATGTTAAGAATGTACATGGAAACTTGAACCTGAGTTCTATTCTAAACTCATACAACTACAAAAAATAAAAATGAAACTCCAATTAACTTAACTATAACGGGGATGAACACGAAAGTGGGTCCAGTAGGTAATTTGCATGGCGGTTAAGACCATGGCCAATGTGGGGTCGTTTGCTCTCAGCTGTGATATAGACCGAATTGAATGGTCCCTTGCATCCCTGACTTCCCTGATGAAGGTCTTGTTATCATCAACTAAGCCCCATTTCTTGAAGTAAGACAGTCTTACTTCCTCGGGTACCATCTGGGACTGGTACGAGGCGAGATGAAACTGCCACATCTGCTGAAGTGGCGTGCGTCTAGCTGGAGAGTTGATGACATCGTCTACTGAAACTGCTATGAGTAGAAGTTGCGGATGGATATTGATGCTCAAGGATTCACGTTCAACACTGCGTGGAGTTGTAATGATTCTTTATGATTTTCTATCAGTAATTATAATAATGTAAGCGGGTCGTACCTAAAGTTAAAATAGCCACCTCGTTTTATTTATTATTGAACAACATTCACTACAGAACAAGAAAAAGGTAAACTTATCTTTCTAAAATGGGCGTGTCCGATTGTAAAATCGAAAAGAACGCTAAAAGTCGTAACAAAAGATATAGCAGGCACAAAAAATAGAAGGACAGAATAAATCAATAAATAAATTTACAATGGCCGATCCATATATAACTAAAATCTAACGACAAAAAAAATGGCCGGGCTTAAGGTTATAAAAGATAAAATGAGCCAATAGGCGTCACAAAAGAGAATTAAAAAGAGCGGAACCAAAAAAAAGAACGAAATAAATATGTATAAATAATAAAAGGGACAAAACAAAACAACACAGAGCTACTGGGAACCCCGGGGTCTTCTTTGTAGGCCAGGTTCCTTCTTCTTGATCACGAATATCTCCTGTCCTCCAGACTACTCGGCAACGGGATAATCAGTTTGCGTGAAATATATAAGAAATGATGCGGTCTTTTCGGATAGGTGGTTGGTGACCGACTAATCGTCTTTTGGCTCGCTTGGTCTCAGCAGCTCCGTACATGCGGATTTTGAATTTTCGTGTACTGGCAATCCTGGCCAGCCTCACGTGACCAAATCTAGCCCGATATCTCGCACAGAGTGCAGGCTGGCAAGAGGGCTGAGAAGAGAACACAGGGTATGGCAAAGTCAGGGAAGAGCACCTCAGGTTGGACCAAGAGTCTTGCTTGGCCATTATAATAAAATCCCGTTGTCATGGCGGGAAAAGAGGCAGCAACCCTCGGTATTGTGATTGCGCTTGCCGGGAGGGTTTCACCAGTCGCTCGTTTAGAAGTATTTAAATTATACTTCTCCTTGATCATATTCATCACGGAGCTAAATTCTTTGTTACTCTTTGCAGAGATCTTGGCAAAAGAGGATCCTCTGGTGGCGAAAATCATAGAGATGAGTTTTACATCTGTAGACAACAACTCGTTGTCAGTATACTGAATGCTCTCGGTTCGGTCTTCCATTGTGACATTCAGGGTCAGCCTTTGAAGCACTCTATCCCCATCTGATATGGCTCTGGCTCTAGATTTTCTCGCATTGTTCATCATGGTTATAAGCAGCATGGGGTTGAATCCCTCATATTTAGCGCACTCAATCATTTTGGACCAAAAATTTGACTCATCTCTCTGATGAACAGGCATCTGAGTTTTAACCCAGTCTTTGACGTACTCATCCCTTATATCAGCTGACACAAAGAGCTTATAAATGTGTTCTCCAAAAGACTCTGGAAAATCTTTCTTTGTGGCCTGTCTTATGCATATATCTTTAGGACTCATTTCTGGCTGGGGTTCCAACACCAGCTGACGAGGAATGGCTCCTCTTCCTATCTGTCTGGTGGGTGACCTGTTTTGACCTCTAGGAGATTGTGGCTGCCTCCTTGGAGATTGAGGCTGCCTCCTGGGCGACAAAGCAGAGGGGAGAGGACTCCTTGTCACCACAAGTCTCTCATCAAAGTCATCTGACTCCTCCGGAGTGGATGTTTCTGTGGTTTCGGAAGAAGCCCCTCTGGGAGAAATTTCCCTCTTTTGCAGTTCCTTTGAAAGTTCTGCCATCTTGATCAGAACCAATCTCTTATCAGGAATGTCAGTATCTTCCAGCTCAGCTTGACGTATGTAAAACTCAGATAACAGTTCCTCATCGGTAAGAGTAGGAACTGTCTTGTAGTTTTTTGGACATGGTAGAAGGCAAGTTTCCTCTCACTCTGGCAGATATGGAATACTATTAGTAACCAACTCTATATCTTGGAGATCGATGGTAGGTATAGTTGTATTCAGTGTGATCTGTCAATGTGCGGTTAAACTATTGATAGTTTTTTTTTTAGAAGCACGTTGTTTTCTTCAACAATTTCGGCGTATGGAATGTTTGCTTCTTTTTCGTCATGATTTATAATGACTTTGTCTTGACAAGAGAACGGGCATTTAATCTCTAACAATGCGTTATCACTGATGATAATTCCATCCGAACTAGTGGCGAGAAACAATTGATGCACGTCGATTACCAGGCCTACCAAATCTACCTTTGAGCCGGTTTGCGCGCTGAAACATTTTCTCGCAGTTTATTCCATATTTCATAGCGTCGTTTATCTTTCCGTGAAACTTCTTCTCAAATTGCGCCGCTCAATTTTCGAACTTATTGACGCGCGCTTTCATGCGATGAGCTTTGCTTGAGCACGTGATCCTTTTCGCTCTTTCTTCGAACCATTCGAAACAGTCGGATTGGCTTATGGATTTTAAACAAATTTCTACGCAGTCGTTCTCGGTTACTACAATTTTCTCTTCATATTTTTCGCGAAGATTGTCAGGTTTTTTCGAATTCTATAGCTTATAAATTTGTTTCATTACAAGACGTGCTTCTTTCATACGATTCCGTTCTTCCTTCATCGCGATTTTACGTTTACGCTCTACGTCTTTCGCTGATTGCACGTAACGACTTAGCCAACCATCAATGTCTGCCATAGCTGTTGATACGTTTTCTACATTGTCGATTTTATAAATTTGATTACAATCGATCAAACGTTTCGTGGTAGAAAAGAGACTTTCTATCGTAACACCTTTTTTATATTTTTCAACCTGACTCTTCTTTGATTGATTCCAAACTTGTGGTTGATCAGTTTCCGAATTTGAACTTTCATTGTTAATGAAAATGGCAACAACAGCAACGTGTTTACACCATCGAAGCGATAAGCCGGCCTTGCAGCCACACTGCGTCGTGGATATTGTGCGGTCTCCATTCAACTATGAAAATGCATTCTTATTATTATAACAATAAAATAGTGTAAGAGTTAAAAAGCCAAGCGATAAAGAAATTGATCCTATGAAATATTCAGTGTTCACTGGATACAAAAAAATATCGAATGGTTCATTAATTTATAGCTATGAACAAAACAACACAAAAATTATGTTTTTGATCATACAAGGACCATACCATCAGTGCCATACATCATGCTTTGATGATAACGAAAGAGCAAAGCATTAATTCATTAGTGCAACAGGCTAGTGAAATTGCTATGAAACTAGAATCTACAATTGCTTAAAAAATACTTATTTAGTATATCCATTTTGATCGTACGATCCTGCATATTTACTTTAACGAGTCGTTATACTTATTCAAGTATACAAGTAACTGTAAAAATTCATGATTTAGTGTCGCTTGCATCAGATCTTAATATTACAATTTACAATGAAAATTTTTTTTTCTTTTATATACGTTTAACGGAACATCGTACGGAGGGTTTGTTACCCTAGTTTGTGGTAAAACTTTTCCCTCGATGATACGTCTACCGTCTACATTGATAATTTCTCGCACGTTGGAGACATGCTCGTTTTCGAATAGTTTTTTACCTAAAATTCAATTCAATAATAAGCGGCAACACATTCACTCGGAAGGGTTGGATTTCCAATTTTTTTTGGTACTTCGCTTACCTTTTGATATCGATTTTACACGAAAAAAATGTAAACAGATTGATTGAAAACCACATTGGATTATCGTTGAGGTCATAACATTAATTATTTTCGATTAATAATTACTTCGAAGTGCGTATGAATTATATGCTACTTGGGAAGGCTTCAGTCAGCTGGGCATCTACGTATTGTCACCACTGTTCCGCGAGATGGCGCAACGGTAGGCGCATCGCGATACTCACGGGGCCTATACAAGTGACTGAATGCATAGTAAATTGGAACCCGTATACAACCCCCTCGGCATGTACGACGGACACCCGTCGTAAATTTAATTGCAACCGCCATGTATTTTTTGAACTCCTCTGATATAAAGTTCGTAATATCCGTTCACACCGCTAAATAACGCAGCACCTTCGAATCACATCACCGTAAAAAAGTGAAATAACATTGAACACACTTCATGGGCAAAGCTGTGGCTGGAAACAAAGGCGAGAAAATGATTTAGTCTCATACGTTTACTGGAAATTTGGAGAGGGTTTGACGGATGAGTAGTAACAGATGTAGAATTCGTCAACAACATGGCTTATTGCATGCCCATTTACTTATTTGGGAACAATCTGGTGATTCCAATTGCCGCTTACAGCACAGTAGTGAGCGACATTTACTGGCAGCTGTGTGAAATACTAAGTGACAAAATTCGGACGTAAAAAGCGAACGATCTGAGATTTTCAGGGAAAAACCACCCATATCCTTTTGTTTGCGCTCGGCATCGATGGCGGTAAAAGATTTTTTACCAACGAGGGTTGTAAATCCTCGTCAAACCAATCGGGAAAGATTTTCGATGCACTGGCGTCCTTGAGACAATTGGGTTTGACTCAAAGATGATTCAATGTTCGAAGGTTCAAATCAACAAATATATTTATTCAAAGGCTTGAAGTAAATTGAATACACTGTTGATCTCCGATTGTATGAGATTCACGCGGGGTAGTGAGAAGAAGTTGTGGAAGTTAGAATAAGCTGGTCTTCTCTTCGCGTTGGTCGAAACGAATCTGATCTTAAAAGTAGTTCTTAAAAATTAACTGAGTTCCGATGGCCAAAAAACCACTGGAAGGGGTAGGAGTGTCCCTTGAGAGAAGGGATGAATTTTGCTTGGGAGTGGGAGTGAGCACGTGAGCGAGAAGCAGAAACGTACATTCCCAATGTGCGATGCACGAGCGGGCATATTAGGATACACGTCATAAAAAACGAGGAACGAAAAGTGAGGATTAGAGGATTGGTAGGTAGGCGAAGGTATTTACTAGTAGAAAGTAGAGAAATTGTCGAAATTGCAAGACTGGCTGCCAGATGTGGCAGACAGGCGTAAGGATTATCCTTTTTTGCAAATCAGTCGACGAAATTCGTCAATAAGGGATGGGAACTTCCAGCAGTTGAGTATTTTATGACCTTAAAACGTGACTAAAATGTCCACGCAGAGATTTAGGATTGAAGAATGTAACGTGAAAAAGAATGCCGCTAATTTATAGAGCGGATTCAACACCTTTCGTTTTAAAATCACAGTTCACGTTTCCGATATCCCACGTTTGTAGGCCAAATCCCACTCCACCCCTGCGTTTAGGAGTCGTAATTACCGCCAGAATGGCCCAATTTTTGAGCTCATCTCGATCGAAAACCCTTTTCTTTTTTTATTACGACAATAACATATGTAAATTCCGAAACAATTGCACGATTCTCATTGGGCTCATGCGGTCAAAAAACTTCACTCGCTCCATCCACACGTAACGTACCGTTCCGACGCAATGAATCCATGTCGAAATTCGTGCTGGTCCGCGGGCATTCACCGGCCCATAGAGGGTTTGGTAACAGCAACCCCCGACGGGGGTGGAAGAAGGGGCGGCCCGGTGGGAATTCCACTGGCGGGGGAGTAGGGAGCCTGCCCCCTTCCCGACCAAGGCGCAACCGGCGCTACAATTGCTTAAAATACGAAAAAAACAAATAACCGAATACACTGTAACCGTGGTTTTCTTTTTATTCAATTTATAATTCATTTATATTTCATTTTTCAAAATAATTGTGAGGGCTAAAGTCCGGTAACTTTACAGCGCAGGTACTGATCTGTATAAGGAGATCATTAACGATAAAGATGCTATTGTTGGGCGTCAGATCTAAGGTAATTATAGAAAAGACAATAGAAGAACCGATTAGGTTCTACGACGGTCTTATGCAGCTGGCTCAGTATAGATAAGATAATGGCAGAGGGGAGGGGTCGTCGTATCCGACAGATAAACACGATATAATGGAAACCGGTAATAGTATCGAATATATTAAAGAAAGGCGAGCGATATTAATCACAAGCGAGAGATGCAAGGCATTCAGGTACAATTAAATGACAAAAGAAATTCAAATACGTCCAGAGAAAAGGTATGAGCGAGACTCAACGGATTAACGAGACGAGAGATGTGATGAGCGATAGAAATGCGTGTGTTCGCGATACTATTGAGGTACACTCAGCAAGATGTACAAAATAGGTCGATCAAGGTAGGCTAGCTTGCAATCCACAATCTAACGTTTTTAAATTAGGGTAACAAGGCAAGCGACAACAAACTGCGATGGCGAGGGAATAGTAATATTACGATAAAGAAAAGTAGTCATGGTAGTCCACGATTGAAGCAGAGAATATTACAAATTATGAAGAAATTAAGAAACGAAAGGAACAAGCGGTAGAAGTCAATCAGATTATATCTAAGTTGGATCAGAGGTTCAGAAATTCAATTGAGGGAAACACGCTACTCGATACAGAATTCAGGACTCGAAAATTATAGTTACGAAGAAAAATCAATAAGTAGTGTCTCGCTTGGAATATATGCGGATAGATATGAGATGAATAACTGTAGGATACAGATATTCTTAATGTATTAAGAAAAGACATACGAAAGGCACGATAATGCGATATATTAATAGCGATAACTACGGACAAATTACATGCCAGCGATGATTGCAGCGAGAGTTGACCAGAAAGATGTTGGTACGGCGCAATACCCCAGGTTCCGAGAACGACATGTGGACCGCGTAGCAATGGAAGATCACGCACGCGATTTATTGAACATATTAATTATTCAATAGTAATCGATAGTAAGGCACACTAATCGAATCGGACAAAACGATATAGACAAGGTTATGGAAGTTGCGATGAAGGATAGAGATAAGATACTGAGAATAAGACAACTGAGAAAATATATTGTGATTTTCGGAGAAGTTGCGCAAAAATACAGGTTCGCGAGCTTGACTGGATTCCAATTACAATAAGGAAAGAAAATGCTTTGAAAATGTTGTAAAAATACTTCAATAAAGAAGTACGTGCTTTCCGTTTATACTTTTGGAATAAGAATATAAGTTGATACAGCAACCTTATTCATTTGATAACATGATTACCAGATCGTTACACAGGGGAGTAAAACGGGTGATTTTACCCTTTGTAACAATATATTGCGACGTGGATTTTTCTGCACCTCGGTCACTCGGAGAAAATGACCGAGAACTTACCTCGTACACAATAAATCGGCGTCCACGATGTACCCTGGACCTAAAACAATATCGCGAAATTTGTTGGGCGCCTGGCGTGATTAACACGTGTTACGTGGGGGTGAGGGTGGAACTGAGCGGTGGTAGTTGATGATTAATTCAATAATCTAGCTCCCACGTAACGACAATAAATAATAATTAACACTAAGAGAAAGACTTACCTTTCGATAAGCCGGTATTTTGTAGGATCGTGTTGCTATAGACCTGTACAGGTCTGTGAGGTTTGTTTAAATAGTTGAGGCTATTTTATAATAAAGAAAATGGGAAGAAGGTCGCTCAAAATAAATGTTTAAAAAGATTTAACTGGTAAAAGATGAAGTATATTCTGGTTCAATTTAGTTATTGAAATATCTGGTAACAATCGATGGTGATAAATATATATATGAGCCAAAAATAACAATTTATAAAGTTTTCGAATTTAATAAAAAATCGCGTGTTATACTATTCTAGAAAATAATATTATTTGGTACCAGGAACATCTACTCTGAACGATGGTTATAACTAGCTGGTCGTGAATATTGTATTGTATTGTATCTCTCTTTTTAGATTATCTTAAATCGTTTAATATAATATATATATATATATATATATATATATATATATATATATATATATATATATATATATATATATATATATATATATATATATATTAATATATATATTTAATCGTTTAGTCTTATTTGTTAATTCTTGGAAACAATAAGTGGAATTTAATTGGGGGTAGTGAAGCTAGCCACCAATTCTATGCTTGGTTTTTGTGAATTTACTGAAGTAGTTTTGATTATCAAGGTGAACAAGAATTCGTCTAATTTAGAAGATTTACACTCGGATTGACTTAGCTTTTGGGTGAATCGGTCGACGAGATTGAGAGCCGTCGGATCGTGTCGGTCTGCGTCGGTAGAATGCTGGACCAGGGGGCCTCACCTCAAATTTGGAAGAGTTGATGAATCGAATGATGTTGAACGCCGGTCACTAAGTCTTTGTAAATTTAGAATGATATCTTGTTACCGAGAGTTATAATTGAAAGTGTCTGTTTTCTGATTTTAATGTATGATGAAATTAATTGGAACGATTTATTTATTGAAAATGATAGTGTAATTATTATTATTATTACTTAAGATTACCTGATTCGGTTTGAATCAGGGCCGAACTTGATTTAATTAAGGAAAATGGAACTGCATAAAAATGTCTATTCGCGAAATGACGAGATTTAGTAAAGAACAGAAAAGATGGAAATGTAGAAGATAGTGAGTCTTTTGCAATTAACAGATTAACTGAAGCTCGAATTTAACGAATTAGCGCGAGACTTTAGGCCGGTCACAATTAAGATTTTCCAAACGCTACTCTTGCTCGAGAAGGGCTAATCCGGGTTTACGTCCACGCACTTCGCGACTTGAGAGACGAAAGACGCTGCTTCTTGGGCCCGAGGGTCCAAGGGGCTGCAGTTGTAGTTGGTCACAACGGTAATTAGCCAATGAGGAGCGAGGCGACCTTCTGGCGCCCAAGTCCATATGGTCAGCGTCACCTCACGCTCTCCAACGGTGTTCCGACGATTCTCAATCTCCTCGGTAACACATTAAAAATATGAACAAAAGATATTCGCATGCAATGTTCACACATTCATTCATAGATTCCAATGAGTGATCTATTTAAATTTGATGGTTCTAAAGGTAGTGGTTTATCCTAGTTATTGATTATAATTTTAATTTAAAAAGAGGGATATTTCCAGGCTGAGCGCTACTGATACTAGCTCAGCAGTTCCTCATTTCAGTTCTTGGTACCAGCTAAATAAACGAAAGTTGAACCTTATACTAGGGATCGTTGTTGGTCTCTACGTGACTTTTGCCAGGAGGGGTGGAACTCGCTGTTATTCGAATATGAGATTTGATGAAATGATATATGCGCATAGAAGTAATCAAAGAAATGAAATGAAATGGAATTTTAAAAAGGTACGCCAAGGCAGTACGTCGGGGCGTAACACACGCCTCGAAATCGGTAATGCGAAATACCGCGACCATATACTCGGTAGCTCAGTACGGCGGAGAGGGGAGGGGTAATTTTTGGGTAGAGAGAATTGCAACATAAGTAAGCCAACGCGTGATGTGGCCAAATTACTAATAAATTACAATGGTATATTTCTCGTCAGCGATATTACAAAAACAAAAAATAATAAAATAAAAATAAAAATAATAATAATACGACTGCGCAAGTCGTCCTTCGCGATTCCTAATACAATTTTAAATTTAATCCAAACGACATAAGAAAGGGAGAAACAAACCAAGTTGAAACAAAAAAAAAAGGTGAATAAATCTAGGAGACCTCTACGGCCTACGTGCGCTAGTCGCCGTCTTAATAATACCTTATCTCGCAAAAACCAAAACAAAATCGGACTCGATGCGCTGCTCGCGAACGTCCTTTACAAAATGACGCTGATCGCCAACTTAATACTAACTGATTATGCAAAACAAAAAAAAACTAAACAGAGGAGAGGCTCGTTGCGACACCCACGACCTCCTCTAAGAACGCATATTTTTATCAGCGCGCACCCGAGCTTCACTTTCTCTGCGACGGCGGGATGCAGTCGCGAATTCGAAGGCTCCCCGTGAGACGGTTCGCGACCTACACGAGAATGGAGGGTGTACCGGACGAAGTAAAGTGACCCCGTGTAACGGACTTCGGTTACACTCCAACTCGAGACAATAACGTCTCGGCTCAACCCGTGGCTCGACTCGATTTCCTGGATTCCCCGAACTTAACGCTACTCCCTCGCGTGCAACTCAGGCTACGGTCACCAAGCAAAAGAATCGGCAAACGAATTTCGAGTATTTCTCGACACGCAAATTCCAAAACGGCTATCCTTTATCGGATAAGCCTTTACTCAATTACTCTCGAAATTCGATCGCGAGAATATCAGCAGCGCTTACCGCTCCACATCCAATGTACGAATGCACCCACACCCTCATGACGGGTCCCTGACATCGTCCTCGCAACGAAACAGTTCCTTTCACTGACGCCCAATAAACTCTCACTCGACCTCGAAATCACTCAACTACTTTACGCAATCGCCAGAACTAGAGTGATCTCGGATGGTCGCAAGGCCGATCTCGTCGCGCTAATTTTTTGTGACGTCATCACCCTAAGAATGCGCAACAATCGATTGGTCATCGATTTAGGGGATTGCGCAACTTGCCGCGCACCTGTCGTCTCTACGCGGCGCAGAACTTAAGGCTAGATCGCGATGTCGTCTCCCGCGCAGCTCTATGTAGTCCTGGGGTTGGGCAGGGTGGTGCTCCCTCATCGCTAGCTGGTACCTCGCGGTTGCCTTGGTTGGGCGGCGGCGGGGTGAGCGGGGAGGCTGCGGCGCGCCGGCCGCCAGTGGGAATCGCGTCCGCCTTGGATTCCCGCGCTGCAGGGATCTGCGTTGCCTCCCCCTCCGCAGCCTCGGTGTCCTTCCCGCGAGATCTCCGTGGTTTCGCCTTGCCTCGAAAGATGTTCAGCGTCGGAGTCGGTCGCTGTAGGGTAGCCGGTGCACTCAAAAAAAAAAGAAAAACAAAAGCCTGAAATATCTTGATCGCAATGCTCTATTTCGTCCCTGTCGAAGCTCGGGTGCGTGACTCCAGTTCTGGCGCTCTTTAAGATTATTCCGCGACTCGATTTTCTAAACCCTGATTCCGGGATCTCGCCCAGGGTTCAGGGAGTCTCTTGTAACGGGCAGGCCCAATCGAACTGCCACGTTACAATATATATGAGCTAATTAATTTTCCGGTCATCATAAAGAACAATAGTCAGCTATTCAAATGAAACAGGTAATTTCTGTGGAATCAGAAGCAAGGTGATAGAAAAAAACTGCAATTCAGCGATGTCAGATGAGCAAAGCGAAATTAAGAAAGGAAGCAATAATCACTACTAATCAAGTAAGTGAGCTAAGTAGTCGCGAAGTTATTTGCGGTATTAGACGAGAGATATGATGAAGAACGAGCCGCGAGAAAAGATATACATCGGATGCAATGCAAATAACTTCGGGCTTCAGAAAATAACAAAGAAAAACCGCACTCACGCGAATAGAAGATACAAGACAGAACATTCGAGACAGCGGCAAAACACAAGTGAGGCGAAAGGTTCGGTAACGTATAAGTTTTACATGTTTTATTTTGTGCGAGCACATAGATTTTTATAACTAGACCATTCACCAAGACATTCAATTTATAAGTTTCACATGTTTATTTTGTGCGAGCACATAGATTTCTATAACTAGACCATTCACCAAGGCATTCCCCCACGTCAAACACACTCATTCCCTCACAGATGATTTTTGTACATGATATTACTGAACCGTCAAGTTCACGATCAACAACTAAGTGACAATTTCGTTTGTAACGGCAAATAATGAGGATCGCTTATCTGAGGTTGGGGGCCTTTCCCACGTTGGCTCTTTCCCCTGTTCCGAGGTCTGATGATCTGCGTGTTGGGCGATGTCGTCGCGTTTCTTGCCCTCGAACGAGAATGCGATTCGAGTCTCTGAATGCGCCTGGCCAGGACGAGTTGGGACTTCGAGGATGACCCCAGGACGCGCTGTCGATTAGATCTTGGTCACTTGACGACCCCGGAACGAAAGAGGCAGAGCTCCGGTCTCACTTGTCGATCTCGCTATTAATTTGTAGGGTGGGGATTGGCGTGTCGAAATATCGATTCGACCAACTACTTCGAGAAATCGATTCTGGATACTCGATGTAGATCCTCTCGATCATTTTTCGTTACAAAAAAAAGGTATTTATGATACGGCAAAAACAGATCTAGTTGGTATAAACACTGAACGTAGAATGTGCCGGGTCAAGGGATGCTCCTCGCGATTCCGATCGATTTTCGGCGTGCTGTCGTCACGTGATCCTATCCTTGTTCTGGTTGATAGCGATTGGGCCAGCAGGTTAGGTGGGCGGTAGTCCATCCTCTCCCTCGTTGACATACTAGCATTTTCCACTGGTTGCACTGAGTGCGTACTGGCTCCAATAGGGGGCAATCGTTTCGTACATACGTTGCCCGGCATCGGGGCAAACCTTCTGAGTGGAAGACGCCGTGGCCGTTGCAAGTCAGTGTCATCGCTCCGGTCATTCAAGTTTATCTTGCGAAACTAACGATTATTCGATTATTCTTCACTTTCCGCTAGTAACACTATATCATCCGCATAAGCTAACGTGCATACCCTGCCACCGGCTAACTCCACCCCCCAACCCTTCTCCCTCACCCCATTTCCTCTTCTAAGTCCGCCAGCAGCAGGTTGAACACATGCCGATTGAGCGGACATCCCTGCCTTACCCCCCTCGCCGTCCAGAACGCCTCTCCTACCTTTCCCCCGCTCCTCACTCGACTCTTTGTTTCCTTGTAAATTTCCTCTATCCTTACCCTTAGCCCTTCCCTCATCCCTCTCCTTTCCATAGTCTCCCACAGCACCTTCCTGTTCACTGAATCGAACGCCGCTTTCAAGTCCACAAAGAACGCCACCATCTTTCCCTTATCCTTTCCCACCTGCCTATTGATTAAATAATTAAGTACATATATATTGTCAATTGTACCCATGCCTTTTCTGAAACCCGTTTGGTTTTGCGGTATCGAACCCTTTTCCTCTACCTTTCTTTCTAACCTATCCGCTAATGCCATCGCATACACCGTATATAGAGTTGGCATCAACGTCACCCCCCCATACTCTTCTACCTTTTTCCCCTCCCCACCCGAACTCTGTTACATGTTTTCCATATCCACTGCTCCATTTCTCCCCCCCCCCCCCCCCATACCTCCATACCTCGCTAACTATTCCATCCCCCCCAGGTGCCTTTCCATCCCTTAGCTTTCCTATCACCTTTTTAATCTCTTCCCTCTGCAGCTCCCCTTCCCCGTCCCCCTTCCTATTTACCGTCTCCCCGCCTTCTGTTACCTTGCTTTCTACCCTGCCTAATAATCCCATGAAATACTCCCTCCACTCTTGATCTCCTATTTCTTCATTCACCTTCTTCCACTTCTTTCTTTCCCTATTAACTATCTCCCATACCTTGCTTTTTGTCCTTGCTTCCGCTGCTTCTTTTATGAAGCCCTCATTTTCTTTCTTTTTCCTCTCCTCGCATAGCCTATTATATTCCCTTCTTTCCTTTCTATACGCGTCCCCTTCCCCCTCCCCCTTTTGCCATTTCCTTAGACTCTGCGTAACTTCCGCTTTTTTCGCCTACATTCCTCATCCCACCATCCCTTTTTCGCTTCCCTCCCCCTCCCTCCTGCATCTCAGGCTCGTCTAAACTCCCTTATTCTTTTCTCTATCTCTTTACCTACATCCACTTCTCCTATCCCCTCCCATTTGACTTCTGTTCTAAACCTCATCCTACCCTCCTCCGTCCAGTCTCCTCTGCTAGTTTTCCCTTCCTACTCTTTTTCCCTTCCTTGTCCTAGCCACTGCCCCCCTCAACCACACTATTACCGGGTGATGATCCGAGTCAACCCTATCCCCAATCTCTATCCTTTTGACCCTATCCCTCCCTCCTCATCCCCCTCTATGTTCCCGTTCATTATTGCCCATCCTGTCTCTTCCAAAAATTGCACCAGCTGCCTACCTTCCGAGTTTATTTTCCTGTCCTTTGATTTCCTACTTCTACTCTCCTCCTTTCCTTCTCCCCAGCATCCTCCCCCCTCCTGCCCTGTCCTGGCATTAAAATCATCCCCCACTAGCACTTTTGCACCTTCCTCTATCTCTTCTGCCCGCTCCTTCAATTCCCCTATCTTCTCTTTTAGATCCCCATTTACGTATATTCCTACTACTACCCATTTCCCCCCCCCCCCCCCCCCTACACTTATTTTCCTTGTTATCATGCCCTCTTTTACCTCTTCCCTCCCTCCCTCCCCACTTACTATCTCCCTTCTTACCCCTGACAGCATTCCGCCTATTGCTCTTCCCTTCCTATTTTTTCGAACCGCATACTACACTTCCCATTTATACCCTACTGGCAACTTATTTGTAATCCTTTCCCACCCCTTCTTTTCTATCCATGTCTCCATTAGAAATATTACATCCCACTCCCCTAGCCCCCTCCAGAAATCTTCATCCTTTCTCGCGAGCCCCGCCACATTCCAAAAAGCTACTTTCCACCCATCCCTTTCCGTCTCGCCGACTCCCCTCTCTCTCCTCTTTATTTCCCTCCGCACCTACCTTTGTCCCCCCCCCCCCCCCCCCCCCCCCCCCGCCCCCACTACCCATTACCCCGACTGCCTTTCCCTACGTACCCTTCCCTGTGCTTCTATACTTCCCTCTTGTCTTTCCTCGCTTGCTGATCTTTCCCTATCGCTTTCCCCTACTTTTCCTGTCCCCTCCCTTTGCCCCTCTTTCCTCACTCTCCCGGTACCGTCCCTAAGCACCTCTCCTATCTCATCTCACTTCCACATTTTCCCTTCTCTCTAGATCTTTGCATACCCTATTCTTACTCTGTTTCCCCTTCTCTCCTCAATAGCTGCTATCTCCCTCAACTTCCATTTCATTCTTCTCTCTGCCCAGGTGAGATCCTCGTCTATTCTCTCCTCCCTCCCTTTGAGGAGGCTTTTTCTTCACATTACCTGCCTCTTTTGCTCCCTATTTCCTAGTTTTGCTATCCATATCCCCTTTTCTCCCCCCTTTTTCGCGCCTACCTCCCAAATATCCTTTACCTCGACCTCTACCCCTATCAGCTGCAAAATCTTTTTTAACCCTTCCTTTTCTCTTCCCTTCTCTATTCTCGCTCCTCTCACTACTATATTTCCCCTTCTTTCTTCCCTTTTTTTCTTCTCTATGGCCCACTCCATCTCTTTCAACCTATCTATTGTTACCTGCGCCACTTCCGCACTCCCCTGTACCTGCCTTTCCCCCCGCCTTCTGCACTCTTCTTTTTTTTCTTCTTTTTTTATAATTACTTCGGCCATCGTGATTTTCATAAACTTCTTAGTCAACATGAGGGACCACGATCTTACATTATTATCATTAATTTCATTACTGTTATCATCATCATCATCGTCATCATCATCATTAATAATATTATTTATAATGTACCTAGGTATAACTTGAATAAATTGTACTTACGTCCCCGTCAATCGCTCTGATTGCAGGTATAATCTGCTCCTTGAGTAGTTGCTAATATCTTTCCCCATTAAGATTTCCTTCGATGAAAAACGGCCCGATAATGTGGCCGTCGACAACAACCACCCAAATGTTCAGCTTGACAGGGTACTGTGTTCGATTTCCAAGGAAAAAATTGGGATTATGTTGGGATCACGCTCTTGTATTCTACCTATTCGGCATCCCCATACCTCCATACATAAAACTAAAACATGATCGTCGCCGTGTTAAATGCAATCATTTTTCGGCCTATCGCAGTTTAAAATTAAATATGGGATGGCCAGCCAGCGAAAAACAGACGAAGAACGTGAGTGGTGCCGAGTCGGCGGTGACCGAGTGTTAACTTTCAAGATATTCGCTTGGTACACAGATTTAACACGATTTCGCAAAATCGCCAACAGAGAATCGAAATTTGACACATCCGTGCCGTATTTCACTTGGTCGGTAGCTAATTTTTTGATGCAGCCGCCGATCCCATGAGCTGAACTGTTTCCAGGGCCAGCCTCACTAAAGTTGTAGGTAATATCTTCTAACTGAGAATAGCAATGAGGCATTTTGGACCATCACTCGTTATGTGTAATTTTTTTATCTCTGGGTTGGTAGCTAGATAAACGTAAAGTGTTTTTTTTTTTATATTAACAATAATTGCAGAAGGATAATGTCTGAGTGATTTTGACAAAGTAGCAAAGCCATGGGAAGATTTTGAAGAGTAGATCATGCCAGTGTGTAAAGTACATTTTACTCTACTAGCCCCAAAGTGTACTGACCGAACTTCCGTTTCATACTTATAAGAATGATTTTCACTGAAGTTAATGAGAAATCCTAACTCATTGCTTCGTATAGAGTGTGTAAGGTTTTTCATGGAGTTATTTTGGTGAGTTATTCTGTATTCATGGGCTATAAAAAAAATCTAGTTCATGATTAAAATGGTCAATTGCTTGCCCTATCGTACATGAAATTTTCTTTTCTGAAGTAATTTTAACAGGTATTGGTTTTTTTTTTTTGTTTTTTCATCAATTCTTTGTTCTGAAAATACTTCCCATTTCAGGTAAGATATTTTGTGAACAGGATTACTTTCTTTTAAATTAAATTCCAATTTTTTCAACTTACACATCTCACACGTTCTTGAAAGACATTGCTCAGAATTAGTGTCACATAAGAAACTGTTCAAATTTTTATATGAGGTATTTTCTGTCAGTAACTTATGACTGTAAAAAGCTTGTATCAACAAAGAAAAATTTCCGTGAGTAAAACACGCACACGTATTTCGATTAGTAACTTTGGGTTCAATACAATACTTTGTGCGTGATTTTGCGAAAGTTGAATAGTTAACACGGTACGTATTTTGGAAACAAAATTTAGAATGTAAATCTTGAATCGTAGCATTCACATAACGCTTTGTTACTTGTTTACCATTCATTTTTATAGAAGCTTTTTTATCAGAAATTATCTGACTATTTTCTTCATAAAGACTTGTCACTCGATCTTGGATGCGTTTTTGATTGCTTCTCATTTTTTTTACATATTCCAATGGTTTATTACTCCCATGAACTCTTGAAGGAATGATAGGGACAACATTTTTCCTAATAGCCGATAGTTGTCGGTATTTTTTCATAATTTTTCCACTAATTGCTAGTCACTAATCTACCCAATTTTGCTTGAACTTTGAACTTCTTGACTCTTCATAAGATGATTTTAGTTGCTGTACCATGACTTCATGAAGTATAAATGTTTTGCCTAACTTCAGGATTCACATTATGACCGTTTAACATTTTATCAACTTTAGATTCAAGCGATGTCGAGTCCGATTTTTTGTTATTCAAACGTTGTAATTTTTTATTTAAGCTATTTATTTTTATTCGCAGATTTTTATTATCGTCCAATAATTTTTTATCGTCTCTGAAACATTTACGTAGATTTTTTTGTATTCGCTTCCTTTCTACCTTGGCTTGCTTAGATTCAAAGTTATTATTCATATCACTTTCCTCCGTTGTCGACTCATTATTTTCTTTTTGCCGTATCCGTGAGTTTTTTTTCCATAAATTTTGTTGTTTGCGACGAGCTCGCTTTTCTCGTTCTGATAACTGATCAATTGACTTGAGTTTTCGTTCCCTTTTTATTTTTTCATTTCTTGCTCTTTCACTCTGATGATAATTTTTGTGAGCCTCTGGATCGTTCCGTAGTTTTTCTCCTTAATTTTTCAGCAGTACGTTTTTGTTCCAAACGATATTGTTTTACTTGGGCACTAACTGTATTTTTACGGTTGATTTTTGTTTTTGATGGCAATTCTTGAATTTTTCCATTTTTAGTGTCACTAGTATGAGGTGGCTTTCTAGTACGGAGTATTGGTGCGATCTGTATTAAAAAAAATTACAATTAATCATTGAACTAATTTTCCAACTAATGACTATAATTATATACTATTTTTATTATTCTTTCACATGGTACTGACACACACGGTACTGACATTTTCATTTCAAATAATAACTGTAATTGTTTGGTTTTGTATTTGATAATATCCACTTACTGTAAAATTTAGACTGGTATTTAATACAAGAATTTAATATTTTGGTCGGAAAAAATTAATAGTGAATGAAGTTTATCAATACCACCGTATCGACAAGACAATTTATGACATACCTTTTTCAAAATTGAGTTCTCACATGACACAAACTCTTTGCACTATTTAACCAACTCAATGTTTGTAAATATTACGCAGGTAACGTACTTTTAAGATGGTTCACTAGACGTTTCATAAATCTCCAGGGAGATGGCGCTCGAGTTACACAAATTCAAATTCAAAAATTCGTTAAAATTAACTACAAAAGTTATTGAATCGGAATTCGATGTTAACTCAATACATTGAACAAAAATTGTGTCAATTTTTTTCAGTTTGATCATAAAAATTAGAATTTATAACAAAATTAGTTCAAATAATTGATTCCGACAAAAAAAATTAACAGTTTATCGGTAAATTCTAGAAATGGACAGGACACGGTACTGACATTTAAGTGATATATTGTAAGTTTGCTCTCAGTGGCAAGTTATATTATATAAAAATAATGTTGAAATATGTTTATAATCATCTCACTAAGACAAAAATTTCAGTAATTAATGATCAGTCAGAACAAACGAGACAGGACACTGAATATCACAGTTATAACGGAATCATCCATATATCCTTCACGAAACGTGTTGATGGGACAATGATGCGTTTCAATCTCACGTGCTAATGTTAGGCATTTATTTTCAAGAGATGATGATTTATCCCTATGCTCAGCTACCAATGTGCTTATATGATTAAATGATTCGTTTCATGACGATTTCGCGTATGACATTTTACTGAGCATCGACTAACGACATAAACTTTGAATGATGGCCTTCTATCAGCGGAAGTATCAAATCAAGCTTGTGTAATTATATGTGTTAGATTACCCACAGAGAGATACAATACGCATCGCGGATGATCGATCGTGTCAGACGTTTTGGTCGATAGAGTAGTTGTAGATGACGATTGTAGCAAGTAGAGATCATAATTTTTGATGCTTCAATCAAATTTATTAACTCTAAAAATTAATTTCTGATACAATAATATATTTTATGTTGAAATAATCTATAAAATGTTCAAATAATTTATAATATTATAAAATGATCAGATAATTGTAATTTAAGCAAAATATGAAATAATAGAAAAATGTAATAACAAATGTAAAAATGGTTGTATGGGCTAGTACCCAAACCCTATGTATTTTCTTTTTATCGCTCAGTTGAGAGAAATTGATAAAAAAAAAAAAAATCTTGCGCATGCACAATTCGACGTGGATAGGAAAATCACAAGCCGAAGAAGTTTGAGGTCAGCTCCAGATAGACGTTTCACCTCAAAACCAGAAGAAATGTGCAATTCTGTAACGATGATATGCAGAAGTGAAAAGCAATAAATCGGCGTGCTTTATGAACTGGAAAATAAACAAGCCCGGAGGCAGAACTCAGTAGAATCGAGTCAAAAAAGAGCGAGCGATGTAGCAAGCGACTTGAGTACTCACGAGAGAGAGAGGGAGAGGGAGAGAGAGAGAGATTGGATTAGATGAGATTAGATTTGTCAGAGGCTTAGGGATCCAGAAGTCAATGACTAGAGTTCCCGTATAGCCTAAGCAATATGCAAAATATACATATCAAGGTGATTATTTACATATGGTAGTAGATAAAATCTACTTGCATTATATTGCATTATACAAAGCTTAATATTATAACAACCTTATTAGTATTCAGATTAATGAAGTATACAAAAAGGAAACAAAGCAAGTATTAGTGTAATAAAAAAGAGAAGAAATAACAAAGAAGGGCGCAAACAAAATAAGTAACTAATAACTAGCCTAGGCTACACACCAATGGTGTTACTTACAACACTTTATCACATTTGAATTCACTAAACAAATGGGCAAACAGATGCTGCCTAAAGCAAGGGCGTTCGTACATGTTCCTAACGCAGATCGGGAGTTTGTTCCACTTTTCGGCGCACGAGACAAAAAGCGAATCACGCAAATAATTCAGACTTGCCTTAGAAATTACAAGATCAAGATGCGTCGCGCGCTTCGTTCCAGGACGATCCGGGGCCCTAAACCTACATCTACTTGCGAGACACGAAGGTTGGCCAGTACACACGACGGATGCCAGGAAGGACATAGCTAGGTACTCAATCCTATATGCGCATGATAACAGGTTCAGCTGTATGTATGCGGGAGAGATGTAGCTGCTTTTATGGACACCCGTCACAAACCGTATAGCGGCATTCATGCTACTACCAAGCTTCGTTACAAGCTCACCTGAGATCGAAACATATCGTCCTGCACAATAATCAAAAAAGGTCATTACGAGTGCTCTAACCAGAGTAAGTTTACATGAAAGTGTTAGGGAATGCCCGCATCGACGAAGACGATAAAGAGCAGCCGTACACTTTCTTCTAATTACGCCGCATTCAGCTCGAAAAGTTAACGCAGAGTCAAGTGTAACACCCAAAATCTTCAGCATCTCGCTGATATGTACAACGGTGATGCTAAGCAGGATGTCAGGTGCAACGACTGAGGAGAGCCTTTTGATGAAGCTGCTCGAGCCAAACCAAATTGCACCGGTTTTCGCAGTATTAATGAGAAGTGAATTGGATCGCGCCCAGTTAGCAACATTAGTCAAGTCCTCATTAACGCGTCGAATGATATCCGGAACGTCGCTGAAAGAACCATGAAGATAAATGCAGAAGTCGTCAGCGTATAGATGGTACGAACAATGCTTCAGTACAGAACCGATGTCGTTGATGAATAACGAAAAGAGTACCGGGCCCAAGATGGAACCTTGCGGTACACCCGCACTTCTACCTAGGGATTGAGAACACTTGCCTGAGGGGGACACCACTACCTGAGTCCGACCCGTCAGATATGAGCAAAACCAATTACAAGCCGACGCAGAAAATCCCACATTATACAGCTTGTCACAGAGCAACTGAATATTTACCAAATCAAATGCACGCGAGAAATCAATCGCAACTAATAATGTGACTTGCTGACGGTCGATGGCAACTCTTACATCATCAACTATTTTTACTACTGCAGAATGAGTGCTGTGAAACTTTCGAAAGCCAGATTGAAGCGGATCAAGCAAGTCACGTTGAGCGATGAATTCCGACATTTGTCTGTAGGCAAAGGTCTCGAGTATTTTCGAAGTGGCATTTCAAATACTAATAGGTCTAAAGTCTTGCAGTACTTTAGGCATACTTATCTTAGGGATAGGTCGCACTGGAGCTTTTTTCCAGCCACATGGAAAAACCCCTGTTTGCAGTGAAGAGTCAAAGATATTCTGCAAAATAGGGATGATAGACATTGTTCGCTATTTGTTGTTAGCTGGTTGTTCGACCAAGCCGCGTGGAAGGGGTAGATCGCTGGAGTCAAAGATGAGGTTTTTGGTTTTATTATATGTACATCTTATTTATTAACTATTTTATTTACATATATACATGATTTAACATAAGGGTTGCCACGCGAGGGAAGGGGTGGTCGTCGTCCGATTGTACCGCGGTGGAGGCTGTAGTGAGGACGTGATGCGCTGAGTGGACTCGGTCCTCGGGGGCAGCGTATACAGGCTTTCCGGAGAGCTCGGCGGTGTCGGGGGGCGGCGATTCTCAGGGTCGGTGGTCCTTTTCGGAGACTCCCACTCTCTATCCGACTGGGATGTCTAGGTGGCCGTCGATACGTAGGAGCGCTGTGGTTCGGGGAAAGGAAAGACCGCTGCTGGAATGCGGCGAAAGTAGCTAGGTGACGTCACTCTCGCTCTCCTCACGTCCTTCAATGAGAGCAGCACCGCCGGGGGCCTGGTAAGAGGCCTTGACGGGAGGCCTATTTGATGCAACACCCACGGAGCTGGAGGGTTGCAGGCTCTTGTGCTTCAGAGTGGGCTGGCTGGTGCCAGGGAAATAGGGTCCGTCATGCAGGAGGGTCTGCGGTCAGGTGTGGAGTGTAGCGTTGCGTAGCGTAGCGTCGTGTAGCGTAGCGTAGCTTCGTAGCGTAGCGTATCAGATGAGGGCGGTCAATTCTGGCGAACCCGAAGTGTCCTGCCGATCGGTCCGATCGGTCGTCTCTTATCGCAGCCTCGGTTGGTCTTCAGCAGCGGGAGACCACGTTGGCTGATTACGTGACGCGCTCGGCTGCGTGGGTGGCGTAAGCGGCGCGCTTGACGTAACACTTTCTTCTGTGTCGCGCGACTAGAAAGTGTGAAGTGCTTGTTGCGGTGCGTGGGTTGTAAGGCGCGCGACCGACTAGTTGTTTTCACAATGTTGTTGTGAACAGACATCATGCACTCTCAAGAATCGCAGGGGTATACCGTCTGGACCACAAGCATTAGAACGTGCCGACCGTATAGCATTGCAACTTCGTCGCTACCAACGTGCGGAAAATAGAACCTATCCTCGTCGCAACCCTCCACCGGTGGCACAATATCATGCTCAACGCTAGCGCTCATAGGGGTACCACTGCCAACAAAATACCTCTTCAGCGAGTCCGGATTGACAGGGAGCTGATCGTTACGATCTGATTTGCCTGACAAGCCCACCTCACTAACACAATCCCAGAATTCCCTGGGAGATTTACACTTTCGAAACTTTTCCCTATGATAACGTGTGATAGCATCACGAATCGCTATTTTAGCACGATTACGCGAATGGTTGCGAATTAGCTTATCGCTTTCTTTATAAGTACGGCTGTAGGTACGGCAAGCTGCGTTTCTTGCTCTTAAAATTTTGCTCAACTCAGGAGTCAGCCACGGCGATGGTCGGTTACCTCGTACAACAAAAGTACGAGGAGAGGCATGCTTATCATGTAGATTTATTATTTTGTCAGAGAAGGTGGCAACCTTTACATTGATATCCGCCGAGGCAGTGACTGATTGCCAATCTATTGAACATAAGTCCTGATGGAAACGTTCTGCGTTAATATTTTTAAAGCAACGTCGCGCGATTGTTTTAGGTGCAGGCAAAATAAGATCGTAGGTAAAGCAGGCAAGGAGAACTTCGTGTTCAGAGATAACAGGCGGGTATTGCTGCGAATAGGCCAGATGCGAGTCGCTGAGTAGACAAAAGTAATCGATAGTAGAAAAGGGATTTGCTCCGTGATGGGTTGCATCAAGAGACAAACGCACAAGATTACACGTTTGCAGCGAATCAGCTAATGTCCTACGAGGTGAAAGAGAGGAAAACCATGAGGTCACCGGCGAGAGAGAGAGAGAGAGAGAGTCTAATCTGACTGTCACTTGGGAGACTTATTTTAGGTCCCGGCATTAAGATCAGTGCAGCCAGATCGTGGGTAGAAGTTACCAACTCTCCGACTCTCTACCCACAGCGCACACAATCACAACTAGTGTGTCCGTGAACAGGCGGTGCCGACGCTACTCGAAAATAGTCGAGAGCGGCCGAAGATCGCTTCTCCTCACGCGTTAATATTCTCCCGTCGACCGGCCAGCATGTGTACTAACACATCTAAGCTGAGCACGTGCGTGAGTAGCCAAGCCAAAAGCGAGGCCTGGAAAAAAATGAAACTAGCGCGAAGCCTGAGAAACTCGCATATGACGTCACGCGACGAATTTTTTTTTTATGTTTTCAGGTTTTTTGCAGCAAAATTATTTATAATCAAATAATTTTAAGCATGAATATTAATAATTAATAATTATTATTATGGTAATTAAAAAGCCTCAATTTATTATTATTATTATTATTAGTATTGTTGTTGTTATTATTATTATTATTATTATTATTATTATTATTACTACTACTAAAATTATTAATTGATCGGGATTCGTGATTTTCTTCTATAGAAATCGTATTTTTGATGCTTTTTCAGTAACTTTCGTCTTGTTTACGTTACTTTTATTTCTTTCTTCAAATAATTTTATATTAAATAATGACCAACACCAATTTCACTTAAATTACGCTGATTTACGTGATATTGGAAATCAATGCTGCGAGCATTGCCATTGAATATTTGTGGCTGCAACAAAGCAGGTTTTAAAAATTTTTGCAGGACATCCAGAAGCATTCTCTTTGAATAAGCTTGCAAGCAGTGAACTAATGTCTGTTCACTTTGAAAAAAAAGCGTTCACCTTGTTAAATGATTCTAAAGAAAATTGCAAAAAAAGCATGTATGCCTTTGTAAAAGGCATTTTGAGAATTTCGAGGAGTTCTCCTGCTTGCTTACATTTTTCAAATGACATTTCTGTCAAAAAAGCCATCAATGTGTCCCAATTTTTCAAAATTTTAACGATCACGGAATGACGCGACAGCCATCTTGTTTCGGCATAACGGGTGATTTTAGACGGACGATCGGAGAAACTTTTTTGAAATTCACGAAAGATAGCTGTTCTTTTAGGACTCGCATTCAAAAACGACGCAATGTTTTTAATGAAAGAATTAATTTCCTCCGGAATCACGGCATAAGCAGCACTTGCGCTTAATGCGAGGGAATGGCAGATGCATGGTATCGTAACGAGTTGAGGGATTTCTTCCCATAACAATTTACGAACCGATGAATGCTGGCCCATCATCACCGACGCGTTATCGCTCGCGTAGCCAATTATGTTGGACAGTGGAATCTGTTTTTTACAAAATTCATTTCTCAACGATTTGAAAAGCTCATTAACTGAGCAGTCAGCTGCATCTAAATGAATTAATTGTAATAATTTAGTTTTCACAGCCAACGTATTTGGCTCAACGTACCGGACCATTACTGCCATCCATTTGTCGTTTGTGCAATCTGAAATTTCGTCCAGATGCACAGAAAAACGATTTTCGCGTAAAATTTCGACAATTCGCTCGGTTTCAACTACGCCAAAAACTTTATCAATGAGTTTTGTGGCTTTCGTTTTACCGACTTTCATGGCCTGTAGCACAGCAGGCTCTTTCCCTATCGTTTTAAATGATTTCAACATTTCCGAAGCGGCCGACATGGAAATGTTGTTCTCTGCAAGAAAAGTCGCGAAACGAACTTCAGCAATTTCTACTCTTTCTTTGAATTCAAAATCAGCATCATTATCAACTGAAAATGATTCAAGACCAGCAGTACAAGTTGCTTCTGAAACAGATGCTGAAGGCATCGTGTTTTGAAAATCTGCAACTCTTTTAGCCATCAAGGGCATATTTTTAACATGCCCTGCAGACTTAGAATGTCGCAGAATTTCACTACGCCCGCATGAAAACGTGTTTTTGCACGCAATGCAAAAAAATTTTGCGTGATCCGAAGGGATTTCCCGAACCCATAACCGCCATTCTGGGTAGTCATCGTACCATTGATGCTGAAAATTTTTTGCCGATTTCGGCTTTTTTTCTACTGGTTCATCCATGAGCCGAAAAAAAAAATATGAAACTATTTGTAAAAAGAAATGAAAGTAACGTAAACAAGACGAAAGTTACTGAAAAAGCATCAAAAATACGATTTCTATAGAAGAAAATCACGAATCCCGATCAATTAATAATTTTAGTAATAATAATAATGATAATAATAATAATAATAATAATAATAATAATAATAATAATAATAATAATAATAATAATAATAATTAGCGCAGGTGGCGGGGGGGTTAAATCCCCCGTTCGGAAAGTGACGACCCCGCGTACATCGAGTTAGTTAAGGGGGACTGAAGTTGGCACAGGCCCAACGGATGGCCCCCGAGGCGGCCTCAGGAGGCAGATTGGGCGTAAAAACCTGGTCTGCTCGGGAAGTGATGACCCCGAGGTTTTCTAGTGAGTCGGAGGGGACGGAAGTCGGCACAAGTCCGACGGAAGGCCCCCGAGGCGACCTCAGGGGCCGTGCTATGTTCCGGCGCGGTACGGGGAGTCGCGCCCCCGAGAGACCCGTAGCACTTAGGAACTTTTATGATGATGCACAAGGTAAAGAACGACATACCTCAGGTGGTAGCCCCAGCACAGGGGAAATCCACCCTGGGTTCCGATCGGGTGAAAGCCCCGGTGGCCCATGGCAGCGGCACGGATTCTTAGGGCCGCAAATTGTGCAAGGACCAGGTGACAAAGACGGCAACAAAGACAGCGGACACGAAAACTGGAACAGCGGACAGGACGATACTGGGACACCAACGACGAGACAGGACGGACAGCGTGTCGAGCACGGGCAGCGGAGCGAGTTGCGCTTCCGCTGTATCCACGATCGGCACGAAAACACGGATCACGGACGATATGGACCTGACGGACTTATTGTCACTGATCCACAGTACGGCGACAAGGATGGCCGAGGCAGCGGCCATCCAAAAAAACATGAGTATGTCCGTCAAACTGGGCATAAAGACTATTCTCGAGGCTGCCGACGTTGCGCTTAACAGGCGCGCTAAAGCAGCCCCGAAAGACCACAAGACGGACAACGAGACGACGGAGACGGACGTTGAGACTGAACAACGGACACAAAACACTCCGCGGACGAAACGGAAACGGGAGGCGACTGGAACCACTCCGGAAACCTCTCAGAAGAGGGCAACGGTTGCGGAACCGGTCGCTGACTGGCAGACAGTGACAAGGACAAGAAAGGTAAAGAAGAAACAGAAGACGCGGACGGACGGGACGAACGCGACGAAGGACACGACAGCCGGGGCTGAGGGGCGCAGAGCGGCTCCCAAACATTGGGGGACGGCGGTGCTCGTCAAACCCGGGAACGACACGACGTACTCCGACATCGTCAGGAAGATACGGACCACGGTCGACCCTGCGAAGAGTCATGTTAAAGTGACGACTCTCAGGAAGACGAAGAATGGTCTGTGTCTCCTGAAGATAAAGACAGACGCCAACGGACGAGACGACTTCCGACGCGTCCTGCAGGACGCGGTCGGCGACGCAGGCAACGTCAGGACCGGGACCTCCAGGGTTCAACTGGAGATCATGGATCTTGACTGTGTCACGACCAGACACGACGTGATACAGGCACTGCGACGAGAGACGGGACGAGACGCGGACTTTGGGGTCCACATCTTCGGTCCGAACCGGGCCGAGCAGTTTATGGCCGTATGCGACCTAGAGTCGCAGGAAGCCAGAGCGCTGCTCGGCCGGGGACGGATCGGGATTGGATGGGTAGCTTGCCGCGTCCGACCACGATTGACGGTGACGAAATGCCACAAGTGCCTGGGATACGGGCACACAAAGACAAAATGTAAAAATACAGACCGGACGAAGTGCTGCAGGAAATGTGGCGAGACAGGACATTACGCCACGGACTGCAAAAACAGACCGGCCTGCCCACTGTGCGCCGAGGCGGGACACGGCGATGCGGCGCATGTCGCGGGCTCCGGGAGGTGCGCGGTGTACCGGGTTGCGCTGGAGGAGTGCAAGAAGCAGGCCGGAAGACGGACAGGATAGTTCAGGGCAACCTGAACCGTAGTAGGACAGCAGACATGCTACTACCACAGATAGCAGACGAACACGACGCCGACATTCTGATCCTGTGCGAGCCGTACAGGGTGCGACAAACACAGGATTGGATTACGAACGAGACCAAGACAGCGGCTATCTGGGTGAGGGGCGCTGCCCGAGCCCGGATAACCGCTCGTGGCGTCGGGGACGACTACGTCTGGGCTAGGGTGGGCGCTGTCACCTACGTCAGCGTCTACCTGACCCCAAACTGCGCTGCGGCGGAGTTCCGGGCGAAGGTTGCGCTCCTCGAGGACGGACTCAGGGACCTGCCCGGGGACCTCGTGGTTGCGGGGGACCTCAACGCGAGGGCGGTCGAGTGGGGCATGACGGAAACGAACAGACGCGGACGGCTGCTGCTGGAGATGGCCGCAAGGCTGGACCTTGTAGTGGCGAACACGGGAGACGTACCAACGTACAGACGGCCGGGATTTGGAGACTCCATCCCGGACGTAACGATGACGACGGACAGGACTCTGCCACGGATAGGGCGGTGGCGGGTGCTCGAGGGCTACACGGCCAGCGATCATCAGTACATCGCCTTCGAAGTGGCAGGAGAGACAAGGACGACACGGACGAGGACACGGCACCCCCCGCGGTGGAACGTAGACAAACTCGACGTACTGAAATTCTCGGCGGAGCTGGCGGCAGCGCCGGCCCCAACTACCGACGTCCCCCCAGAGCTGACTGGCCGGCAAAGGGCGGAAAGACTGGCGGACGAGACGGCCAAACTGACGACGCGGCTGTGCGACAGCACAATGCCAAAACGACGGTACGGACGTAACAGACCACCACAATATTGGTGGACGGACGAGATAGCCGAGCTGCGGAAGAGTTGCCTGGCAAAACGACGACGGGTTACGAGGGCTGGAGGGAGACCCGAGAGGGAAACCCTTCAGGCCGAGTACAAGACTGAACGGAAACGACTGACGTACGCCATCAGAGACAGCAAGACGCGATGCTGGAAGAAGCTCTGCGAGGAGGTGGACCGCGACCCCTGGGGTGCCGGTTACAAGATTGTGACCGGTAGGCTGGGGGCCCGGATCCCGCCAGAACTCAAGGATGCTGAAACCGCACGACGGATCGTCGACGGACTGTTCCCGACGCACCCGACGCGTACGGACGCGACGAACGACGACGAGACGGCGGCGCCCCCCGTCTTCACCGCCGAGGAGCTCGTCGGAGCGACCAAAGCGATGAAGAGGGGTAAGGCCCCAGGACCGGACGGGGTACCGGCGGAGGTTCTTCGGCTGATGGCGAGCCTGAGGCCGGAGATACTTCTCGACCTCTACAATACGTGCCTTACGACAGGGACATTCAGCGACCGGTGGAAGGTGGCGAGGTTGGTCCTTATCCCAAAGGGTAAGGGTGACCCCAGCACGCCGTCGGCCTACCGGCCGCTGAGCTTACTGGACACGACGGGGAAACTGTACGAACAGCTTCTGCGACCACGACTTACGGACGCGATACGGGACGGCGGAGGCCTCTCTGACCAGCAGTTCGGCTTCCGGAGGGGTCGATCAACGATTGGAGCGATCCAAGAGGTGGTTGACTCCTTCCGGTCGACAGACAGACATTGCCACGCTGTGCGACCCATCGCGCTGCTGGTGACACTGGACGTTAAGAACGCCTTCAACTCGGCCAGGTGGGTGGATATCCTAGGGTCGCTGAGAGGCGACTTCGGGGTCCCGCCTTACTTGCTCCGAGTTGTTGAAGACTACCTTCGGAACAGACGACTGACGTACGAAACGACCGAAGGCCAAGTGACGAGACAGATTACCGCGGGGGTCGCTCAAGGTTCCATACTAGGACCCGACTTTTGGAACGGGATGTACGACGGCCTGCTCAGACTGAAGCTCCCGCTCGGCGTTCGCCTGGTCGCTTACGCTGACGACGTGGCGGCAGTGATAGTCGAGCGAACTCCAGATCTGGCACAATACGCACTGAACCAGACAATGAGACGAGTCGGACGGTGGATGACTGACCACGGACTGCAACTCGCGACGGAAAAGACACAACTGGTGCTTCTCACCAGGAGACGAATACCGACGATATTACGCATGACGGTCGGGACGGACGAGATCGAGACCAGAGGGGAAGTCAAGTACCTGGGGGTGACCCTGGATACGAAGATGACCTTCTGGCCTCACATACGACGAACGGCTCAGAAGGCGGCTGAAAGGATAGCATCCCTAAGCCGCCTGATGACAAACACGAACGGACCGAGACCAGGGAAACGGAGACTACTGATGTCGACGGTGAACTCGATCCTCCTCTACGGTGCGGAGATCTGGGCAGACTCCCTGAAGACTGAGAAATACTGTCACGCAATGACGACGGTACAGAGACGAAGCGCGTTGAGGATCGCTTGTTCCTATCGGACGGTCTCAGCACAGGCCGTTCTGGTGGTGGCAGGCGTGATTCCCATAGACCTCCTCGCGTTTGAGCGCAAGAGGGTCTACGGAAGAGACGCGGACGTGACCCGACGGGACGCGGCAACGACGGAAAGAGACGCGACGATACAGACGTGGCAGGAACGGTGGACGGAAGAAACAACGGGAAACTGGACGAGACGACTTATTAAGGACCTGCGACCGTGGATCCAGAGGGGGTTTGGGGATGTGAATTTTTACGTCACCCAGCTTCTGACGGGCCACGGTTATTTTAGACGGTACTTATACAACTTGAACCGAGTACGGACGCCCAACTGTACGTACTGCGGACACGAACGAGACGACGCGGAACACACGTTCTTTGAATGTGACCGCTGGACAGAACTGAGACATAGACTGGAGACGGTCGTGGGAGGCATCACTCCCGACAACGTTGTCGGGGTGATGCTCCATAGTACAGAAAGGTGGCAACTTGTTGCCACCTACACAGAGACAATCCTACGACGTAAGAACGCGGACGGCTGCCTGACGTAACGCAACTGACGGACTGCCGACACGGGACGGACGGACGGACAGACTGACGAGACACACACCGACAGAGCTCCCAGCTAGAAGTAATATCACCATAGTTCCTGGCTGGGAGCGTTGCACAGGAGGTGGCGGTTTAGTGGGTAGGCCACCCTGGAGTCCCACATCCGCGCTAGCCCGTATGACTAGCGTGAATCCGTAACTTGGATTCCGCAACTCGTCGGAAAAAAAAAAAAAAAAAAAAAAAAAAAAATAATAATAATAATAATAATAATAATAATAATAATAATAATAATAATAATAATAATAATAATAATAATAATAATAATAATAATTAGCGCAGGTGGCGGGGGGGTTAAATCCCCCGTTCGGAAAGTGACGACCCCGCGTACATCGAGTTAGTTAAGGGGGACTGAAGTTGGCACAGGCCCAACGGATGGCCCCCGAGGCGGCCTCAGGAGGCAGATTGGGCGTAAAAACCTGGTCTGCTCGGGAAGTGATGACCCCGAGGTTTTCTAGTGAGTCGGAGGGGACGGAAGTCGGCACAAGTCCGACGGAAGGCCCCCGAGGCGACCTCAGGGGCCGTGCTATGTTCCGGCGCGGTACGGGGAGTCGCGCCCCCGAGAGACCCGTAGCACTTAGGAACTTTTATGATGATGCACAAGGTAAAGAACGACATACCTCAGGTGGTAGCCCCAGCACAGGGGAAATCCACCCTGGGTTCCGATCGGGTGAAAGCCCCGGTGGCCCATGGCAGCGGCACGGATTCTTAGGGCCGCAAATTGTGCAAGGACCAGGTGACAAAGACGGCAACAAAGACAGCGGACACGAAAACTGGAACAGCGGACAGGACGATACTGGGACACCAACGACGAGACAGGACGGACAGCGTGTCGAGCACGGGCAGCGGAGCGAGTTGCGCTTCCGCTGTATCCACGATCGGCACGAAAACACGGATCACGGACGATATGGACCTGACGGACTTATTGTCACTGATCCACAGTACGGCGACAAGGATGGCCGAGGCAGCGGCCATCCAAAAAAACATGAGTATGTCCGTCAAACTGGGCATAAAGACTATTCTCGAGGCTGCCGACGTTGCGCTTAACAGGCGCGCTAAAGCAGCCCCGAAAGACCACAAGACGGACAACGAGACGACGGAGACGGACGTTGAGACTGAACAACGGACACAAAACACTCCGCGGACGAAACGGAAACGGGAGGCGACTGGAACCACTCCGGAAACCTCTCAGAAGAGGGCAACGGTTGCGGAACCGGTCGCTGACTGGCAGACAGTGACAAGGACAAGAAAGGTAAAGAAGAAACAGAAGACGCGGACGGACGGGACGAACGCGACGAAGGACACGACAGCCGGGGCTGAGGGGCGCAGAGCGGCTCCCAAACATTGGGGGACGGCGGTGCTCGTCAAACCCGGGAACGACACGACGTACTCCGACATCGTCAGGAAGATACGGACCACGGTCGACCCTGCGAAGAGTCATGTTAAAGTGACGACTCTCAGGAAGACGAAGAATGGTCTGTGTCTCCTGAAGATAAAGACAGACGCCAACGGACGAGACGACTTCCGACGCGTCCTGCAGGACGCGGTCGGCGACGCAGGCAACGTCAGGACCGGGACCTCCAGGGTTCAACTGGAGATCATGGATCTTGACTGTGTCACGACCAGACACGACGTCATACAGGCACTGCGACGAGAGACGGGACGAGACGCGGACTTTGGGGTCCACATCTTCGGTCCGAACCGGGCCGAGCAGTTTATGGCCGTATGCGACCTAGAGTCGCAGGAAGCCAGAGCGCTGCTCGGCCGGGGACGGATCGGGATTGGATGGGTAGCTTGCCGCGTCCGACCACGACTGACGGTGACGAAATGCCACAAGTGCCTGGGATACGGGCACACGAAGACAAAATGCAAAAATACAGACCAAAAGAAGTGCTGCAGGAAATGTGGCGAGACAGGACACTACGCCACGGACTGCAAAAACAGACCGGCCTGCCCACTGTGCGCCGAGGCGGGACACGGCGATGCGGCGCATGTCGCGGGCTCCGGGAGGTGCGCGGTGTACCGGGTTGCGCTGGAGGAGTGCAAGAAGCAGGCCGGAAGACGGACAGGATAGTTCAGGGCAACCTGAACCGTAGTAGGACAGCAGACATGCTACTACCACAGATAGCAGACGAACACGACGCCGACATTCTGATTCTGTGCGAGCCGTACAGGGTGTGACAAACACAGGATTGGATTACGAACGAGACCAAGACAGCGGCTATCTGGGTGAGGGGCGCTGCTCGAGCCCGGATGACCGCTCGTGGCGTCGGGGACGACTACGTCTGGGCTAGGGTGGGCGCTGTCACTCACGTCAGCGTCTACCTGACCCCAAACTGCGCTGCGGCGGAGTTCCGGGCGAAGGTTGCGCTCCTCGAGGACGGACTCAGGGACCTGCCCGGGGACCTCGTGGTCGCGGGGGACCTCAACGCGAGGGCGGTCGAGTGGGGCATGACGGCAACGAACAGACGCGGACGGCTGCTGCTGGAGATGGCCGCAAGGCTGGACCTTGTAGTGGCGAACACGGGAGACGTACCAACGTACAGACGGCCGGGATTTGGAGACTCCATCCCGGACGTAACGATGACGACGGACAGAACTCTGCCACGGTTAGGGCGGTGGCGGGTGCTCGAGGGCTACACGGCCAGCGATCATCAGTACATCGCCTTCGAAGTGGCAGGAGAGACAAGGACGACACGGACGAGGACACGGCACCCCCCGCGGTGGAACGTAGACAAACTCGACGTACTGAAGTTCTCGGCGGAGCTGGCGGCAGCGCCGGCCCCAACTACCGACGTCCCCCCAGAGCTGACTGGCCGGCAAAGGGCGGAAAGACTGGCGGACGAGACGGCCAAACTGACGACGCGGCTGTGCGACAGCACAATGCCAAAACGACGGTACGGACGTAACAGACTACCACAATACTGGTGGACGGACGAGATAGCCGAGCTGCGGAAGAGTTGCCTGGCGAAACGACGACGGGTTACGAGGGCTGGAGGGAGACCCGAGAGGGAAACCCTTCAGGCCGAGTACAAGACTGAACGGAAACGACTGACGTACGCCAATAGAGACAGCAAGACGCGATGCTGGAAGAAGCTCTGCGAGGAGGTGGACCGCGACCCCTGGGGTGCCGGTTACAAAATTGTGACCGGTAGGCTGGGGGCCCGGATCCTGCCAGAACTCAAGGATGCTGAAACCGCACGACGGATCGTCGACGGACTGTTCCCGACGCACCCGACGCGTACGGACGCGACAGACGACGACGAGACGGCGGCGCCCCCCGTCTTCACCGCCGAGGAGCTCGTCGGAGCGACCAAAGCAATGAAGAGGGGTAAGGCGCCAGGACCGGACGAGGTACCGGCGGAGGTTCTTCGGCTGGTGGCGAGCCTGAGGCCGGAGATACTCCTCGACCTCTACAACACGTGCCTTACGACAGGGACATTCAGCGACCGGTGGAAGGTGGCGAGGCTGGTCCTTATCCCAAAGGGTAAGGGTGACCCCAGCACGCCGTCGGCCTACCGGCCGCTGAGCTTACTGGACACGACAGGGAAACTATACGAACAGCTTCTGCGACCACGACTTACGGACGCGATACGGGACGGCGGAGGCCTCTCTGACCAGCAGTTCGGCTTCCAGAGGGGTCGATCAACGATTGGAGCGATCCAAGAGGTGGTTGACTCCTTCCGGTCGACAGACAGACATTGCCACGCTGTGCGACCCGTCGCGCTGCTGGTGACACTTGACGTTAAGAACGCCTTTAACTCGGCCAGGTGGGTGGATATCCTAGGGTCGCTCAGAGGCGACTTCGGGGTCCCGCCTTGCTTGCTCCGAGTTGTTGAAGACTACCTTCGGAACAGACGACTGACGTACGAAAAGACCGAAGGCCAAGTGACGCGACAGATTACCGCGGGGGTCGCTCAAGGTTCCATACTAGGACCCAACTTTTGGAACGGGATGTACGACAGCCTGCTCAGACTGGAGCTCCCACTCGGCGTTCGCCTGGTCGCTTACGCTGACGACGTGGCGGCAGTGATAGTCGAGCGAACCCCAGATCTGGCACAATACGCACTGAACCAGACGATGAGACGAGTCGGACGGTGGATGACTGACCACGGACTGCAACTCGCGACGGAAAAGACAGAACTGGTGCTTCTCACCAGGAGACGAATACCGACGACATTACGCATGACGGTCGGGACGGACGAGATCGAGACCAGAGGGGAAGTCAAGTACCTGGGGGTGACCCTGGATACGAAGATGACCTTCTGGCCTCACATACGACGAACGGCTTAGAAGGCGGCTGAAAGGATAGCATCCCTAAGCCGCCTGATGGCAAACACGAACGGACCGAGACCAGGGAAACGGAGACTTCTGATGTCGACGGTGAACTCGATCCTCCTCTACGGTGCGGAGATCTGGGCAGACTCCCTGAAGACTGAGAAATACTGTCACGCAATGACGACGGTACAGAGACGAAGCGCGTTGAGGATCGCTTGTTCCTATCGGACGGTCTCAGCACAGGCCGTTCTGGTGGTGGCAGGCGTGATTCCCATAGACCTTCTCGCGTTTGAGCGCAAGAGGGTCTACGGAAGAGACGCGGACGTGACCCGACGGGACGCGGCAAAGACGGAAAGAGACGCGACGATACAGACGTGGCAGGAACGGAGGACGGAAGAAACAACGGGAAACTGGACGAGACGACTTATTAAGGACCTGAGACCGTGGATCCAGAGGGGGTTTGGGGATGTGAATTTTTACGTCACCCAGCTTCTGACGGGCCACGGCTACTTCAGACGCTACCTACACAACCTGAACCGAGTACGGACGCCTAACTGTACGTACTGCGGACACGAACGAGAAGACGCGGAACACACGTTCTTTGAATGTGACCGCTGGACAGAACTAAGACATAGACTGGAGACGGTCGTGGGAGGCATCACTCCCGACAACGTTGTCGGGGTGATGCTCCATAGTACAGAAAGGTGGCAACTTGTTGCCACCTACACAGAGACAATCCTACGACGTAAGAACGCGGACGGCTGCCTGACGTAACGCAACTGACGGACTGCCGGCACGGGACGGACGGACGGACAGACTGACGAGACACACACCGACAGAGCTCCCAGCTACAAGTAATATCACCATAGTTCCTGGCTGGAAGCGTTGCACAGGAGGTGGCGGTTTAGTGGGTAGGCCACCCTGGAGTCCCACATCCGCGCTAGCCCGTATGACTGGCGCGAATCCGTAACTTGGATTCCGCAACTCCTCGGAAAAAAAAAAAAAAAATAATAATAATAATAATAAATATTATAATTATAATAATTATTTTTATTATTAATTGAGGCCTTTTAATAACCATAATTATAATTATTAATTATTTTTATTCATGCTTAAAATTATTTAATTATAAATAATTTTGCTGCGAAAAACCTGAAAACATAAAAAAAAATTCGTCGCGTGACGTTATATGCGAGTTTCTCAGGCATCGCGCTAGTTTCATTTTTTTCCAGGCCTCGCTTTTGGCTTGGCTACTCACGCACGTGCTCAGCTTAGATGTGTTAGTACACATGCTGGCCGGTCGACGGGAGAATATTAACGCGTGAGAAGAAGCGATCTTCGGCCGCCGTCGACTATTTTCGAGTAGCGTCGGCACCGCCTGTTCACGGACACACTAGTTGTGATTGTGTGCGCTGTGGGTAGAGAGTCGGAGAGGTGGTAACTCCTATCCACGATCTGGCTGCACTGATTGAGGTACCGCGTGAATATCTGCACGGATTAGGGAAACCCAAGAAAAACCCAATCAGACCTCGTCTTAACAGTATATTCTTTCGCTTTACGTCCGCTATATATTAGTGTGTTTTGTGATGTTGTTTGATTACGCTTTGTGATGTGTATATTATTTCGCTGTCGTGTGTTATAATTATGTGTTTCGCCAACTAGAGTTACACTTTCCGCAAGGTAAGATGGACATATCTTTAATTTAATTTTATGCACAAATGTAAGCGTATTTAAAGTAATTCGCTGTTTAACATTAAAGAAATGTAAAGCATTTAACAATTGTTTGATCGGTGTAAATTTACTACATCTAATTATCGCTCGCATCGCTCGATTTTGCACTTTTTGCAATGAATCAAGTTCAGTTTCACCAATGCTCAAGAAAATCGTAGAACAATAGTCAAAGTGCGGGGCAATCAGACTTTTATAAATAATAGTCCTCGTTAGCGGCGACACAGAGTCTCCAATTCGGAACAAAAAATTTACTTTTTTAGCAATTTTTTTAATTGTATACTTTACGTGTTCTTTAAAGTTTAAATGCTTGTCAATAATTATACCAAGGTATTTAATTTCATCCACATTTTCAATTAAGTTATTTTCAATTTTTATATTACATTTAAAATTGTAACCAGAGGTTCGCACTCCCCTCATCAACATGAATTTAGTTTTAGCAACATTTAAACCTATCATGTTTCTGTTTAGCCAAATAGATACTTTATTTAAATCACAGTTAATCTGCTTCTCAATGTCAATGGAATCAGAGCTACTATAATATATTATTGTGTCGTCCGCAAACATTTTATAGTTACAACATTTTAATTCTCTTTTTAAATCATTAATATAAATCAAAAAGAGAAGTGGGCCCAATATTGAGCCTTGTGGAACACCATATTTCGTCTTTCTCTTTGTGGAGATCACATTGTTAGACTTTACTTGCTGAGTGCGCTTAGTCAAGTAACTTTTGAACCATTTTAGCACATTATTTTTAATACCGCATTTGTTTAATTTTTTTATTAATATATTTCTGTCAATTGTTTCAAACGCTCTCTTAAAGTCCAGAAATGCAACGCCAGTTTCTAATCGATTATCACAGTTAATTTTCCATTCGTTTAATACATTTTGCAAGGCAGTTTCGCAGAAATGACTTTGCTCTGGCACTAGAATATTATTATCATCTAAATATTTAACTAATTGCTTATGAACTACAGTCTCTAGTATTTTCTCAAAGGTCGGAAGTACATTTACTGGTCTGAATCACTCGCATTTATTGTATTTTGTACTTTTTGAATAGATGTAATTAGTGAATTTTTCCAATCAGATGGAAATTCACCCATTTGCAATGAAACATTTACTAGATTAACAAATTGATCGTCAATATAAGTCCACGCTTCTTAATTATTTCCGCATTTATTCCATCTTCGGTACACGCTTTGTTTTCCAGTTTATTTACACTTTCGGTCAATTCTTTTATCGTAACTTTACTAAAGTTAGACCACCTATCATTACTACTATCATTAGTTGGTACATTATCACAGTTATTATTATTATTATTTTGATTAGAATTTAATATTGCATGGTTAATTTCATTTATACTGTTGATAAAAAATTTATGAAAATTATCAGCAATATCTTCATCCTTATCACAGATTTTATCATTAAATTTTACTTCACTTATGCTACTTTTTGATTTTTTACTTACAATTTTCTTTAAATGTTTCCACAACTTTTTACCTCTTTTTTGTTTTTATCAATTACCGTATCATTATACTCTCTTTCCTTTAGCTTAATCAATTTAGGTACTTCATTTCTAATTTTTTTAAATTTCTTCCAATCAGTTTCATGAGTAGTTTCTTTGGCACTTTTATATAATTCATTTTTCTTATGTTTTAAAGCTTTTATTTCGTCGTCGAACCATTCTTTACTCTTTCACATATTAATTACTTCAAGTTTAGTCAATGGAACAACTTTGTTTAACATTTGTTCAATTGATCCGATCATATTATTGGCCATACTGTTTACATTGTTGTCATCAGATTTATCTATCCTATTAATCATCTCATTTCAAATTTTCACAAATTTAACATTATCAAGTTTTTTAAAATTTCTGCCAATGAAATAGTTTTGTTTACTTGAATTATGTTGATTTTTGGGTAATTTAATACTTAGGATGTCATGGTCAGTTATTTTTATGGAATCCCAAACGTCACAATTTAAAAATTCATTTGAAAAGGCTAAATCAATCATTGTTTGTGAATTGTTAGTAACGCGTGTAAACGTAGGGACATAGTTCTTTAGTCCCATTTTACCCATTATTGATTGAAGCTTGGTTAAATGGTAAATATTTTTACTAATGTCAATATTTAGATCTCCCAGTAAGATAAACTGTTTATTTTCAGTAAAATCATTTATAATTTCTTGTAAAATATCCATAAAGAGTGCATCACTCGTACTTGGTGAGTGATACACTACTGAAATAGTTATCTCATTCAATAATTGAACAGAAAACGTAAAGTTCCACGTGTTAGAAGAATAGTTTTTATTATTAATTATTTTAAATTGCGAGTCATTTCTAAAGTAAACAAGAATGCCGCCCGTAAATTTATTTTCTGAGTTTACTCTTATAAAATTATAATTATCCATAATTAATTCTGAGTCATTTATGTCGTCAGTTATTCTGGCTTCTGTTAAGCAAACAATTAGAGGTTTCTTGTCAATCATTAAGTGTTCGATTTTGTTTTTATGTGCTAAATAACTTCGTGCATTGAGATGTAATAACATTTCATGTGGCTGTAATTGCTAATTACTCTCTTCTGCTCTTTTCTTATAGCTCTCAGCAATTCTAATATAAATAGGTCAACTTTTGTCAAAAGCATTGTGCTTGTCATCATAAATACTATCATTATTCTTCATCATATTTTTATGCGCACAATTAGTGCATTTTAAAGTGCAGTTGATTGGCCTGTTTTGCTGCTGTGTGCACCTTTAAATTTGCCACAAGTGACCTCGCCCTTACAATCATTCGCGTAATGGTTAAACCCGCAACATTTAAAACAATGTGCTCAAAACAACGTTAATGTGCTCAATCACTTTGCACTGTTTCCATCCAATGGAAACTTTTTCCAAAAATAGTAAAACTTTTTGTAACTCGGGATTTACCTCAACAATTACGCTGAACTCGTCTTTCTTGGTATACCCAATTTGCTTGAAAATTTTCATCTCTACTTTTTGGCAGTACTCGTTCAATTGATTTTGTTTGACAATGTCATTGATTAATTGTTCATTTTCCAACGTCGCTTCTTCGCCCTCAATGTAAAGAATTTTAACAAATTTCTTTTGAGCTTTAGGAGCTTGAACTTTAAACTCTTCTCTGATTTTTTCTTCAAAATCCTTTTGTAACTGTTCTTCGTCATTAACATTTTTTAAATGTGACAACAACCGTTCCGTTCTTTTTCTCTATAATATTTTTAACTCCGACTCCAAGATCTTTAATATTAATATTACCTTTCACGTTGTTCAAATTCTCGTTTTTTTTGACACCGTCTTGGGCGGCAGTGTCGACCTTTACAGGCTTTACAACAATCACTACGTCTTTTCTTTTATTTTGAACGACATTAGCATACGACGCAACACCATTACTATTAACTTGAACGTTATCATCAATATTGTGCAATTCTACATTTTCATTTATTAGTTTATTTACAGTTTGTTTCAAGCTAACAATTTCGCTTTGCAGCTCGTCAATTTTATCCGATAGTGGGCGTACCTCGGCCCTAATTGCGTTTAGAATTAGCCGCCTTAGTACCTCCTCGTCACCGGCGTCGCTGCTGTCTATCCATGAGTCTTCAAGCCCCATCTCTCGTCTCGTTCTCTTGTTTCGGTTGCCGTCTTGTTTCTTTTGCTCGGTCTGCCCGCATGTGCCATCATCGCTGTTTGACACCGTATGAGTCCCGTCGCATTCCATTGGAGTTGTTGTCTCTTTTTTTTCTGTTTTATTTGAATGGTCACAAAGTTGTTTTCGCATTCCACCATTTCGCCCTTTTCGTTCTTTGCTTTGTGATATTTGACACAGGCTGGGTGATATGCCTCGTCATACTTTTCTCACACACATGCAATTATTTTCAACTGCTGCTTGTCTTTTGCACAAATGTATTCTCCTTCGTTCTTATCATTCATTTTTCATCAGTGGTTCGACAACTCAGTATCATGAAGTGACCGAAGTTCCGTAGCACCCCGTGTTGATTGCCACTATCAGATACCCAGAGCCCCGAAATGATTGTCAATTCAAACCCATTGAATGTGTCGTGCTGATCGTTACACAATAAAGACGTCTGCGCAGTAAATCGGCGCATGGCACTGTCGAAACCGTTTATTGCGAAATTGAAACATGAAAGTGGAAAAACTTGATAACAGACCGAAAAATGCACTCGCGAGTCAGAAATGACGGCTACTGATAAATTCTTGAATTAGGCATCTGATGAGCCATAGAAAATAAAAACTGATCCTTCCTTCTCGAGTGAATTGAACGGGTTTACAGAGGTCGACGTGACATACGTTGAACCGCTGAGAGAGAGAAAGAGAGAAAGAGAGAGAGAGACAAGCGTTTATTAAAAATGCCCTTGAGCAATGTGCCCCCTAAGGACAACACAAATGCGCTGAACATGAACAGCTCTCTATGAAGAAAAACAAAAAATAAAATAAAATAAAATAGAATAAAACAAAATAAAAATAGAATAAAATGAAATATAAATAAAATAGAGTGTTATATAAACATACAACAATATATAGAAAATATTTAAATCAAATTTGCGCTTATTGAATAAAATTAAACAGTATTACTGGCCAAATATTCCCTAAGTTTTAGCTTAAAGACATTTACGGAAGATGATTCGCGAATTGAGGTAGGCAATGTGTTCCAGAGGACACAAGCCGATACAAGAAACGATCTTTGGTATACAGTTGTTCGGTGTAAAGGAACAAACAGCAGATCCTTTTGGTCACCTCTAGTGAATCGGTGACGTATTGCTGACAAGAAAACCAACTCATCAGAGATATAACTAGGTGACCCGAGACTCATAGTATTGAACAGAAAAGTTCCCAACAGGTACTTTCGCCTATCAGCCAAATCAAGCCATCCAAGCATACGGTAGTATGGGCTGATATGCTCAGATTTGTGCACATCAAATACGAATCGCACGCAAGAATTGAGGGCGCGCTTTAGCTTAAGCTCCAGACCAGCTGTTAAATCGCAATAAACTAATGCACAGTAGTCGAAAAGAGGTAAAATTAGCGAGTTTACCAACGAGGACCGCAGGCGAGTTGGCAGAAGTTCTTTATTGGATTTTAATTGCCAAAGAGTATTATGCACTCTCCGCGAGATAAACAGCACGTGTTCCGACCAAGTCAGAGTATTGTTAATGATAACACCCAGATTATTGGCCTGGACGACGTACGGGATAACCTCATCTTTAACCCGGATAGGAGGAACATACGATGATTCAATTGAGCTGCGGTACCGAGCACTGCTAATTATGAGTGCTTTCGTTTTAGAGGTATTGAGTGATAGCATATTCTTCAGCATCCAGTCATGGTTCATCGCGACGTCCTTGTTAACTCTCTCCACAGCCTGAGGAAGCTCATCAGGATAACAATGTAAATATATCTGTAAGTCATCCGCATATATCATATGCTTACAGTGTTTCAGCGCGAGGGGCATATCCTTAATGAAAATAGAGAAGAGGAGAGGCCCTAGAACAGTACCCTGAGGTACACCGCATGACACATCTTGCCATGAAGAGAGATTGCCGTCATGTCCTACAGTAGCCTGTTTTCTGTCGCATAGATAAGAGGGAAACCAATTCAAGGCCGAGCTAGATAATCCAAGGTCCGCAAGCTTAGTGACAAGGAGTGGATGGTTTACCATATCGAAAGCTTTTCTTAAATCGAAGAGGACAAGCACTGTGCATTTCCTATCATCGATGGCACGCCTTATATCGTCGGTGACCCTAATAAGTGCAGACTGCGCACTCTACCCCTTCCTGAATCCCGATTTGTACGGATCAAGATGACCATAAAGATCAAGATAATCAGAAACTTGGTCGAAGACTATTCGCTCGAGCGATTTGAAAAGTGAGCAGCCAATGGATATAGGCCGAAAGTCCTGCTTACTACCAGGGTGTTTAATCTTTGGAATAGGACGAACAAGCGAGCTTTTCCAGAGTGTGGGATAGACACTGTTTGTCAACGAGAAGTTAAATATATCAAGTATAGGAAGGAGTATAGCAGGCATGCATAGTTTCAGAAAGGCAAGTGGAATAGCATCAATGCCCTTAGCATTAGATTTTGACTTGAACAAATTACGCATAAGACATTCCGTAGTTACTGAATTAGAATAAAAGTTACCGTCTCTGAAGGGTACAAGGCGCGACGTCATTGTAGCTAGTTTATCCACAGTGCTGGCATGCCTGTCGCGTTCAAAAGGTTCAGCGAAAAAGTTGTTCAGGTCTTCTAGAGATACATTCCCAGGCACATTGTCTTCATTCGATTTGGCTATTCCAATACTCCGAAGTTCGCGCCATATTGACTTCTGATCTTTGAGTCCTCTAAACTTCGACGTGTAGTGTTTGCTTTTTGCAGCTAAAATCATGGCTTTGACACGACCACGCAGGACTCGGTATTTATCTCTGACGACAAGTGATCTAGTTCTCCGGAATGCTTTGTAGAGAGCGTCCCGCTCTCTCATGAGCGTCTTAATATTGTTATCCAGCCAAGGAGCTGGAGGACGCCTTAGCTGGGCTTTACGAACTGAAGCATGTTTATTTATTGTCTCTCGTACGAAAGTATTTAGTAGGTCAACTTTGGTGTCAATCGAGGTAGCAGTGAATACCTGCGACCAGTCGCAGGCTTCAATGTCAAGTTTAAAGGCTTGGGAGTTAAGGAGCTTGAAGTCTCTATATATGATTTCGCGTGGTTCAATCTTATCAGAAATAGACAGAAAACTGACACTAATCAGGTCATGACTTGATAAAAAGGCAACAGGTAATTGTGAATAACCCGAGACTTTGGAGAGGTCATTAACCGCGCAGACGTCAAGCCATGTACTGTTTGTAGCAGTGTGATGCGTCGGGCAGTAAGGAACAATATCCATACTCACACTTAAAAAAAATGACTTAAGATTATTAGCATCAAAGCTATTCGAACACAAGTCTGCATTAAAGTCACCCATGACAATATTACTTTTATAGGCTTGACTGTACTGCAGGAAAGCTTCCTCAAAGTCTGACATGTAACCAATCTTAGGCGGACGATACACTACGCTGAAGGCCAACTTAGACCTACATGCGCTGAAAATTTCAGCAATTAAAATCTCCGGCCTTGCAGAATAGGCAGAAGAGGAGCATACAAGAACTTTCGCCTTCAATGATCTATGTACATTGTAACGCTAAATTCTGTTACCCTCGGATGAGGACTTACCGTATGACACTTTGGCGCGATTCTCTACTTATCCGCAATATCAACTATAACAAAATAATTACGTTGGGCGCCAGACGCGTTAGCGTCGATTTTCAAACAATAATGCAAATCAATAAAATTAACACAAAACCCGTTGTATGGCTGGCTAGGCACAGGTACGATCGCGTCCATCCCGGTAGAGTGGCGGAATTCAAGGCAGCTAACAGTAATTCCAGAATTAAAGAAAATAACAAAATAAAGAATAAACTCCAGGCAAAAGGAAAATGAACAGGTCAATCGTTCATATATTGTCGAGAAGGTTACATGATTGAGACAGGCAAATAAGATGGTATTGACAGCGGTAGTTAATAAAATAAATAATCGTTGTTCACAAAAATTTCGGTAGAATAGCAGTAAATGGTAGTTTTAAACGAGAGACGGTAGTTAACAGAGTAAAATGAACGTAGGTCAGGAGATGCGATATAATGCAAGAGTTGACTTAAAACTACACGTCATTGGGTGACGTGATCTTACCCAAGTTGCAAATGATGCTACGAAAATTATTATTCTGTCAATTAGAACGAGAGAACTTTACTGCGATCGGTAGAAAACAACGAGACGATAGTTCGATAGATGATACGACAAATTTACCATAAATTATGACCAGTAAGAGAGATTGACATTCAGTAACAATTTACCCCGTCAGCAAACGATCGACTAGATAGCCTTCGGTAGAATTATTCAGAAACGGTAGATTCGACGATTTAGAATTATTACGTACTTGAGGAATTGAATAATGAATTCCTAAACATAACTTTTGAGAGAATACAAAATACAAAATTATGAGAGTGAGAGGATTTCGGAGAGTTTACAAAATAGAGAAATACACTAAAATACACCGCAATACAAAAGAATAATTCACAGAACTTAATTTAACAAAATACAGAGAAATAAATAACAGGCAAAAATAATATGAAATTGCCAATAGCAATAAAGAAAATGTGCGTTAATATCTAGGGCTGATTTTACGCTCGCTTGTACTCCAAGGAACTCGATATGTGATACAATAGGCACAAAAATAAATCAAAATATAATAAGCGATAACAGAAATAAAATATAAAGCACACTACTATTACAAAAAAGTATAAAATGAAATATAAAGCCAATAGGGCTCAAAATACGGTAGAAAGAGCAGAAGCAGGCTAATAGAGATTCACAAATAATCAGAAAAATCATAAATACAAGAGAAGCAATTATTTGGCAGTTACGAGGTCGCTCAGATACGAAAATAATAAATTACTGAAATCATGCAGTCACACGGCGGCTTACTGCAACTTTAAGCCGTGGACCATGATTCACACAAAACTGGCATCACACGATGCAAACAAGAAACAATAAATATAATATTAATGACCGAAATCATGCAGCCACACGGCGGCTTAGTGCAACTTTAAACCGTGGACCGTGATTCATACAAAGTCGATAAATACCAGAAGAAAGAATAGAAATTATGAGCAACTTCGTAACGGTACAATTCAAAGGCAGAAGCCTTACCTTGGCGGTTGACTTCAGGCACACAAACTGACTCTAATTTAAATGAAACTTAGAATAATAAAACGAAAGTAGAAAGGAAGGAAAGGACTTGAATTCACAGGAAGAAGTTAAGGGACAACATCACTGTGACGGCTTCAAAAAATCGATTTTTTGAAAACCATCTAGAAAAATCTAGAATATATTTAAGAATAGAATGCCGTTGGTCCCAGGTCGAAAAAATAATTATTTTGGGAGATGTTAAATATTTTGTGGAGCGGTGTAGCGCTCCGTGACGCTCGGAGTCCCGCGCCGCCTCAGCAAGCGGTAATATTTCTGAATATCGCCATAAGCCGCCTCTTCCTAAGGAAGTATTGCAGGCAATTACGCCAGTGTATGAAAATTTGAGCAGAGACGATTTGCTGGAGCGTTGTTTGGGCAGCTTTACGCAAAACAATAACGAAAGCTACAACAAATCAGTTTGGGCTATAGCCCCCAAGTGTCAGTCCGGGAGCAAAAGAATCGTAGATATTGCCGCTGATATCGCGATATTATTATTCAACGATGGCCTGAGAAGCCTGATGAAAGTTATGGAGACGTTGGGGGTAACCATCGGCCCGAATTGTTTCAATTTATGCGTTGAAACCGACGCAATGCGGATCAAGCAGGCGGAGCGCTCGCTCACGGAGGCTGCAAAAGAGGCAAGAAGAGCTTGTACAAGTTCGAGAAAAGATGCTGGGGACCTCGATTTGCTTCTTGAAGGCCAGATGTATGGTGCCGGAATCGCTGATTAGGTAAAAAATTTTTTTTCCAATTTATCACATAAATTAAGGGACCGTTTCAGTTTCAAATTTTCGAAAAATCGATTTTTTTTTATGCATTATCGGACTTCAATAAACATTCTCTGAAATTTTCAAATCGAAATTCATAGCAAATTTTCTACAGATTGATAATCTTTTTGAAATTTTTGTTTCGGATCAAAATTGCGGCCGCAATAGTGGTCACCGTGCAGGACCTTTTTCTTTGTGTCTCATTACCACAATTTATTTAACTGTTATAAACTTATTAAATAAACGTAACAAAAATCATTTCGTAATCGTCATGAATGTATTTGGTTATGAAAAAAAAACCGGACCGAATAGTTTATTTTAACATTAAAAAAACAAATCGCGAAAATCAGTAATTTTTTGGAGGGCCACACTGCTGAGACGATTCCACAAACTCCAAACTTCAAACGCGTTTTTCTCAGCAATTTTTATTCGATCGACTTCAAATTTGGACTGCATCTATAAAACTAGATTATCTAAAGAAGTGCACAGGATTTTTTCGATATCTCAATAAATAAAAAAATTATAGCCTTTTTTCGACGAGAAATATTGCTCGAAAACCGACCTTGAATTTCAGAAGCGTGCCTAATTTTCAAAAATCAATATTTCCTCAAACCCCTGTGTACTTCTCTTCAAAATATCATATTATTAACGAAAACACTCGGTATTTTTTTTCAGATCGACTTTGACGATAGTTCTGCTCCGTGCCGCGAATCATTGCAGAGGCAACAGCACCTGACGCAGGAGCTTCCCCAGCGCCACCATGGGGCGTGAAGAATAAATAAATTTTTTTTATGTATCTTTAATAAACAACAAACAAAACAAAAAAAAAAAATTTTAGAATATCTCTTTTTTTTCCCACAAAAACAATTCTTGAAAAACGGCAGAAAAACAGGGGGTTACAGTGGTGTTGTCCCTTAACTGGTATTTTAGTATAGTGATATTGGGGCGCTTGAAAAATCGCGCTTTTGCGACAGAGCCGACCGGTCAACATGGCCGACTTCACCGAGGTACCCCATCGAAGTTACTAATTGTAATATGATTTCAAGTTGCGATTTTACGCCGCCAAGTGGATTCTGGATTCGTCCCGGAATATTAAATTATTCCCGTTGAAGTGGCACGGAGATATAAGGATACTGAAAAATAGTCTCTGAGGGAAAAAAAATGTAAATTAGTATATATATTTTGTAACGTGGCATTTTTACTGCGCGTTCCACACGGCTCCCCGAACTCTAAACGGACCATAAACTTGGGGAGCCCGCGGAGCAGACCGCGGCTCATTTCGAAAAAGAGCGCCAGGATAACGGTCACGCATCCGAGACTCTAAGAGGGGACCATAGTCGGTCTACCGAATAAGACTTTTCAGGATTTTTGTTTATTTTTTTTTTGCGTGGTGAGTAAATGCGGCCTCAGACAGGGGATCGGCAGTAAATTCGAACGACGTTACTGGATGGCAATCGTGGCGGATCGCGACGAAAGGAGGACCTCACACGAGGCTACGGAGAGAGCGTCAACGGAGAGCTCTGCCGCGAGGGAACCCAAGGCGGACGAGATTCCTGTTGGTGGCCGGCGAGCCGTAGCCCCCACCCCCCCTCCGTCGCCCAACTGACGACAGGTACCCTCGCGAAGTCGTCACCACGCCACTGTCAAGCTACGGGCTACCAGAGACTGGCCAGCCAATCAACACCCCGCGACAGCGGAATTCAACGATAGCGATACGCTAGGCTGTAAGAGTTTCGTAACGAGAACCCCAATTAGATCGGGGGAATTTTGATTACGGATAGCGCCTATGTTCGGGGCATGTTCGAATTGCGGTTCCGATTTGCAGGACTCGTCACTTGAGTCCTGGCAACGTTACGTAGTGGGTGGTCGTTGTATCGAGTTATAGTGAAAAGAAAAAAGGGGAAAATCGCGTGCCAAGGCAGCAACTGGAGTCGGGGAATTCCGCGGGTGGCTACGAAGTGGTAAGCGCTTGTAATTCTTTGCGGGCATATTTCGAGCGCAAATTAGATTGGCACACTGATAAACGGTCGACCCACTTAATCTTGGAGTTAGAGTAGCGCTCGAAATCTGTTTGCCGATCTCCTTGATGATGACCGTAGCCTGAGTTTTCGTGATAACGCGTAGAGTCAAGTTGATCCCTGTAAAGTCTCACGTCGAGTCACGGTTTCGAGTGGGGAACAATTTCGGCTCGAAATTGAGTGCGGCCAAATTCCGCTGCACGGGGTCTCGTCGAGTCTGCGTACGTAAAAAGGGTCACCTCTCGGGGGGGGGGGGGTCGCGTGTTACTGTGCGTAGATGCTCGGTTTAGCGGGAAGGGTTGCGAACTTTGTGGAAATAGTGACTACGACTGGAGCTCGGATGCGTCATAATACGCTACACACCCGCACGATCCGAAAAGCTTCCTAGAGTTATTAATTCGGTCGCGATTAGCGCGTCGAGTCACGTCTTTTTGGTTCAGTTTACGAATTCTTGTGCATTAGTAAGGTGGCGACTAGCGCCCGTAGAAATAAGACATCACCTAGATTTAATCACGATGGCGATTAGCGCGTCGATTATGATCTAGATCACGTTTTTGTTTAGCGGTTTATGATTAAGTGACGATTAGCGTCGTAGTCGAGGACGATCGCGGGCAGCGCATCGAGTCCAAATCTTGTTTTTGGTTTTTGCGAGTTAGGGTATTATTAAGACGGCGACTAGCGCACGTAGGCCGTAGAGGTCTCCTAGATTTATTCACTTTTTTTTTTATTATTTTGTTTGTTCCTCCCTTCCTTGTTTCTTTTGGATTAAATTCAAGCATTTGTATTTGGAATCGCGAAGAACGACTTTCGCAGTAGTATTATTATTTTTATTTTCATTTTTTTTGTATTATCGCTGACGAGAAATACATTATTGGAATTTTATGGTGATTTGGCCAAACCACGCGTTGGCTTACTTGTGTTGCATCTCTCTCTACCCAAAAATTACCCCTCCCCTCTCGGCGGTACTGAGCTATCGAGTATATGGTCGCGGTATTTCGCAGGCGCCCAACAAATTTCGCGATATTGTTTTAGGTCCAGGGTGCATCGTGGACGCCGATTTATTGTGCACGAGGTAAGTTCTCGGTCATTTTCTCCGAGTGACCAAAGAGCGGGAAAAATCCACGTCACAATTTCTCGAAATGTCAAAGATTGAAATAGGTCTGCACTAGTCTGCAGCACTCGTGTTAATGCGATCTAAACTAATTCCCTCCAAAACCTCAGAAAAATGTGTGGGCGGAAAAAGCCCAGCCCCTAAATCGAGAGGGGATCCAATTCTCCCTCGGATTCGCTTCTACTCTACACGGAAGTAAATCAATCGAACTCTTAAAGTTGCCAAAGGGACTCGTGAGAACAGGCCCGAAAGTGTCCTCCACACCGAATGCGTGTTTACTTTAAAACCAGTATAACATTGATCAGATACTTCCAAATTCCAATGTTTAGAATATTCAAGTATTGGAGGTGGTGGTTTCGAACGCCTTAAACGGATACGTAAGTATTCGCTATTTACGTCTGAACTATATGAGAATAAACAAGCAGTGTTTATATTTTAACTAAACAATTCATCAACAATTAACATTCCTTTTTGATTCCTGGGTGACCGGTTTACACTAATCGTAATATTATAATATTTATTCACATTCTTATTCTACGTATATGTTTATTAAAATTACCGTCGTACTTATATTAATTCAAATTAACGCGCCTTATTTATTCGCGTTTTATCCGCGACGAAGCGCTGAAAAACCCTAAAAATATGGCATCACGTCGCATACTCGAGCGCACGTGCTCGAGCGTCGCGCGCCAATTTTTCGCGCATCACCGTCGCGCAGCGTCGTGCACTCTTCCATCCTTCATTCTCGAGCTTTCTTGTTCTTTTGTCCCGCGTTTCACAGGTCGTTAGATACCACCGATCTCTTGAGAAAATTACAGAAACCCACGTGGTAAGAAAAGTGGATATTTGGTAAGTAAATGTTTAATTTCCAATAAATGTGTAGAGAATTAGACCAAAAAATATCCTTAGCTACTTGGCATAATTACATATTTACGTGCATATTTGCTATGTACGCGGTTCTGCAGTTTGCTTGCTAAATCGGCTATTCTTGGCCACCGCGTGTTGAATGGTATGCAATTGAAATACCGGCTTATGTGTGAACAGAAAGTACTATACTGCTTATAATTTTTTGGCAAGCTGTGAATCAAATAAAATAATTACGATCGTTGACTTCCCAACTATAAAACATCTATAATATTAAATCTTTTTATAGTTTACTCAACAAGGTTATTTCCTAACCGCAGTTGACCTCTCACGAGTGAGTAGTCGTTTGCTTTTCCATAGAATTGATAACTTTTTGTCAGAATAACTTTTTCTTTGAAGAATCATTGTGATCTGGATGAACTAAGAGTGTTTGACCAAATATTTAGAAAAAGTCAGAAATAGTGAAAATTGTGTGTGGAAATTTCTGGTTTTTGTCTCATATTTTTTGGTTAACAGATCTTCGTTTATCCAAATCAGAATTATTCACCAAAAAAAATTCGTCCTGATAATTATCCTTCAAATTGCATAATGATTTTCCTCCTTGATGGAAAATCACACGATACGGCATAATTGCCTTATGCAGTATTAAATTATGCATATTCCGATATTCGTATAGTGTCGCGATTTATTAATAAAGGCTAATTTTAATTTATACTAAATCTTTGATCAATTGAAACTTGAAGATACGCCGAACGTTATCAAACTTCGGTTTACTTTTCACTAGTTAATTACTGATTGAGGCCTGTATATTCCAAACTGTACGTTTTTAACATTTTAACTATAATTATTATAGGATATTATTGTGCATTATAATTATTTTTCACGCTATACATATAGACGGGCCCTAATGAAAACTTAGTGTATCTCGCTGGCCCAAATAGAACAAGGCTATTTCATAAAAAGCTGTATAAGGCATATACAGAGCTCTGTATATACGTCCTATGTCAGCTTCAGTTTTATGCACATTCCTATCATTGTTGATTATAAAATAGCAGAATATACTCTCACAAAACATTCTGCTTATACGTTATTTCAATCTGGCGTATACCACCTTGAGCCTCGTGTAATCTAGCTTTAGTTAGAAAGATATCAGACTAGCGTGGAGACCGCCGATGAGTAATTACATGTTATTTGATTTGAATCACACTCATGTATTTACAACTAAATCTTGAAACATCTGTAATAATTGCAGGAAAAGGTTGAGCAGCTGACAGTCAACTGTGTATTCGAAATAAACAACATACGTTTTAGGTAAGACTATTATTAACCAACCATTTAGTTTATGTTTGATCAAATGATTGGGTAACCAGCTACCATTCGATTGGCAATCACACTAATCTAATATCAATAGTGGCATTACGTCCATATTTTCAGTGTATATTTTATGTTAAACAACTTAACTTTGCAGTCAACTGTATAGTAGACCCTGACAAACATCAGTTCTCAGACTGTTCTCAGAATAAACTTTTATTTTCCTGCACATCAAATGAGAAATTATTGACTGACCTTTTGTTATTCAAAGTTTTATGTTCGCAACATTGAATATTATACTTTATTATACTTGTATTATTTATGATATTTGATTTCAGAAAATGACACGTAAAAGAAAAAGTAACGACTGCTATTCAGATAGACATAAACGTCGACTCGTTGAACAACAAACTAAATTAAGTATTATCAGAATGAAGCAAGCTATGTCATTTGAACAGACAAACTTATCCGGTCAAGACAATGAAAATACACTCGAGCGTTTAGAAACCCAGTCAGGCTCTCAAAATTTTGATGTTACTATTGTTGGACCAAATTTTGAAAGTGTACCATCAAGATCAGAAATACATGATGATGTACATAGTAGCCAAGATAGTGAATATAATTCTGTAATAGGTAGCGACGTTGAAACGAATGTAGATGAGCATGTCGATAAAAATACACCTAGTATTGCAAATATTACAGAAGCCCATGATTTAAATCATTCGGATGATTCAAATCTTGCAAATTCTTCAGGAAGTTCTCAGGAATTATCAAATAACAATAACTCACTGGTTGCCGATTTCCGCCAATGGATAGCAGTTCATAGACCTTCGAGAGGTTCTGTTAACGCGTTATTAGGTATCTTGAGAAAACATACAAACGCAAAATTGCCAAAAGATTACAGAGCACTTCTCAAAACTCCTCGGTCTACAGATGTTCACTGTATCGCTGGTGGCCAATATTGGCATAATGGACTGGAAAAAGCAGTCAAATCTATTGTCAAGCATCGAAAGCAAGCTGGACACAATATTGGGAATATTGACTTGATGATAAACATTGATGGCGCTCCTGTTGGAAAATCGTCACAATATAGTCTTTGGCCAATTTTGTGTTCGGATGATATTTTGAAAAAAGTTTACGTTGTTGGGGCCTTTTTCGGAGAAGGAAAGCCTAACAATGCTAGCGAGTTTCTTGACATGTTCATTAACGAAGCAGTGACTTTAATCAATAATGGTCTTCCATTTGATAATCAACAGTTTGATGTCAGAATTCAAGCCTTGATATGCGACGCACCTGCTAAAGCATTTATTTTACACGTCAAAAATTTTAATGGGTACAACAGTTGTACAAAATGCAATATTGAAGGAGAATATTTAGAGCATACCATGTGTTTTCCATCAGCAGGTGAAAATATAACTCTAAGAACCGATGAAAATTTTAGAAATTATATTTATCAGGACCACTATCAAATTGGAACGACAAATCTTTCTAGAATACCTCACTTAGGATTGGTTACAAATGTTCCACTAGACTACATGCACCTAATATGCTTAGGGATTGTCAAAAAATTGCTTTTGCTCTGGATATGTGGGCCTCTTAGCGTGAGGCTATCCGCCTACGACATAAAAAAAATCTCTCGTGCATTAATTAGGCTGAGAAAGTGGGTTCCATCGGATTTTGTGCGAAAACCAAGGTCATTAAAATTTGTCAAGTTGTGGAAAGCGACAGAGTACCGTCAATTTCTTCTGTACTTAGGTCCCATAGTTTTGAAAAATGTATTGAAGAAAAACTTATACGAGCATTTTTTAGTTCTGCATGTGGCGATAACAATTCCGATCAGTCCGATTCTGGCAAAAAATCCTTCAAATATAAAGTATGCAGAAGAACTTTTACAATATTTTATTGAGTCTTTTGGAAATATATATGGACTTAAGCATATGTCCCATAATGTTCATAATTTACTACATCTTGCTGAGGACGTCAGAAAATTTGGTCCCTTAGATGAGTTCAGCGCTTTTAGATTCGAAAATCATATGTCTACGATTATAAAAATGACTCGGAAAGGCGAGAGACCGCTTCAGCAGATAGCTCGGAGACTTGCCGAATACGATTATATATCTACCACTGATACGACGGACGAAGACGTGCATATAACTGTTGGTTTTCACAAACGTCACTTCGAAGGTCCTTTAATTGGTGATTTAAAAACATGCAAACAGTACCAGGTTCTGCGTCAGAATTCTTATTCCATTAATTGTAATAATTCTACAAATGATTGTTGCATGCTTAAAGACGGAACAATGGTAAAATATCTAAATTTCGTAAAGTACAAAAACACATCATATGTTATCGGTTACGAACTGGTTCGATTTGAAAATGTATATTCACTACCTTGTGAATCCAAGACATTTGACATCCAAACTGTAAAGAAAGATTCTAACCTTAAGTCATGGCCATGCGCTAATATATGTCTCAAGCTGATGACGATACCTTTGGATTGTGTAACATCTCGTAATGAAGAAATAGCTATGTTTCCAGTACTTCACACAGCTAGTAATCTCTGAGCAGAACAAACTGCACATTTTGTAAGCAACATGTTATTCACATGCATTTTTATGTACATGAAATTTCAGTTAGTTTAGAAATTATTGATTTCTTGAAATGAATGCACCAGCTTTGCTTATTAACCACGATCTTCAGTTTAATTTTCTAAGACCAGCTAATACTAAACAATATTAATTTGCTTTGTATATTCTCTGTACAAAATATTTTTAATATAATTCCGGCCGTGTGGCTAGAGATGTTCTTAATTCATATCAATTTATATCCTGCATACTTTATATCTATATCGTGACTTCACTGCAACAATTTCTTATTTTAGATCGTTTTCAATACGCCGAAGAATCATGAATTTCAATATAGTCGAGTTTCATGACGGTCTGCACGTGATTCCGTTTAGCTGGTTGACCGATGATAATATGACAGCTTATTGGCCTCCTTATGAGGATCCGATAAAAATGTGTAGGGCGGTGGTCAATATGGAGACCCCGGTCAAGGACAAGTGGGAGCTGTTGAAGGTGTTGGCCATACTCGGAAGTGCAGGTATTTACTATTCTGATCAAAGGTAACGTTAGGAACAACTGTTGTCTACGGTCATATTTTTTAGTGCATGTCCGTCATCACACTAATTTTAGCATGCAAAGTAAACGATAATAAAAAATAATCATTTACTAAAAATAATTTGTACATTGTGATCCTTTTTACATATTGGTTGATCTGAAATTATAAATCTGATAATTTTATCTTTGATTATGTGTTTGCCCAACTGTTAAGTATGAACTACATTAAGGGGAGACTTCGGTAAAATAAGAAAGTCTCACATTTTTTTATCAATTTGATTGAAATTTGGACCATTTATTTGCATAGCAATCCTAAAACTGGAATCTGGTCTGAGTTTCTGCTCAATATTGGTCAAGTAATTTGACAGTTATGCATTTTTTCCAAGATTCCTCGAAACATTCCTTGCTCATTAGGCTTCATCGTAGAAGGTTGAAGTTGGTTGTCGATACACTTTCTACCATAGACTAAAAATTGGTTGAAGAAATTTTTGATTAGAGTTTTTCAAGTCAGTTAGGTTATTACTTAAACAGTTTGAATTTTTATTTAATACAATTTTTGGTGCACGGTAGGCTGGGAAATGAGTTATATTCACCGGAGCTCAAATTCCTTTCACCAATTTCAGGACAATATACCTAATTGTGAAAATATTTCTGCTGAAGGGCAAAATGATTCGATGAAATCTAATGCGCAAGGAATTTTTTGCAGCGGTGGGCAAAATCTTCGAACGGTTTCTTGCGCATATATTTTCATTGCAGGAGGTTGGAATTTTATTACAAGGCCTATACTAACATTATCTAAAAATTTGTCTAAGGATTTTTTTGTACGACTTTTTTCAATCGTGTAAAAATTAAAAAACCGATTTTTGTCCAAAATTTGACTGAAGTCTCCCCTAATTAGATTTGTGACACAAAAAGTAATTGTAAAGCAGCTGCTTAGTCAAAACGGTATACTACTGGAATCACTCTTAGGTTTCCTATCATGGAATCAACATAATGAATTGTCAGTTTCATAAATTATCCAGTATCAGATTTTTGGTTCTAGATTTCCTTACAGTAAATTCAAAGACGTTCTCATCGTATATATAATTCATAGTTTGATTATACAATGATGATTACGCAATCTATTTTGAGTTAATGGTGATGTATGTAGATATGATGTGAATAATGTATTAATTATTTAATTGTCTATTATTTGGTTTCATACAGATAATTATCCTGACGCAACACAAAAACTGAAGCTCATGCAGGATGCTTCCGATTTAGAGAATTTTGCAACGGAAGAGAGTTTGAAAAAATCGAGATCTAAGCGCCATCGAATATTGCCTATCTCTCCGGACACATCTGAGGATGAGGAAGTGGCTGTGCCTAAGCCGACAGAAGACGCAGCCAACAACAATAAGAAAAAAGCTACATGTGGAAATGGGGAAAGAACGATGAACTTGCCAATAAAACCGGTTGATTTTGTTACTATCACAGAAGCAAGAAGAATTGATAATATGTGTGAATATAGAAAGTGTTCTTCCTCTTCGAGCACAACTTGTAAGAATGTCTGTAAGTGTGTTTACATTTTGGAATCTCACGCTTCCGATGCGAAGCTCGTAAGACAGTCAATGACCGTCTAATATTGAAATGCGGATATGCATCATCAATATTAATATTAATCACGAGACATTTTTCATTGTTGAAACGACATCAGAGTCAGGGCGGCTAGGTGGTCTAGTGGAGTAAGGCTCCGGTGAAGCATCGCTAGATACCAGGTTCGATTCCTGGCTCCGTCGTTAATTTATCGAATTTACCAGTTTTTCAAAAATTATACGTTTCAACAATGAAAAATGCCTCGTGATTAATATTAATATTGATGATGCATATCCGCATTTCAATATTAGACGGTCATTGACTGTCTTACGAGCTTCGCATCAGAAGCGTAAGATTTCAAAATGTAAACACACTTACAGACATTCTTACAAGTTGTGCTCGAAGAGGAAGAACACTTTCTATACTCACACATACTATCACAGCACAAGAAAACAGATTTGAACTTACTGGTGATGAGAGGAATTAACGACATCAGAGTCATGGCGGCTAGGTGGTCTAGTGGAGTAAGGCTCCGGTAAAGCATCGCTAGATACCAGGTTAGATTCCTGGCTCCGTCGTTAATTTTTCGTATTTACCAGTTTTTCAAAAATTATACGTTTCAACAAGAATTGATAATGTTGAGGCGCAGGTTACAAATCATTTGCCATCCAAGAGTGTGAATTCACAATTTGGTAAGGATGTATGACTGTGAACCATGGTTTTATTTCATCCATCGCTTTTACATTTTTTGTGTAAAAAATTGTGTAAATACTTTATCCTAAACATCTAATACTTGTAGGAAGGGGGTTGGCGAGTAACAAAGGCATGCAGCGTCCAGCCAAAGAAAACAAAGAAACTATTATTCTGAAAGGTAAATGTATATCTACTAATGAATAGTTGACATAGCAATTGCAGGTGGATGGTCATTGAATTAAGATTATGTTACGAATTAAATAGCTTCTTCAATTAAATTTGTTTTGTAAAGAGCATGCCCTGTATTCCAGGTACCCTATATTATTGAACAGGTTAGATTAGTTTTGTGTAGATTCGATTTTCCACAGTCTCTCTGTAGTTTCTTAGTTGGAAAAGGTTCCCTACGTACATCTATATTTCCATTACAGACCATAAATTTCTTTTCTAAGACTTAAACTATCATAATCTATAAACTTGTGGAGTCCCCTGTCAAAGATTTATATTTTATTTGCAGATATTGTCCAGTCGAATATATGTTCACCCAAATTTATGTAAATACGATTTGTTCGTTTCAGACTTCCATAGAGAGCTACTAATCACTATTAGCAAAATTTACCACACGACCCAAGAGGTCGAAAAACGACTCAAGTTCATCGAAGACTCACTAAAAGCAAAGGAGTTACACCTTCCAGGGGCTCAAAATAACGGCCATGGTGCGGACGGAGACGCACTTGAAGCTATGTTGCCATTGGGGACTCTTCTAGAATTTGATGAATTCGATAATAAATTGCAAGAAAAGGAATTTGCATCACGAGTGGTAAGAGAATCTGTTATCATTTGGAAATTGTACTCGTTTTACAAAATTAGTCCTGCACAAATAATTGTGTTTCAGGAACGAAAATGCCCAAATAGTTTGAAAAATTGCCAGCAATACCTGCTTTGAGGGGTTTCATCCCTTATCAAATTTAGTACACCACTTCGTTCATCTTTTGTCAATTTTAGAAAACCCTCAAAACCTTTTTAAATCCTGTGAAATCTCCTGAAATTATTTGAGATCATTTGAGGTCCGTTGAAATCTCTTTGTATCTTCAAAAATCTTTTTTTGCAACCTTCTGAAATCTGATGTTTCTTGAAATTTGTTGAAATCTTTTTCAATCGTAAAATTCTAAAATTGATGAGTTGATACAACCCATTGTCTTGCACATTATTGGCTCTAGAATTTCGCTGATTTGAAATCAAAGTGACAAATGCAAAATGTATGCAATCAAATTCATGGTATATATGATCAAATATGTAGCATACAGTGTTGATTTAATATACAATAATCTTCCACTAATGATGGAGAATTTTAAACTATCATAACCATTCTCCATCTGAGTGCAATGAAGAATATACGTATAAATACGGTAAATTCTAGTGCTTGGCGTTCCCTAGCTAGCATCCAGCAGGTACAACAGTCAACGACTAAACAAACTATTTCATATTTCAGGTTGAGGTAGATAATGGCGTTTCAAAAGAAAAATTGTGTGCAACAGTAAGCGATTTTATAATTATAATACATCGTCTGTGCACGGCTTATATGTATTGTAACGTTTTGCGGTTATGGGGTCCGAAGGACTAAAGTAACCGCTGCTATTGTGAGTGTCTTTGCTCGAGTTGAAAGTTGTTATTAATGAATTTAATAAATCGCAGCTCTCGTCATGTAGGTGAAGAAAGAATGAGTCTGCCAATTAAAGAAAACCTGGGCTATGTTAGCTATAGAGTGTTCGTGGAGTCGGACAGGATTCGCCTGCCAGAACCACCTTGCAATAGACTTGGGTTTTTTAGGCCGAAGCTACGTGTCTTGCAGACTCGGGCAGAATACCAGAGGTGCACTATCGTTAGTTACGGAATCAGGTAAACAGATTACCGTCCCTGCTTTCCTGAGATCGGACTTAAGTACCTGCGTACCAAAGCCGTTCGTTTTAATCGCGAATTTATGATGATGTTGATTTATCCCAGACCAAGGTGCGAGCCGTGGGTGTCCCTCGGATTTGGGATCACCACCAGGGAGAGCCGGACACAGGTTTTACCCAGTACTGTCAAACTGACTGTTTATCCAAAGCTGTTCCCTGCCTATAGTATCCCCAATTGATTGGCCTCAACAATTTGGTTTATCAGACAAGGATGCAGTAGATGTAGTTACGAAAGAATTCTTCAAGTTATATTTACAATAAACAAAATGGTTTAACAAAAGAGAAGTAAAGAAAATAGTAATGTTAATAGAGAAGAAACAACTGAAAATAACTAAGAGTACAATCGCTGCTAAAAGCGATTGAAAAGAATTAAATCTAAATACAAAGAATATTAACAAACAAAAGAAAAATGAAGAAATAAGAACTCAAGTTTTATAGGCTGCGGTCAATCACTATGCCGTACGAGAGTTTAAAAGAGTTAAGTTTAGAGTTGAGTATGCGAAGGTCGTTATAAGTTTTCGGTTTAGATTTCAATATTCGAAGATTTGGTTGGTTGAAAGTAGATTGAGTAGACTGCTTTAGTTCTAAGCTCAAGATTTGGTTTCTGATAATTTATGTCTCCTAGAGAGAACAGTGAAATTTCACAGAGTTAAAGTTTGAAGTTAAAGAGAGTCAGCTCAGCGTTTTGCTTCATCTCGAAGAATGAGTGATAAGTGGAACAGCTGTGCGCTTTGCTACAGGTCTGAACTTGTAATCGAAGAGTATTAAATAATCTCAGTAGAGTCAATTGGGCGCTTTGTCTCAATTGCTCGAAGAAGTTAAATATTGGGTGGAACAGCTGTGCGCTTTGCTATAGGTCTGAACACTAGGTCGTCGTTCGTGCTTAGTTTTATACCTGTCAGGCCTATTGTCTAGGGATTATCCCCGCCGTTCGGTCCTGGTCCGTCGTGCTGTCCTCAAGCCGCTCGCTGGTGTGGGTGATCATGAGATACAGCTGGTTGTATGCAATGGTCATACTCGGCTGACCGTTACAGTATTGTATCTTATTGCTATAGATGTTTGAACAAGTACTTTCTTCCAGGAAATATTCTGCATACCTTTATTCTGAGGCTGACTATAATTGAGGGGGTTGGTGCAAAAAGGATATACGTGATAGACAAAAACGTCCTTTTTTCATATTTTGATACTCTTTCTACATTAAGCCCCTCACTATATAAACCTGTATTCAATATTCCAGACCTATAATTCTACAGTATAGATTATATCATTTATTGGATTGTTCTATTCAATGAAAAGATTTAGAAGGCACCAAGACTTTCATTTGCGAAGTATTACAGATTAGGAGTATAAAGAATATTTGATTGAACAAGAATATTGATGAAATCCTGAATCCTAATTAATCCAATTAATTCGGTCATCTGCATCGGATATACAGATACAGGGTTTCTACTTAACCCGAAAATCAATGAAATCGGGGTAGTCAGGGAATTTAACCGGAATATATACCTACATTGTGAAAAACAGCAACTATGCTGCACATTTTGTACAATGCGCGAGTAATAATCATTTGTACACAGCAATAATTGTTGATACATACTGAGGCTCACATGAATAAAAATTTGTAACAAAGTAAATTGGGATTAAAATATTTTCTAAAGAAGTTTGACAGCTATAATCATCAAACAAGTTAGAGAAGTTTTTTATACTTCTGAAAATTTCAGGAAATTTCTGTTTCAGGTTAGACTAGACACCCTGTATAATCGGCAAGAGCTTTATTCGGGTCAATCACATACTGATCAAAATAATGATTACATATATTGCCCCTTGACAAACTAAATTCTCCACTCATATTATACCAAATTGATAGCACGCAATTATAACTCTTATTATGTTCTATTTTGCCCTGAATTACCTATCTGCACGCATTAATACAATTCATTTGAAAACATTTTAACTGTATAAATTTATATACTGGTTGCTAATCTAAATGGTGAGGGAATCCTATAGTGAAAATGTAAGGTGACAATGGGAATTGTTGTGATTTTTCTATTTGGCTTGCAATATTTTTTTGACTAGTGCATAATTTACAAGCACTATAATATGTAGTATGAAATAATTTACTATATTTTCTCAATATATGTTTTTAGGTATACTTTATGAAAACTTTTGGCGGAAAAGACACCCATGATTTTTTATTCAATGCCTTGAAACGCTGCCTCAGTAATTCCGTTGCCAAAGAGTATAGTATGGATGGCAAAAAAAAAAGAAACCGCTGAGACCGACATATTTTTTGAGAACCATCCTCAGTGAGTATTTGCGCTATATGTTGGAATAATATAATTGTTTCAAAAAAATAAAGCTCTTAACTGAAAAATATTATTTTCTCCAGAAGCTGCAAAGATGCATAGGGCTGAATCTGATGAAGATCTCGCCATAAAAATTATAAGCTCCTGGCTCGCTGGAGCCAAATTGAGATTCGACAGAGAAACGTACGATAAATAAAAAATCTTCTTTACTGTGAAAGACTACCTAAGCATATGTTGAAGGTATAATTCAAACCTGGGGTTTTTTTTTATTTTTGCACAGCGCCAAACTGGGAGTGATTGAACCGGAACAAGAACAACAAGAACAAGTACAACAAGAACAACGTGCGGATTGAGAGTATATGACAAAACGTAACATTTCTTCGTAAATATGGTGTATAGCAAAAGACTGCCCTGTATCAGCTTAATTATTGAAACCTATATTTTTATATGCATTATTGTTCCCAAAATAATATAATTATGATAATATAACGATAAGTTTATATTGAGAAAAAGACTATACTTACTTTCATGTATATTTCAAAAGAAGCCTTCGATTCACGACTTAATATGGACATGAATCTGTACGATTTTATAATGTATTTGAAAATGAATAACTTTATAAGATACCTATATAATTAATCATTTTACTCAGATTCAGGACTTTCTTTATTACCTGAACGATTTTCGAAATGTATTGTGGAATATATCAGAAATATTTTCACTATATCTTTCGGAAATGTTTCAGCAATATATCAGTCACCATTTTCAGATATATCGCTGAAAAATTTCTGAAATATATCGCGGAAATATTTCTGACATATTACCGAAATGTTTCTGACATATTTTTGACATATGTCAGCTATATATTTCTGACATATTTGTGAAATGTTGCAATAAAATATAACGTGTTTCAAATGAGACGTTTCTGAAATATATCGCGGAAATATTTCTGACATATTACCGAAATGTTCCTGACATATTTCTGACATATGTCAGCTATAAAATGTTAGTTATATATTCGGACATGGACATATTTCTGACATATTTCTGAAATGTTGCGATGGAATATAACATGTTTCTGATGAGACATTTCTGAAACATTTCTGAAACATATTGTAACGTACTTTGACGTTACGTTAATAAAATATGGATCCGCGAGTTTACTTATTATCAAATCGAAAGAAATCAAGAGCGTGAATAGAATATCGTGAAAAATGCTTTTAATGCAAGATACGTGTTTCTCATTTAAAGTCTGAAACAAGACTGTTTTTACAATAATGTCGGTTGGCGCAGCAACCTTATTCTTTTTAAAGACATAAGAGGTTTATAAACGTCTTTTATCTATGCTGACTACTAGATCATTAAAGAGGGGGCAAAACGGGTGATTTCACCCTTTGTAACACTACTCCCCCCCGAGGAAAAGAGTCGTCCCGACTCGGGAAAGATAAAACAATTATAAAAGTATTCTAGTAGTCAGTGCTCAAAGGTGAGTTGGAGCTGTGGCTCTAAAAATTTAAGAACTCCCTTTTTTACTATCTGGCATTTGCCCACAGTCTCAAGGTAAACCACAGAAAACCTTGAGCAGATAGTCGAGCGTTAAATAATCTCAAAAATTTATGTGCCATGTTTTATAAAGGTTAGTGTTATTGAGTGTTATGAGGCTTCATGAATTCAAAGTTATCCGCAACGGCCCAGATTGATGTCGGAAAGAAATTCAATCTTCTTCATGAAGGATCCCTCCGAAACAGGTTCAGATGAAACCATCAAACCGGGAACCGACAATTCCAGGACCAAATAAGATAAAAACAGACTTCTCTTCATAGGGAATAAGGAAATCGTGGGGTGACAGATCCTAATCTTCTTTGGAAATAGTTCACCCTAGAGTTTTGAAAGGACAAATGTGAGTGATGATATAACAATTCAAATTCACTAAGTGAATTTGAGAGAATACTTGAATAAAATAAATTAATATGTATTCAAAAGAAAAGAAACGATCTTATCTGAATCATTTCTGTGTCCTTCTTCAAAATAAGACCACCAGTCATCTTCAGGAATCGGGGAAAGATTGGATGGAAAAGGCTGTGTCAAATAACCTGAAAAAGTACTCACAAAAACTGACACTTAAGGTTAATAAAATGTGAAAATCATGCAATTGCTCATCAACCTCGAAAAATAATCGTGGCTCTTTTCACATTAATAAAAGAAACCAAAGCTTGTCCGATACAAAACTCGATTCCAGAGAAGAAGTTTCTAGAAAGAAACAACCGAAGAAAACAAATCTCAAATTGATTAGCAACGCAGAAATAACAAATCATTATAAGAAAAGTAGTCATTAAAGACAGTTCTTTTCCGACTCTAAAAAAAAAAAAAAAAAAATGGATACAAAAGAGCACACTTTCATAAATGCGGCAATGTTGGCAAAAGTATTCCTTTACGAAAATCTAGAAGAACTCAGCGAAATAGAAAGTTCAAATTATTTTAATTCTCTATGGAGAGAAATGTCCTGCGGTCAACTAAACGCAGTTTCTGAAGAAGGAAAAAGCGGCTACCTATGCCAAAGCTGCTTTGACTCACAGTGAGTACATCATATCGAGTAACACAAATAAATTATAAGAAAATAATTTTTGTTTCAATCATTTCTTTTTAGCTCTAAGCCCGAATTTCTTCCACACGAAGTCTCCCTTCATTTAACCTTCCTTAAAGAAAAAGCGCTATGTCGTTTATGCAAACAAAGTCTTTATAACATAGTGAAAAAGGCGGAAGGATGCGAGGGATGTGACAATGTAACAGAAGAAATGAAGAAAATTTGAAATATTGCTCGTCATTTCCCTTGAATGTAATTTAATTTCAAAAATTAAGTTTTATTTATTATAGTTTTTTTGTTAACCAATTTTTTTTTTTTTTTTTTTCAAGAATAAAATTATTTCAGTATTAAATTCAAAGGTTTAACTTTGTCCGTGTGTCATTGCAAGACAGAAACTAGAATAAACTTGGTCGGCTGTGGATTCTGCATTGATAACCAAAACAGGAGCCGACAAAGCAAAAAAGGTTTGTTTTACTAGCCAATCTTCATGAACCTCATAAATAGTTCTGAGTAGCTCTGAAGAAATACTCGATTCGTCCTCACGAGAACGGGAACTAACTCGAGCAAAAGAAGTTTCTGGGGAAACTCGCAAATAAACAATCAAATCTACTCTGAGCTCAGACAAGCGTATGAGAAGATCAAAATTTTTTGTCAATAAATGAGATTCGAAGTCGCAAAAATTACCCAACCTTCGACGAGCTTCTACAAAACAATTGCTACTGAATATCGATCTTTCCATCACCTTCACAGGCGATGAAGTCGTCTGCAGATGTCTATCTAACATAACCATTTGAGCGAAATGCTGAAAATAATAGCAATAACGATCTGGGTTCTGATACATCAAATCTAAAAGATTAATTCCACCTACATTTCGATATTCTTCAAGAGGTTCTAAAAGTGTACAGACCTGGCGATCTGCTAAAAACCTCTTGGTGAAAGTTGTTCTTCCGCATCCGATATTTCCTTCAATAATAATCGTAAGCGGTCGAGTTTTACTGAAATGAATTCCGAAAGGTAAATTCTTCTCCCAATCGATGACCGACTGTAAAGAAGGCCAAATCGATCACAGTCGTCAAGGGTGTTCGTTTGAAGATCTAACCTCGAAGGACGTCCCTGGTCTTGGAGAGATTGTTCCAGGTTGATCCTCTTCAAAAGGAGCAAGACGATCCAAGTGAACCACTTTCTGACGCGAATGAGGAGATCTTCGGATTCTGTAAACAACATCATTTATCCGGTCAACCACTGAGTAAGGGCCTTCCCAATTTCTTTGTAGCTTTGGACATCATCCTTTCTGTCTTCGAGGTTGAAAGAGCCGGACAGAATCTCCAGGATTAAATTTTAAATCTCTGGCTCAAATATCATAACGAGTTTTCAATTTATCTAAAGCCATAGAAATTCTATTCCTAGCAAAGTGATGAATTTCTTCTAAACGTTATTGTAATAGAAAGGCATAATCTGTTTGATGTTGTCTTTGCACAGGAATAGGGCCTTTCTCTAAATCTGACGGAAGTCGAAGATTTCTTCCAGTAAGCATGAGGGCTGGCGTCTGCTTCGTCGTCTCATGAATCGCAGATCTGTAAGATAAGAGGAAGAAAGGGATCCAGGAGTCCCAGTCTCTCTGATTCTGTTCTACGAACGACGACAAATATTGTAGCAAAGTCCGATTCAGACGCTCTATCATGCCGTCAGATTGCGGATGCAAAGGAGTTGTACGAGTTCTTCTAACCCCTAAAATCTGAGTAACCTCTTTCTTTAAGGTTGACTCAAAATTTCGGCCTTGATCAGTATGAAGTTCTAGAGGAACTCCGTGTCTACAAATAAACTCTTTAACGAATACCTGTGCTACAGTAGAGGCTTCTTGATCAGCGAGAGGGACCACTTCAGGCCACTTAGTAAAATAATCAGCAATAACCAAAGCATATTTATTTCCAGAATGGGTTATCGGAAGAGTTCCGAGAATGTCCATCGCTATTCTTTCAAATGGAGCTCCCACGTTGTAAATTTGAAGAGAGCTTTGTCCCTTCGCTCGAGGTCCTTTCTTTGCCGTGCAGATTCGACATCTTCGACACCAATCTTCAACGTCCATCCGGCAACGGGGCCAAAAGTAGAAGTTGCGAATTCTGCCCAGAGTTTTATTTGACGCGAAATGTCCGCCTGCAGGAGAATCATGATAAAGAGCAAGAATCTCTGGAACTCGTGACCTGGGAACCAGAAGTTGCCACCTGATTTCTTTCAAGTCTGCAGATTCCCATTTTCGGTATAAAATTCCATCAATTAAAAGAATAGAGTCTCATTGAGCCCAATAAATGTTCAAATCTGGCTCGGCTACAGATATATCCTGCCAGTCCGGGCGAGTTTCTGCTTCTTTCCAAGACTTCACTTGATTCAAAGTGTCGTCCTCTTGTTGCGATTTTCTCCATTCCTCCTGGTTATTTTCGAAAGAAATCTTCCGTATTATAAGAGAGGGGTCACGATTTTTCTCTAATCGTGCACACTGTTTACACTCTGGCATTTCCTTGCAGGGTCTTCGAGAGAGAGCATCGGCGTTTCCATGATGAATTCCTGCTCGATGACGAATATCAAAATCGTACTGACCGAGCCTTTCCAACCATCTAGCTACCTGACCTTCGGGAGATTTAAACGAAGGTAGCCACCTGAGAGAAGCATGATCTGTACGTATCAAAAATCTCCTGCCGTACAAATAATGGTGAAAATGTACTACGGTCTTAACAACAGCTAAAAGCTCTCTACGAGTGACACAATAATTCCTCTCGGTTTTACTCAAAACTCTGCTGAAATAGCTTATCACTCTCTCTTGACCTCCCTGAATTTGTGACAGAACCCCGCCTATTCCTGAAAGAGATGCATCCGTATCTAGAATAAAAGGAATTTCGACCTCTGGATAAGCTAAAATCGGCGAAGAAATAAGATTTTCCTTTAATTTCTTGAAAGCCTCTTCGCATTCCGGGGTCCAGTCAAAAGGAATCTTGATTCCGGTCAGATGATGGAGAGGTTAAGCTGTACTAGCGAAACCTTTTACAAATCTTCTGTGATACGTACAAAGGCCTAAAAAGCTTTCAATTTGTTCTTTATTCTTAGGTGTCGGCCAAGAAGAAACCTTCTCTATTTTAGATGGGTCGCTCTTCACACCTTGTGCTGAAACTATATGCCCGAGAAAGCCTACTTCTTTCTGGAACAGATGGCATTTTTTCGGGCTCATTTTCAGACCTGCTTGCTTCAGCCTAGCGAAAACTTGTCTGAGATTTTGAACTTCTTCTTCAAAGTTCTTGCCAAAAACGATTATATTGTCTAAATGAACGAGGCATATTTTGCCAGTGAGCCCATGGAGAACAGCCTCCATCATCCGTTCAAAGGTAGCCGGGGCATTACTCAAACCAAACGGCATAACCTTGAACTGCCATAATCCTTCTAAGCCCGTAACAAAAGCTGTTTTTTCTTTATCTAGAGAATCCATTTCGACCTGCCAGTATCCGCTCTGAAGATCTATGGTGCTGAACCAAGTTGCACCAGCTATCAGGTCGAGTGTCTCGTCAATTCTGGGTAGAGGGTAAGAATCCTCCTTCGTTATATCGTTCAGCTTCCTGTAATCGATACTAAATCGTTATGATCCGTCCTTTTTGTTAACAAGGAAGTTTGGTGAGGCCCAGGGACTAGACGATGGTTCAATAACATCGTTCTTTAGCATGTCTTCCACAAGCTTCTTAACCTCTTCTCGGGCGTTGAGAACGAGTCTTCGAGGAGCTTGTTTTATTGGTAAACTCTCTCTGACGTCGATCTTGTGCTTGACAGAAGTACATCGACCCTTATCACCACTATCTTTGGCGAAAGAATCTATAAATCCTAGCAAAAGAGATTTATACGATTCCACCTGAGCTGAATTTAACGAAATCGAAGATTTCTCAACAAGGCTCTGTAAATGTGAAGGGAAACGTTGTTGCAAATCATCCTCTGCAAGTTCTATTTCTCTAATTCCAGGAGGAGTCCAATAAATTCCATTTCTATTTGTACAAAGAGTTATTTCGCGATTGTTTGAAGCTAGTGAATTCCTCTGAGTCGAGATAACACAGTTATGAGCTGTAAGAAAGTCTATTCCCAAAATACCTTCATCCTATATATCTGCTATAGAAACCTTATGTGGAGAGTCGATACACCCAAAAAGGTTAATTTGGACAGTAACCTGTCTCAAAACCAGGGTCGTCCCTCCAGTGGCTGTTCGCAGAGAAAAAGAGGGAACAATCTGGTCATCGGATTCAAAGAGATCCGATCGAACTACGGTTACTTCCGCGCCCGTGTCTATTACCCACAGACAATCGACGCCATTAACAGTACCACGCGCGTAAAGACCAGACTGTCGTAGACTTCTAATTAAAAACTGTTCTCTAAGAGGGCTTTTACTTCCAACAATCTGCGATGATTTTCGCCCTGACAAATCATCTGAAATTAGTTTTTTGGGTGAGTTCCTGTTGAAGAACTCGATTGAGGATTTGCTTCCCCTATTTCTATATTTCTCTCACGCCAATTATAAGAATTTGGATTCCAGCCTTGCATTGGTTCTCTACTATTCTTTTCAAGTAAAAAGCAATGATTAGCATCATGTCCTATTTTATGACAAAATAAACAGGTCAAGCCGGTTTGACTCATCATGACCGCGTTCTTATTTACACGCTTGTTTTGTTGGTTTTGAAAAGAACCTCGATTTCTTGGTTTAAAATTACCATTATTATTTTTATTTCTTTAATTTTGAGGTTTTGACTCCTCCGAGTGTTCAAAACTTCATCTTTCTGAGGTGTTTTCGGACACCTCTGTTACGTGGGGGTGAGGGTGTACTGAGCGGTGGTAGTTGATGATTAATTGAATAATCTAGCTCCCACGTAACGACAATGAATAATTATTAAAACTAAGAGAAAGACTTACCTTTCGATAAGCCGGTAATTTGTAGGATCGTGTTGCTATAGACCTGTACAGGTCTGTGAGGTTTGTTTAAATTCTTGAGGCAATTACAATAATAAAAATAGGAAGAAGGTCGTTCAAAATAAATGATTAACATAATTTGACTGGTAAAAGATGAAATATATTCTATTTCGTGTTGGTAATTGAAGTGTTTGGTAACAATCAATGGTGATGAATATATATATATATGCCGAAAATAACAATTTATGAAGTATTCAAGTTTATAAAAAAATCGTGTGTTGTTCTATTCTGATGGATATTATTATTTGGTACCAGGAACATCTATTCTGAACGATGGTTATAACTAGCTGGTCGTGAATATTGTATTGTATCTCTCTTTTTAGATTATCTCAAATCGATTATACGTATATTTTTGTTAAGTCTTATTCGTTAGTTCTTGGAAACAATAAGTACAATTTAATTGGGGGTAGTGAAGCTAGCCACCAATTCTAGACTTGGTTTTTGTGAATTTACTGAAGTAGTTTTTGATTATCAAGGTGAAACAAGAAATCGCCTAATTTAGAAGATTAACACTCGGATTGACTTAGCTTTTTGGTGAATCGGTCGACGAGATTGAGAGCCGTCGGATCGTGTCGGTCTGCGTCGGTAGAATGCTGGACCAGGGGGCCTCACCTCAAATTTGGAAGAGTTGCTAAATCGAATGATGTTGAACGTTGGTCACTTAGTCTTTGTGAATTTAGAATGATATCTTGTTATCGAAAGTTTGAACGTGTCTGTTTTCTGATTTTGATGATAAGTTAAAATTGATTGGAACGGTTATTTATCATAAATGAGAGTGTAATTATTATTATTTTTACTCAAGATCACCTGATTCGCTTGAATCAGGGCCGAACTCAATTTTAACTAAGGAAAATGGAATATCATAAAAATGTCTATTCGCGAAATAATGAGATTTAGTAAAGAACAGAAAAGATGGAAATGTGGAAGATAGTGAGTCTTTTGCAGCTCACAGTATAACTGAATGCTCGAATTTAACGAATTAGCGCGAGACTTTAGGCCGGTCACAATTAAGATTTTCCAAACACTACTCTTGCTCGAGAGGGCTAATTCGGGTTTACGTCCACGCACTTCGCGACTTGACAGACGAAAGACGCGGCTTCTTGGGCCCGAGGGTCCAAGGAGCTGCAGTTGTAATTAGTTACAACGGTAATTAGCCAATGAGGTGCGAGGGCGACCTCCTGGTGCCCAAATCCACATGGTCAGCGTTACTTCTCGCTCTTCGACGGTGTTCCGACGATTCTCAATCTCGTCGGTGACACATTGAAAATATGAACAAAAGATATTTGCATGCAATGTTCACACATTCGTTCATACATTCCAATGAGTAATCTATTTTAATTTGATGGTTCTGAAGGTAGTGGTTTATCCTAGTTATTGATTATAATTTTAATTTAAAAAGAGGAATATTTCCAGGCTGAGCGCTACTGATACTAACTCAGCAGTCTCTCATCTCAGTTCTTGGTACCAGATAAATAGAATAAAGTTGAACCTTATACTAGGGATCATCGTTGGTCTCTACGTGACTTTTGCCAGGAGGGGTGGAACTCGCCGTTATTAGAATATGAGATTTTGATGAAATGATATCTGTGCATTGAAGAAATTAAAGCAATGGAATGAAATGGAATTTTGAAAAAGTTACGTCAAGGCGGTACGTCGGGGCGTAACACCTCAATCCGACGAAGCTTGTTCGGTCCAAAATATTGTTACCTCATTGCGTCCACCTCGAGAGCTTTGGCCGTTGCCTCCCGCAGAGAAGTGACTCCTCCGAGTGTTCAAAACTTCGTCTTTTTGAGGTGTTTTCGGACACCTTAATCCGACGAAGCTTGTTCGGTCCAAAATATTGTTTCCTCATTGCGTCCACCTCGAGAGCTTTGGCCGTTGCCTCCCGCAGAGAAGTGACTCCTCCGAGTGTTCAAAACTTCGTCTTTTTGAGGTGTTTTCGGACACCTCAATCCGACGAAGCTTGTTCAGTTCGAAATATTGTTTCCTCATTGCCTCCACCTCGAGAGCTTTGGCCGTTGCCTCCCGCAGAGAAGTGAGGCCCGATGTTCCAACGGCCATTTCAATCTCTGGATCATTGATCGCATTTAAGAAAGCTTGTGTTGCTAATAAATTACGAGACGGCTCGTGATCTGGCAAACCTATACGAAAAAGCCGTTCAATATCTTGACTAAGAGACGCGAGGTCTTCGTCTCGTCTTTGTCTTCTTGTCTGTAATTGTGCCGTGTACAGTTCCGTCAAGTGGTCATTTCCATATCTCAATTTGAGTGCAGAACTATGTTTCTCATAATCGGAAATTTCTTCCTCAGACAATGCCGTTAAAACATTCAAAGCCGGCGTTCGAAGACAAGAGGCAAGACTGTGGGCCCTCATGGCGGAGTCCCACTGGTTATGTTCAGCAATCGTATTAAACTGACGTTCATAATCTGCCCATGGAATCTTTCCGTCAAAAATTGGCGGTTTTAAAGGATGAAGAGGTTTCTCGTTAATCTGAGAAGCAACCTCAGGAAATCTCGAATTATTCAATTGATTAAAATGAGAATATCGAGGCCGAACCTGAGTCAGAGACTCGGAAAAACCAACCTCATTATTTACTCTTGTTCTACTAATTGGAGATTCATCTACTCCCCTAATAAAAGGCACAGACCTTGATTCAGGAACATCCTGGGATCGTCCTGGATGTTGGACCTCCTGAACAACGGGAACAGGAACAGGCGAGGGAACAGAAGAGGGAACAGGAGTAGCAACTCTAGAACCTTGTGGTGTAACAGCCTGTCCTCCAGTGCCACTCATTTGATGGACGGATTGAAGGGCCACCACAGTCGTCCGAAGAAGGTCTTGAAGATTAGTTTCTGAACGCTCTCGAGCCTCCCCTTCTCGCCTCCGTTGTTCTTGTTGTTCTTGAAGCAGCTGGATTAGTTGTTGTTGTTGTTGAGCAGCAGCTTCTTGTTGATGTCTCATCATCTCTAGTAGGTCGATTTGTGAGACTGAGACCATCGTAGGGACAGGTAAAGAGTCCACTGAAGGTGCACAAATTGTCTCGGGAACCCGCGGATTTTCGGTGATGGAATGTTCTTCTCCGCCACTTTCCCGACGACGAGAGCGTGTCAAACGACCGTTGCTCATTGTTTATTACACGCACTGAATCGACTTGATTAATAAGAACTCAAGATCCCACTTCTGACACCAATTGTCACGTACTTTGACGTTACGTTAATAAAATATGGATCCGCGAGTTTACTTATTATCAAATCGAAAGAAATCAAGAACGTGAATAGAGTATCGTGAAAAATGCTTTTAATGCAAGATACGTGTTTCTCATTTAAAGTCTGAAACAAGACTGTTTTTACAATAATGTCGGTTGGCGCAGCAACCTTATTCTTTTTAAAGACAGAAGAGGTTTATAAACGTCTTTTATCTATGCTGACTACTAGATCATCAAAGAGGGGGCAAAACGGGTGATTTCACCCTTTGTAACAATATTGTGCTGTGTGGGATGGACACATTACCCAGGGTGGCCTTACAGGTTATTGATCTGGACCTTGGGACGCCAGAGGTGCTGAGCACAGAGCAAGTACAGGTAGGAAAGGGAGTGACCACCAGAGCGAGGGCGGAAATAAAGGCGAGCTGGATTGGTCCACTCGAAGTCATGGCGATGACTATGGACCTAGGGAGGACGAACACGAATGCCACGCGAACGCAAGCGGAGGAGGAGGAGAGAAAGGGCAGGCAGGCAATAGGAAGCCTGAGCAGGCTGATCGCCGGAATGATCCAATTTACCAAGGAGCATCAAAATGCCCACGTCGAGTTGGAGGACTCGGTAGCAAAGGCGTCCCTGCTGATGAGGCAGGTAGAGACGAGCTGGAGGTGGGCCACGGAGACCATGAAACGGGGAAACCCTGATGGTGCCGCTGCTGTGAATCAACAAGAGGTGAAAGCCACCCAAACAGAAGTTGCGGAAAAAGCGGAAGAGCAGCAGGCAGCCACCCAGGAAGGCAAAGATGCGGCCGCCGAGGCTCAGGCCCAGAAGAAGAGAAAGAAGTCCTCTCCATGCGAAGGAGTAGTGGAAAAGCGACCATGCCCGTGGGAGGAACGGAGAGATAAGGGAGCGACAGGACCAGGGAATCAGGTTCCGAAGCTCGGAGGCTAGACAGAGGTGGTCGGAAGAAGCCAGCAACCAAAAAAATCCGGGGAGCGGACCCAACAGCAGCCCAGACGAGCTGGCCCGACGACTGGGGGGGAGGACGCCGGTAAGGCCAGAGGCTGTCATGGTCAAGACGGGGAAGGAGTTCAGCTACGCTGACGCTCTAAGGAAGCTGAAGCGAGAGGTTGACCAAGCAAAGGCCGGAGCACAGATTACGGCAGTAAGAAAAACTAGGGCGGGGGGGACCTCCTGGCTGAGTTGAAGAGGGGCTGCGGCTGGGCCCAAGCCCTGAGGGACGCGGTTACGGGAGTGCTAGGACTAAATAAGAAAGTCTCGACCCTGGAGCCAAGCATCCTCGTTGAGGTGAGGGACCTGGATGAGATCACCAGTGCTGAGGAAGTGAAAGCCGCGCTGGAGGTGATATGGGGGGTGAAGCTGACGGCGGAACTGAGAATGAGGAAGGGCTACGGCGGCACGCAGACCGCGATTACATGACTACCAGAGATAGCCGCCAGGAAAATCCTGTGAGCGGAGAGAGTGAAGGTGGGATAGAGCCGCTGCAGGATCAGAGAGCGGGTAAAAGTCGATAAGTGCTTCAGGTGCCACGGCGTCGGACACCGGAGCGCAGACTGTGTGGGCACCGACGGCGCGGACGCCTGCAGAAGATGTGGGAAGAGAGGGCACAGGGAGAGTGACTGCCAGGGCAGCCCAAGGTGCATCCCCTGCGCTACGAAGGGCGGGAGGACGGACCACTTCGCGGGTAGCTCGAGGTGCCGAGTCTTCCGAGAAGAGTTGGAAAAAGCTAAGTTGAGGCATAACAGGCTCAACATGGTGCAAGCCCCTGTGAACCAGGGAAGATCGGGCAAGGCACTGGATCCAGTACTCCTCTCTCCTAGCACATTGGGGGTGGAGTTTGGAAAAAGGCTCGGCGATGTAACACTGAAATGCCTGACGTAGACGACAGAGCCGGGGGTTCGCTTGGGATCTGCATGATCCAAGTGAACCTCAACCGGAGTAGGGCTGCCCAGGATCTCTTGGCACAGACCGCAGTGGCCAGGAGGGCGAACATACTGCTGGTATCGGAGCCGAACCGCACTGGCACGCAAGGAGGGTAGCTTGTCGACAAGAGAGGTGATTCGACAATGGCCACTGCTAAAAGATATAAGGGAACCCTAGGGTGGGGTGGAAGCGGCGACGGCTCCGTGTGGGCGAAGAACGAGGGCATCAACATCGTCAGTTGCTACTTTTCGCCCAACAACACGATTGCAGAGCTCGAAGAGCAGCTCGACGAGCTAGAGAGGGCAGTGCGGACTGCCGGTCAGGAGGTGCTCGTCTATGGAGATTTTAATGCAAAGTCACCACAGTGGGGCTCAGACAGGCTGGACGGGAGAGGTAGCGTGGTGACTGAATTCATCACCTGGGCACCTGGATCAGAGACAGCACAGGCTAGAGCTCAGTGATCAACATCACGATGGGCAGCCAAGCAGCGGTGGCCGAGATCCGGGAGTGAAGGGTCCTGGACAGGGAAAGCCCGAGTGACCATCGATACATCTAGATGGTATGGAGAGCCCAGAACGGGATCCAGAAGGAAATAGGACGGCGCCGATCGCAAGTCACGCTAGGCTGGACCGTCCAGAAGCTGGACAAAGAGGCCATAGCAGCCTCTTTCCGGGACGAGGAAGTGCGGGGTACCACAAAAGGATCCGAAGCGGACAAGCTAATGACGAGGATCACCAAGACATGCGACGCGGCGATGCCGAGGAAAAAACCACCCATAGACAAAGCGGCGATACACTGGTGATCCATAGAAATAGCGCAGCTGCGGAGGGACTGCCTCCAGTGCAGAGAAAAGGTGTAGCAGGAGCGAGCAAGGGGTAAAGGACTAAATACAAGGCTGGAAAACTTCAAAGCCGCCAAGAAACAACTCAGGGGGGAGATCAAGGCAAGTGAAGAAAGGTGTTGTGAGGACCTACTCCAAACGATAGACAAGGACCCGTGGGGGCTCCCATATAAACTGGTGACAAGGAAGGTCGGAGGGGCGAAACAACCCGACGACCCCGAGCTGATCGAAAGAGTGCTGAACGAGCTCTTCCCCGTTCATAAGGCCACGTCGCCATCAAGAGAAGCAAGGGAGACAGAGCGGCCGGCTCCAATCACAAAACCGGAGCTCAGAGAGGCGGCCAAAAAGCAAGCCGGAGGAAAGGCTCCAGACCCGGACAAAGTTCCAAACAAGGCTCTGGCAGTGTTGGTGAAAAGCAACCCAGAGGCGTTCCGGGAAGCCTTCAACAAAAGCCTCCAAAAGAGTGGATTTCACGACAAATGGAAACGCCAGAGACTGGTACTATTGCCAAAGTGACCCCCGAAGGAATCAGAAAAGCATAAGTACTGACCCGTTAGCCTGATAGACACCACGGGAAAACTATTTCAGTGGGGGTGGTCCACGACAGGTTGGTAAAAGCCGTAGAGGAAACGGGTGGTCTAGCCCGCAGACAACACAGATTCAGAAGGGGCAGGTCCACGATTCAGGCAATCCAAAAGGTAGTGAGCATCGCCAGAGAAGCAAACGCGCGGAAAAAACAATTCACTACCCCTTGCCTGCTGGCGCTTTGGGACGTCAAAAACGCCTTCAACGCGGTGGGGCATAGCACGATCATAGAGGCGATGAAGAGGAAAACCGGCATACCAAAGTACCTCCTGGAATTGAGTAGTATGACGAAGAGAGTTCTACTTAGAGATTCCTGTGACCAACGCTTACCGACATTCTCCCCAGACTCAAACTCTTTCCCGCGATGACGTCACAGTCTGCCGTACCGACTTGAGGTCAAAAACGTGCAACCTTATTGGCATTTGTATCAGTCAAAGGTCAAAATCGTGCTGTTTCACCGACAATCTTACCGACGAAAGGTCAAAGTCTCTATGTAGTGATTGCCTGCCAACGGTAGAGGGCGCAGTGGGGGCGTGGACTTTTTTACCGACACTGATAAAGGTTACCGTCCCGCATTCTTTTTCCACGATGGGACTTTGATGTATAACATCAATCACTCCGAATTCTTTTCCCACCGTCGGATTGCTGATGTGTAACATCAACCACCTCACATTTTTCTTCCACGTTGTCAACCACGCATCATTCCGAAATAAATGGTTCTGAGAATTGTTTTTCACCCACTCGGATGCCGGTTTGATATCAACCACGTCACATTCTTAACCCCCTCCAAATTTCAAATTATGTGGTGGGCGAACGTTATATAAGTCAAAAGTGAAAACTTCATCGCCAGTCTGAAGCTTTTCTTCCTGCAAATTGAAAGAGCTTTTCAACACCGTGAAGTCACATTGAAGAGACTCAACATGTACTGCAAATTAGAACTCGACTAAATCAAGTCGCAAGAGATTTTGAGCAAACACGAATTGACAGTAACGCGCATGGACTTCTCGAAACTGAACAAAATCGCGCGGCTGGAGACGTTTCTGCCGTTGAAAAAAGTCTCGGACCTTGAAGCCTATTCCGAATACAGCGTCAGCGGTGTTCGTCTGGTTGAAACGAAATTAGGTGATAAGATCGTTCTGGACTTGGAGGACTCTTTCACGATTTTTCTACCAGAACCGACTGACCAAGGCCCTCCAAAAAGATGATGATGCGTTCCAGAAGCTGACGACAGCCAGTAAGGAGATACGGTTGTTTCTACGCTATCTTGGTGGACCGTACGGTCAACTTGAATTCGTATACGTATAATCTGAGTGTCACATGCACATATCCAGTATCTTGTAGTAGTCTTTCGTTCAATAAAAAAAAGATTGAAATTACAAGTATGTTTCGTTTAACGCTAAGCCATCCTGTATACCTTTAACCCTACATATGTTTTGTACCTTGTAATTGTAACTGGAATTAAGTCTTAAAATCGAAGAAAATGTTTCTCCGAACACCAATAAGCAACAATGAAGGGTTGCAAGCTGCGTTTGCGCCTTGTAACTGTAATGTGAACTCTACGATGCATTTTGAACGGGTTCAGTCAAAACCAGAGTCCAAGGTCGACCGATAGCTGCGGTAGTATACATTCAGAGCTAACGATCTACAGTGTTGGGTTATTATCGCTCTAGGAATGCAAAACATAACTCGGTTCGAGTGCAGCTCGGTCACGGATGGAGGGCAAGGTTGAATATTACATAAGCTTTGAATTGAAGAAAAAATTCTCTCTTAAGAGCTGAGGTGAAGGTGTAAAATTAATTCGTGAATATTCTTCAGAAAACAGTTTGATTGAGTAGAATTTTAAGGCTACAGTTGACAATTACTTCATAATGATAGTAAAAAAATTTTATTGAACAGTATCGTAACTAGGATGATATATTCGCCAGGAATGCGGGACCGTTCTTGTAGATGCTTCTGCGCAGTAATACAAATCGCACGCCCTCGCCATCCGAACAGTATGATGATTTTGTAGCCAATTTTGAAGTAACAAAACGTTTTGTGCTGCACAGATTGCGTTGGGTATTTTATGCACGTCACATCTTAGAGACACAGCTGAAGGTTTTTGCAAGGTTTGAAGCGACGGACAGCCAAACTCCAGCAAATCGATGATTTGAACTTCGGGGACAATTTTAAGCAACCAATCTCGTTTTTCTTCTCCTTTTACGAACAAGGTTTCAGCTTTGCACAGCCTGTCTTTAATAGTCCACGCAACTTCCTCAAACGTTATGGTTTCACAGTTCCAAGGTAACCCGTGAAATCGCGTTCCAACCAAGAATTTTGGCTTTTGTATTTGACGTCCAGACAATCCCATTCGTGAGGTGGCTTGAAGAAAAACATTGATGGAGATGCTTCCGAGTTGATTGAAATTATAGCCAATTCTTTCAATGTAAAGGTATTGTTGAAAGGTCTACGAAAGCCTTGTATATCAACGATAAGCTCCATCTTTGAATCATGCGAAATGGTGGGAACGGGTCAGCTTTCATACCAACTTTTTCACTCCACCAATGAGCGGGTTGTATTCGACAATACGATCGTGAACAATCAAGCAATACGCCGATGTTTCAGCGGGAAAGTTGGCTTTAGCTTCAAATTCAAGACGGATGACGACAGGTCCGTACTTCAAAGATTCGTTTTGTTTTGAACAGTCGATAACGAATAAGGGGACGTCTCGAAGGAATTCACTCTTTGTCAACAACGGCTCGGGGTTCTTGTAATAGTAGGTAGCGTGGAAGTTTGCGTACATCTCGTACAGGAGCGCGTACAGATTATGACTCATGTTGAGGTTCAGGTTACCGTACGGATAAGATTGAAAGTTTAAAAATAACTCAACGTCCGTGATGTTGCAATGATCGAAATGACTTGCGTTCTTGCCGGTCTTGTTCTTTCGACTTGTTTGGAAACCCAAAATGACGTACCGAGGTTTCTCAAGCTGAGTAGAAGTTTTCACAGTCCAAATGTGTTTCGATGTTGTGGGAAGTAAGGGATATTCGTACAATTCCCAACTGCGGAAGCTCATTGAAATAGGCAGATCTTTCTGAATGAAATTTAGTAGGTCTACTTTTTTCTAATTCGCGAGTTTCAAATACGGTATTAGCCATTCCACTGCATTGATCATGATTTTGAATTCCTCCTCTTGAGTCTGCATCATTGCGTTGACGTCAGTTTTTGATCTCCTCAAAATTAACTCATGTTTAGCGTTGACAACGATCTTGCGGTAGTCTTCAGCGAAACCCAGTATCATGCTGAGCGATATCAATATGTCAAAATCACCCTCGGCATCGGTTAATTTTTTCTTCTCTTCTACATCAAGCCATCCAGCGTTCTCCATCAGCCAAGTCTGACCAGGGCGCAGGGAAGCGTAACCCTTCATGAGACTTCTCAAGCCAACGTTCTTGTTTCTATCAATCTCAACCGCATTAATTTCATAACGAATTCCTTCAAACAAATGGCAGATCGCGTTGTTTACGAGCTGTATGTTTGAAGTAGTTGTACCATCAGGTTTGAGGAGTCGTCCATGGATATGTACCGAACTTTTGCAGGGTTATATGCATGAATCCTGATGCTGAACGCTGATTCGAATTTAATCGCTGTTGTTGAAAGTTGACGAGGCGTAAGGTTTGTGAGCGTGAATCTCGTGATGCGCAACGGATTCGTCAAAGACAACCAGTGTTTGAATGTTTGAGATTTCTTCCTCCATGGTACGTAGCAGATGATAAAACAGTAAAATCGGATTTTCAGTTGTCGGAAATTCCTCTTCCGAAAAGTGTCAGTTTTAAACGCGGAGCTATCAGGAACTCCACGTTTCGAGGTGTTACCGGTTCGGGAATCGATCGATGACTGACTTGTTCGGGGCATGCCAATTTACTGCTACACCTACTCTCTGACAGTCTGGGAACTGATAAAGATTTACCATCGTATCTATAGCACGATGTACCTCCGATTTCGAATGATAAACAGCCGAAACTGACGATCACGCTACTTTTCAAGAAAATCTACGTTGTCCACTATCGCGTTTTGAAACTATGTTTGGAATTAGGCTTGAAATTACCCAAGATTCAGAAAGTTCTCAAATTCAGTCAAACCCCGCGGCTCAAGAATAACATATATTTGAATACAGATTTACGGAAGGAATCTCACAACGAATTCGAGAAAAATTTATACAATCTGATGAACAACGCAGTTGTTGGCAAAACAGTAGCAAACGTGCGAAAGTACAGAGATGTTCGATTGATCGCCGAATGGGATGGACGGTACGGTGCTGGAGCTTCCATAGCCAAACCTAATTTCGACAAAGATGTAATTATCGTCGAAATGAGTAAGACGAAAGTCAAGTTGAATAAACCATTGTATGCAGCTTTCTCCATCCTGGATCTGTCTCAAACGTATACCTACGATTTTCATTATAATTATATTAAACGGAAATTCGGCAACCGAATAAAATTAATGTATACCGATACCGACAGTTTAATATACCACTTCACCGTCCCCGACATACACGAATATATGAAGGAGGACTTGCATAATTTCCATACGTCTGATCATCCGCTTGCTAACGCTTATGGAATGCCTCCAGCGAACAAAATAGTTCTCGGTTTGATGAAAGACGAGAATAACGGGAAAATAATGTTGGAATTTGTAGGATTAAGAGCAAAATTGTACGCATTCCGAGGCTTGGGGGATGAGAAAGACAATGAACGTACTAAAGGTGTCAATGGATCAGCGTTGAGAAAAATAACTTTTAACGATTATTTGAAATGTGCTTTGGAACGTGAAAATTTGTCTACAAATCAGCATTTGATGTTAACTCGAAAGCACTAGGTATACACTGTAGAACAGCAGAAAGTAGCACTGAGCTGGAATGACGACAAACGGATCGTGTTTCAAAACACAACCGACACGCTTCCTTGGGGCTACAAGCCTGCACATTAGCTCTGTAATTTATAACTGTACCATGATGTATAAAATATTATTATGTAGAATAGTGAATAAGAATACACTGAAACATAAAAATTGCACAACGATGCATATGTCTATGTATTGTCTAGAAAATATAGATGCATACTTTTTATGTATCGGGTATGAAATAAACAGGCACATTCGTTTCTACAAAAATTCATTTCTTCAATGCTACATGTCCGAGTCGTTTATCGAACTGTTGTGTGTATTGTGGAAACCTAACCATTCAACATATGTTTTTCTTCCACGCTTCTTGAGCACCTTCTCCACCAGATAGATATCCGGATGTTCAACCTTGAGGAGCTCTTGTTTCCAGATACCGCCAGCGGTGGGTTGATCTCGGTAGTCTCTGAGCTTATACGTCACAGGATGAGTATTTTCCACTCGACTTATCGTGAATATCTCCGTCATCCAATTGGAAGTGTAACCTTTCTCGAAGACATTTCTGAATTTGCTGATTCGAACTTTGTCGCCGGATTTGAACTTCGCAGATTTGGTAGGTTTTGTTCGAAACTCTCCGTCCGCCTGACGTAATAACAACCTCTCGTTCGCAACGGTGACATCCGACGGTTTCATTCGTATGGTTTGATGTTTCGTGTTGTTGTGAGCCGAAACCAAATCAGGTAAGATATCGAGCCACTTGTAGCTTCCATGCATGCTGAACCGTTTTCACATTTTACTTTTGAGCGTGCGATTGGAGCGTTCGCAGATCGGAGTCTTCACATTACTGTACGTGGAGTGAAATTCAATTCCATAGCGTGACATGAGAGATTCAAATTTCGAGTTGTAAATTTCCGTTTCTCTGTCCACGTGTAATTTTTCACTACCCGTCCTTGGAGAAGCACAGATTTCGTTGCCTTTGTAACATCATCTGCAGACTTGCTCTGTATCGGTATAGCCCACGCGTACTTTGAAAATATGTCATTAACTGTGAGCATGTACTTGTAGCCTCTGTTTTGGCTAGCGTACGACATCATATCAACCAGATCCGCCTGCCAGGTCTCGTCGATATCGCGCACGTCTACACGTCTACGCGGGTAATTCCGGCGTGCAGGCTTATGCAGTTCCGTCACCGGTACTTTCTTTTCCTCGTTCATATTCCAACGCTCTTGGTCTGGTGTCCAATTGAGATATGATTTCAGCATTTCGAATCAACAGGTCTCTGCCTATTTGAAAGTCTGTGTAAAAGGTATCCAAGGCTTTCTCCGTGGTGAGCTCCGAAGCTTTGATCATTTGATCGAGGTTGTCGATTTGTTTTTGCAGCACGTCGAAATTTTGTCTCAAGATTTTTTAAGTTACAGCATTGTTCGGCTTTGCGGGATCTGCGACATTGCAAAGTCTCTTGTTCTGTATATCGTCATGCCCGTCCGCTGTTATTTGAAATCGAACACCCGGAGGACCGCGAGTGCTTGCAGCCGTGATTTTATTGAAATGCCATCCAAACAAGACGACGCTCATCTTGGTAATTAAAGCAAAAGCGATGGGAGCTGCTTAATAAATGATTCCTGCTTCGCCTAGTTCTTCGATAATGAATATTATTTCGTTATTATGACTCGGATTTCCCGCTGCCTGAGATGCCAGGAGTAAACAAAGGCGCTCCACCAACTCGTTTGGATCATCGCAGTAAGCGTATTCCGTTTCAGCACCTTGTCGAGTGATCATAGCTTGTGGAAGTGGACCTGTACCCTTTCGGCGAGGTGATGGGGAATCATCCACCAATTCTGCAATGACATTTTGGAATTTGTAATTGTTATCGTTTCGAACAGCCCCATCGGATGAGTAATACTTTTTACGCGCGTTCGTTACGAGGATTACGTTTTTAAGATTTTCCCGATCTCCGGCGCTCACATGAGGACTGTCAGGCTTTTTTTTTGAACAAAAGTTCCGGCAAACCCTTCGTGTTCGCGTTAAGCGTATCGCCAATACGGATATAGTCACTCTCAAGAGGTATCAACGAATCACCAATCATTAGTCCGTTTGAGAGGTTGCGTACACCGTACACGTTGTACAATTCACTTTTCGTCTTCGCATCTCTCATCAGTGAAAAATACTCATCCTTGATTTTCTGGACCGGTGTTCCTACGATTGTTTGATTACCTGCCGAAGCAAAAGAATCGTCCATTTCCGAGACAGTTTCATTTTTCATTTCATTTTTCATCTGCTTTATTTCTTCTCCAATTTCTCCCACCACTTTTTTTAGAGGTTTAGTATCTTTTGTAACATTCACCAGTTCTTGCTACGGAGTCACTACTGGTTTGAAAACGTCACTCAATTTCTGAGCCGTAGATTCCTTGCCCGACTCAAGCAATCTGTGATTCAGACGGATCGCAGCACTTGCACGAGCGATCTGATGTACGACATCTTTTTGCTTGGAAATTCCAGAGCTCTGCATGTTGACGCAACTGAGTCTGCAACGCTATTGCGTTTCTCCCTCGAAAACATTAGATTTTAGTTTTTTTCCAGACCAACAAGAGAATCGAATCCCCTCCTGTATCCTCCTTCGTAGAGCTCACTGTCTTTGTCGATCACCAGAAACCCGTACTTCTCACCGTTCCAGCATGCGGAGCACACACTTTCAAACTCTGTGTAAGACATATCAGTGTTTACATGGTCGTTGTATACATGTCTCAGGTTCATATCGTCTTGTTTAAATAACACGAGTAAATGTACGTTGTCGCGCACGAGATGTTTGTATTACGCGCGTACGTCTGACAGAGATAGAAACAGTCTACGTCGTGATGTCTAGCCATGCAAAAGTAGGCTCCAATATTGTCCTGCTTCTCGCACGCTACATTGTCAAATATGATTATTGAGTTTGGCCGTGCTTCTTCCGGTGTAATCGCTTGCTCACGCTCGGTGAACGCAAAATACTTTATATTCTCAACATTGTCTAGCAATTGCTTCAACAATTGGTATTTCGGTTGGTTGAGAGATTTTGACTAGATATAGACGTTTTCAAATCCGAGTCAGTTGGGATGGGTTATGAGTGTGAGCAACGCATTAGTTATACCACAATTCGACGGTCGACAAAATATTGCCCGTCCACCATTCAGGAGTAATTTACCGTGCCGTTTGTGATTTTTGACATTTTGCTACATAAGTGTGTCAAAATTCATTACGGGAAGCTCAGCAGGTTGTTTTCTCAAACCGCATTTCGAACATGACTGATCAGATTTGCTCTAAACATGCCGTTTTGAAGCACTTTTCTTCAGTCAACGCACGGACATGATCGTGTACAGAGATGAACGAAGCAGCAGGCGACAACATCGTGGCAGGGTTCTGGTGAATAAAATCATCAGCAGCCTTCCAGTCGAATTGCATGTACCTGGTTATCAGTATTGTGGGCCTGGTGCAAAAGTAGCAAAGAGACTCACGCGGGGTGATCCCAGAATCAATCTTCCTGATGCAGCTTGCAAGGACCACGACATTGCTCACTCACAAAATCGTGGAAAACTTGAAGTTATAAACAAGGCTGTTAGGGTGTTGGTTTAGAAAGCTTGGAGACGGCTTTCTGCGCCGGACGCCAATTAAGTTGAGAAAACATTGGCTTGGGCAATAGCTAATACAATGAAAGTGAAATTAAAACTTGGAATGGAAATTCGAAAATCAAAAAATGTGACCGTGAGAAAAATTATAAACGCTGCCAAACGTTTTATGATTCCAGGCAACGATGCATAAGTTGCCATTTGATTTGCGCTAAAGGGAGCTGAAAACGCCGTTGAAAAAGCGGGTGGTAAATGTAAAGTGCGATCACCTTGCGACCTACCAGTACGTTTGAAAGTCAGTGGTTTTTTACCGTTTATGATTCCTATTTTCGCTGGACTTGAAGCTACAGGCGCGTCAGACGGTGGTGCGGCAGGTGTAGCAAAAGCTGTGAACAATGCAAGTGCTGCTAAACGAGAATTATAAAAGAGCAAACGCCACAACGAAGCTATGGAAGCTATCGCGTTGGGCAAAGGGCTTTATATGAAACCGTACAAAACAGGTCTTGGTCTCCATCATTCAAAAATTTACATGCGATGCTATCACGTCGAGCGTTGACTGATTCGAACTTGTTGGAATATGCAAAAATCTTTAACGTTCCGCATTTTTGCGGTGTTTCAATGCGAAACGAAATGCCTAAAAACGGTCCACGAAAAACGAGTCAGCTATAATCAACCTTGACGACAAAGACGGTCCGGGAACCCACTGGGTTGCATAACAGAAACGTGACAATAATATCGATTACTTTGACAGTTTCGGCAACCGTCAACTACACTCAGACCTCTGAAAATACCTCGGCGTTGGTGGTGTTGAACAAAATCATAAAAAGTACCAGAATCATAATACGTTTGAATGCGGACACTTGTGTCTGAAATTTCTGAGTGGTGAGCTGTATAAAAATAGTGCGTGATTCACCAAAGTCAGCCTATCACTCGCAATCGTGGATGATTCGTTAACGTTGACGATTTCGGGAACCTCTCCGATTTTCGAGGCACAATATTTCCCACCGATCGAACTTGCTCGTGATAAAGGTTATGCTCTTGGCGTGATAGAATTTTTAACTTTCAATTCGATTCCCAACGTTGATGTTGGTCACAATAAAATTCACGTAGCTGATGGAGTAATCACCAAACCTACCAGCACCTACGAGATCAAGGACATAAAGGAGTATCTTCAAAACGTGCTAAGTAATATTAATATTAGGCTCAGCATCAAACCCAACAATAATACATTACGCAGCGAAATCACATGCAACCTTATTTATTTAACTTTATTATTAATTTTAAAGGATTAACTTTCAGCCGGATGATACCACTGCTCAACTTTTAAGATTCACACCACGTGTGTTGAAGGTTGATGAAACTCACGAATCAGGCGTGCCTGTAACTATACTTAGGGTCAACGCGTTGCAAGGTAAGTGCAGCATTACAAATGGCGCCTACGTTAACGGACATTAAAAACACACTATTCACGAGTTTTTCCCCACTGTCCCACCGGGATATGAGATCAAGGAAGTACGGTCGCACGTCATTTTTCTTTCGATCACCGTCAGGACCGTAGATCACGATCAGCTCCGGTTAGTGGATCACGACGGACACTTGGTTAATATTCGTGGAGAAGTTATTACTGTGAGACTACATATCAAATCGCGATAAGCGATGGGAATTGTATATAACAGACTGTCAGAGAGTAGGTATAGCAGTAAGTTGGCATGCCCCGAACAAGTCAGTCATCGATCGATTCCCGAACCGGTAACACCTCGAAACGTGGAGTTCCTGATAGCTCCGCGTTTAAAACTGACACTTTTCGGAAGAGGAATTTCCGACAACTGAAAATCCGATTTTACTGTTTTATCATCTGCTACGTACCATGGAGGAAGAAATCTCAAACATTCAAACACTGGTTGTCTTTGACGAATCCGTTGCGCATCACGAGATTCACGCTCACAAACCTTACGCCTCGTCAACTTTCAACAACAGCGATTAAATTCGAATCAGCGTTCAGCATCAGGATTCATGCATATAACCCTGCAAAAGTTCGGTACATATCCATGGACGACTCCTCAAACCTGATGGTACAACTACTTCAAACATACAGCTCGTAAACAACGCGATCTGCCATTTGTTTGAAGGAATTCGTTATGAAATTAATGCGGTTGAGATTGATAGAAACAAGAACGTTGGCTTGAGAAGTCTCATGAAGGGTTACGCTTCCCTGCGCCCTGGTCAGACTTGGCTGATGGAGAACGCTGGATGGCTTGATGTAGAAGAGAAGAAAAAATTAACCGATGCCGAGGGTGATTTTGACATATTGATATCGCTCAGCATGATACTGGGTTTCGCTGAAGACTACCGCAAGATCGTTGTCAACGCTAAACATGAGTTAATTTTGAGGAGATCAAAAACTGACGTCAACGCAATGATGCAGACTCAAGAGGAGGAATTCAAAATCATGATCAATGCAGTGGAATGGCTAATACCGTATTTGAAACTCGCGAATTAGAAAAAAGTAGACCTACTAAATTTCATTCAGAAAGATCTGCCTATTTCAATGAGCTTCCGCAGTTGGGAATTGTACGAATATCCCTTACTTCCCACAACATCGAAACACATTTGGACTGTGAAAACTTCTACTCAGCTTGAGAAACCTCGGTACGTCATTTTGGGTTTCCAAACAAGTCGAAAGAACAAGACCGGCAAGAACGCAAGTCATTTCGATCATTGCAACATCACGGACGTTGAGTTATTTTTAAACTTTCAATCTTATCCGTACGGTAACCTGAACCTCAACATGAGTCATAATCTGTACGCGCTCCTGTACGAGATGTACGCAAACTTCCACGCTACCTACTATTACAAGAACCCCGAGCCGTTGTTGACAAAGAGTGAATTCCTTCGAGACGTCCCCTTATTCGTTATCGACTGTTCAAAACAAAACGAATCTTTGAAGTACGGACCTGTCGTCATCCGTCTTGAATTTGAAGCTAAAGCCAACTTTCCCGCTGAAACATCGGCGTATTGCTTGATTGTTCACGATCGTATTGTCGAATACAACCCGCTCATTGGTGGAGTGAAAAAGTTGGTATGAAAGCTGACCCGTTCCCACCATTTCGCATGATTCAAAGATGGAGCTTATCGTTGATATACAAGGCTTTCGTAGACCTTTCAACAATACCTTTACATTGAAAGAATTGGCTATAATTTCAATCAACTCGGAAGCATCTCCATCAATGTTTTTCTTCAAGCCACCTCACGAATGGGATTGTCTGGACGTCAAATACAAAAGCCAAAATTCTTGGTTGGAACGCGATTTCACGGGTTACCTTGGAACTGTGAAACCATAACGTTTGAGGAAGTTGCGTGGACTATTAAAGACAGGCTGTGCAAAGCTGAAACCTTGTTCGTAAAAGGAGAAGAAAAACGAGATTGGTTGCTTAAAATTGTCCCCGAAGTTCAAATCATCGATTTGCTGGAGTTTGGCTGTCCGTCGCTTCAAACCTTGCAAAAACCTTCAGCTGTGTCTCTAAGATGTGACGTGCATAAAATACCCAACGCAATCTGTGCAGCACAAAACGTTTTGTTACTTCAAAATTGGCTACAAAATCATCATACTGTTCGGATGGCGAGGGCGTGCGATTTGTATTACTGCGCAGAAGCATCTACAAGAACGGTCCCGCATTCCTGGCGAATATATCATCCTAGTTACGATACTGTTCAATAAAATTTTTTTACTATCATTATGAAGTAATTGTCAACTGTAGCCTTAAAATTCTACTCAATCAAACTGTTTTCTGAAGAATATTCACGAATTAATTTTACACCTTTACCTCAGCTCTTAAGAGAGAATTATTTCTTCAATTCAAAGCTTATGTAATATTCAACCTTGCCCTCCATCCGTGACCGAGCTGCACTCGAACCGAGTTATGTTTTGCATTCCTAGAGCGATAATAACCCAACACTGTAGATCGTTAGCTCTGAATGTATACTACCGCAGCTATCGGTCGACCTTGGACTCTGGTTTTGACTGAACCCGTTCAAAATGCATCGTAGAGTTCACATTACAGTTACAAGGCGCAAACGCAGCTTGCAACCCTTCATTGTTGCTTATTGGTGTTCGGAGAAACATTTTCTTCGATTTTAAGACTTAATTCCAGTTACAATTACAAGGTACAAAACATATGTAGGGTTAAAGGTATACAGGATGGCTTAGCGTTAAACGAAACATACTTGTAATTTCAATCTTTTTTTTATTGAACGAAAGACTACTACAAGATACTGGATATGTGCATGTGACACTCAGATTATACGTATACGAATTCAAGTTGACCGTACGGTCCACCAAGATAGCGTAGAAACAACCGTATCTCCTTACTGGCTGTCGTCAGCTTCTGGAACGCATCATCATCTTTTTGGAGGGCCTTGGTCAGTCGGTTCTGGTAGAAAAATCGTGAAAGAGTCCTCCAAGTCCAGAACGATCTTATCACCTAATTTCGTTTCAACCAGACGAACACCGCTGACGCTGTATTCGGAATAGGCTTCAAGGTCCGAGACTTTTTTCAACGGCAGAAACGTCTCCAGCCGCGCGATTTTGTTCAGTTTCGAGAAGTCCATGCGCGTTACTGTCAATTCGTGTTTGCTCAAAATCTCTTGCGACTTGATTTAGTCGAGTTCTAATTTGCAGTACATGTTGAGTCTCTTCAATGTGACTTCACGGTGTTGAAAAGCTCTTTCAATTTGCAGGAAGAAAAGCTTCAGACTGGCGATGAAGTTTTCACTTTTGACTTATATAACGTTCGCCCACCACATAATTTGAAATTTGGAGGGGGTTAAGAATGTGACGTGGTTGATATCAAACCGGCATCCGAGTGGGTGAAAAACAATTCTCAGAACCATTTATTTCGGAATGATGCGTGGTTGACAACGTGGAAGAAAAATGTGAGGTGGTTGATGTTACACATCAGCAATCCGACGGTGGGAAAAGAATTCGGAGTGATTGATGTTATACATCAAAGTCCCATCGTGGAAAAAGAATGCGGGACGGTAACCTTTATCAGTGTCGGTAAAAAAGTCCACGCCCCCACTGCGCCCTCTACCGTTGGCAGGCAATCACTACATAGAGACTTTGACCTTTCGTCGGTAAGATTGTCGGTGAAACAGCACGATTTTGACCTTTGACTGATACAAATGCCAATAAGGTTGCACGTTTTTGACCTCAAGTCGGTACGGCAGACTGTGACGTCATCGCACAAAGGGCTTGAGTCTGGGGAAAATGTCGGTAAGTGTCGGTCACAGGAATCTCCAAGTAGAACTCTCCTTGTTAGACTACTGACATGGTTACGAGCTACCTGGAAAACAGGCTGCTCTTGTACCGCACCAGGGAGGTAGGAAAAACGCGCGTGGTAACAGCGGGAGTACCACAGGGATCGGTCCTTGGACTGCTCCTGTGGAACCTAGCCTACAACGACCTGCTCAGGATAAAGATGTCAGAGGGAATAAGCATTATCGGGTTCGCGGACGACATCGCGCGTTTATGCGAACCTAGCATCTCAAATGTTAGCATCTCATTTATTAACTTCATATTTACTTGTATCTACTATAGTTCCGCAGTTCCTGATAGGTTTCAACAATAGTTTCGACGATTCAGCGTTTTGAATCGTGTTTAAAAAAATGCAATCCCAACTTCGCAAAACATATGTCAGCATCCCATTGTATTTTGGAAATTTGAGTAAAGAGAATTAAGAATCTAAGGAGTTCTTCTGTGAAGACACGTTTCAACAATAGTTCTGTAGCCTAAACTCAGCAGAAAATGAATTATAAGCACAAAACTCATGTAATACGGTTCAAATGTCATTTCGGAGTGTCTGATGGATCGGTCGACATAACAGGTTTAATTCTGTATAAGTATTGTAAGTGAAGACAAGGATGAAGAGTTTCGGTCTCAAGGCCTCCCGCAATCGTTATCAACAATTAGTGTGAATGTGATATCGACGCAACCGTGAGATGTTGAAGCAAAAATAAGAGTTTAAGGGTTCAGCGAGGTTCTTCATATTGTCAATAGTGATCATACACAATCTTGAAAAGAGTTGCCGTCTTTAGCTTTTTCTGTATAATTATGAACAATTATTGAGAACGTATGTCCGGAAAAATCCGGGTCCGTAGATTTTTCTCAATAAATATAAACAATCATTTAAAACGTGAAATTAACAAAACTTTGAGATGCTGATGCAAAATTCCAAATTTTGGGTTGTAGCGAGGTCCTAAATATAGGTAGTAGTGGCCATACACAACCTCGAGAAGAGTTTCGGTCTGTAGCTTTTTCTCAATAATTATAAACAGTTATCGAAAACGTAGAATTAAACAAAACTGTGAGATGATGATGCAGAAACCTGAGTTCCGGGTTTTAACGAGGTTCTGAATATTAGTAGGAGTGACCATACACAATGTCGGGAAGAGTTCTGGTCCGTAGATTTTTCTCCATAATTATAAACAATTATTTAAAACATAAAATTAACAAAATTGGGTGATGCTGATGCAACAATCCGAGTTCTGGGTTTCAAAGATATCAGAAGTATTAGTAGTAGTGACTATATACAACCTGGAGAAGAGTTCCGGTTTTAAGCTTCCTCTCAATAATTTTAAACAATGATTGAAAATGTGAAATTAATAAAACTGTGAGATGCTGATGCAAAAATCGGCTTTTTGGGCTTCACCGAGGTCCTACATATTGGTGAGAGTGACCACACACAATCTTGAAAAGCGTTCCGGTCTTCAGCCTCATCCTAATAAACATCAAAAATGACTAAAAATGTAAAATGAACAAAACTGTGAGATTCTGATGCAGAAACCTGGGTTCTGAGTTTTCACGAGGCCTCAAATATTAGTAGGAGTGACCATACACATCCGCGAGAAGAGTTCTGATTTTTATCTTCTTCTCAATCATTATAAACAATTAAAGAATGTAAATTCGAAAAATTGGTGATTTCGAAAATTAACGACGGAGCCAGGAATCGATCCTGGCGTCTAGAGATGCTTGACCAGAGCCTTACTCCACTAGACTAGGGCGGCTAGGTTAGGCTAGGCTAGGATCGACTCCTGGCTCCGTCGTTAATTTTTCGAAATCACCAATTTTTGAATTTACATTCTTTCAACAAATATTCTCTCGTAGATAAATGATTAGCACATCCGCATATCATTCAATAGACAGCATTGCTTGTCTTACGGGCTTCTCATCGGAAGCAAGGATTCAAAAAGGGTAAACACAACATCTACACATTAGAGTCTCCTTATACATCGTGCATGCAGAGAAAAAACTTTTCACTCACATTATAAACAATCATTAAAAACGTAAAATTAACTAAACGGTGACATGCTGATACAAATATCCGAGTTTTGAGCTTCAACGAGCTGTTCAATATCATTAACATGTTAAATATGCAGAAGTTAGGCTCTACGCTAATTTTGGCGGAAAATTTTTTTATTTCTTATGAACGCCTTTATTTTATCACCATGAGTGATATTCAGTCGGCAGAAGCTGATATTTGTAATTATTCCTATAAGTTGTGGGGTCTTGAAATTTGACGAAACACGCGATAAAATAGGGTAGTATTGTGCATGTCAACGCCCAAACTGAAGGTAAAAAGTTGTGAGATTTATAAAAGAAGCATTTCAGAATGTAATGGAAGTAATTAAATTTTAAATCAAATATATGGAAATAATTGAATTAAATGTTACAATTACGGAAATAATTAAAATTACTTAATACGAGATTAAGAATTTTTTGGGGACGAGCTTTTATGGTGGCCATGGGGGGGGGGGGGGGTTAAGAGAGTGGGGATATTTCTTCAGCATCATGTTCAGGAAGGCTTTTTTGACAAATCCCCTCACCCTACATTGCCAATATAGGCGTCAAACCGTTTAGAACTTCACGAATTTATCGCGCGGTACGTCAAACTTCAAAACCCCATATTTTATGAAAATAATTAAAAATATCAGCCTCCACCGGTTGAATATTATTAACGGTGACATAATAAAGGCGTCCATACCAAAAAAAAAAAATTTGGTATCGAAATTCGTGTGAAGCCCCACTTCTGCATAATTACCGAGAATAGACCCGGCTTCCAAAAATCTTCCAATAATAATCGTTTATCAATACTGGTCGTATTTCCTAAGTGCAACTAGCGAAGTCATATCGCTTCTAGTCAATTCTTGTACTCATTAGACTTTCATTAGCATACGCTCGCATCGATAGACGAGGGTTTAAATTATTTTTCTGAAATAACAAAAGAATGCTGGCATACTATAAAATTTCTCACAAATGGAAAATTCGGGATAGAATGTGACAAAAAAAGATATAATAATAAAGCGTTGTTTTTTTCAAAAGTGGTGAGTCGCAAAACTCACCACCCTGATCGCAAATCATCAGTCTCTCTTTTTTCTCACTTGCACATCGCGAATATGACAGTGAGATGCTGATACTTCGGTGTGAGTTCTGGTCTCTAAACATTTTAACCGACAGCTTAGTCATCTCACAAAATACTGAATAGCATTCGGCCGTCAGCCTGTTCTGAACTATCCACCAGCTATACGACAATGAGTTACTGGTGTTTGAGCACGATTTCTAGACTCGCTCAAAGTTTCCCATGACGATTGACACCTATATAATATACATTTTTTATGTTTTTGTGGACAACACGATTGCAAATTCATATACTTACTCTCTGCATTACCCAGAACCAACGACAAGGACGTGGTAAGATTTGGTTCGATTTAATATTTCAAAAAAAAATTTTTCAATTATATTTTTTTATTCAATTTTTTGAAAATTTTTTTGATTTTATTTAATTTTTTCAATTCATATCTACTTTTTTTGTATTTTATGTATTTTTTCCTTTTTTTTTATGTTTTTATGTTACTCACATGGTTCACCAGACAATGTGTCACCCGAGCAGAAAGTCGCCGCTATAACGTATCCTCACAAATTGTTAAGGTTACGACGAGGACATTGTGAGTCAAATTAATTTTCAGCCGTTTTTGAGGAAATCGACGTCGAATAATTTGAGTCACGTGAGCGTGGGTTGCGCGCCTCAAATCTTACTATAGATTTTTTACTTTTTCTATTCCCTACATCATTCCCATGCAATATGTATCAAAATTATAAGAAATAATCATTTGTTTATGCTCATAAGTAGTGTATATATGAGAATTCGAATCCAAAGATGGCGGCGCTCCCCCCTAGCTTCCCCCTAGCTCCTCCCTAGCCCCCCCGCCCCGTTGATCATTTTCGCGGTTTGCCGCAAGATGGCTATTTTCAAAGGAATTGACACACACACACACACACACACACACACAAAATAATTCCTGTCGAAACTTGTCCAATGGAAAATTAGAGTGGGGGTGGGTGGTATATAAAGCGTACATCTATCGTGATCGTCACTCTGTTCTCATCGTATTCTCATTGTGAACTGTTCTCGCTTGTGAAATGACCTCGAAACGCGATGGATCTAGCAAAAGTTAACCACGTCAGCCGCCTGGAGAATCTGCCAACCAAGAAGATGTCAGAACTCGAAATTAGGGGAGTGTATGACGTCATCGGGTTACAACTAGTCAAAACAAAATTCGGGGTACGTGTTCTGGCGACGATCGATGAAGAATACAACGTGTTCTTACCACCGAGAATCGTAAGAGTTCTACAAGAAGATTCCAGTCAGCGGACTGGAATGTGTAGCATGGCCAGGGAAAATCGTCTGCAAATGAAATACCTTGGTGGAGAATTCAACAAGTTTGAATTTTCATGCAGTTATGTGCCATAAATGAACCATGCGATCCCCCTCTACTTCCACAAAATTCATCCACGAGGGGATGAAAGCGGGCGTGCTGGAGATGGAATGGTCAATCTTCCACATACCATCCGTCAGTATATAATCGAGCGCAACATTCCCACTCCTCAATATGACGATGATCCTAGACGTGCAATGTTTTATCGGTCGTAACATAAAGTTTGTACCCAAGAAAGTCGCAGCCATGAATGTAAACGGGTCGGGTCTGAATTACATCATTTTCAAGCCGCCCTATGATTTAGCAAGCTTACCATTTGAATGTAGAGCCACCAATGTATGGTTGACACACAATCACCACGGAATATCATGGAATGCGGGCAACAAATCTCACGAGGATGTGACGAAGATTGTGAGAAAAATGGTTGGAAATGCGTGTTACGTATACGTCAAAGGGGCGGAGAAGAAAGCATGGCTGACGGAGATCGTCGATGGTACAACGAGGGTTATTAATATGGAAGATTTGCATATCATACCCCCTGCAATGGAAAAATTGAGGTATATGGAAGCGGCACCGTGGCATGACGTGAACCATGGATACTCTCCAGCGAATAACCTCCAGCAAGCAGCAGGGCCAGGCTCAATTTGGTATGATGACAACTCTGAATACATCCCGGCATACAATTGCGCCTTTGAAAATGTGCAGCGACTATGGAGTTGGTATTCGAAGGAGTGTACCAGCTCCCTCGAGAAATCCTTCCGTCTGTACAAAGAATTGGACGGTTTAAGGGGAGTGATGTCCGAGGATATAGCTTTTTTGCCAAAAGAATTTATCCGCACGTTCGCATCAAACTCCATCAATAATGCGTGGGATAAACTACCAGAGAATATGAAAAAGGACCTCGTCATCGCAAGTTTCCGCAGATGTAGCGTACATTACACACCAGGACCCGATGGCGATATCGTGGATGGACCGAATCCTCTAATTAAAGACTGTCTAGGTTCCAATCGTGTGTATAGATGATATGGAGAATATTTACCAAAATAACAATAGAATTTATTACAATATATACAATTATATTCGGGTTTATATGTAGAATGTTCAATAGAATTAATCTCAATTATATCATAGCTTATACATAGAATTAAAAAAAATTACTATTCGATAAAATTATAATCTAGAAATAGGATACATTACAAATATATATCTTTAAAACTTTCACCCATTCTCGTCATACAAAATGTAAATGTTATGAATTTTTACTTGTGAAAAATATGTAATCAATAATTATCAATTTAGCGTGGTTTATTCCTCAAAATAATCCATAAAATCATTATCGTTATCCTGTTCGCAAACATTATTATCATCATCATCATCATCATCGCTATGTTCGACATGTATAATTATTACGATAGTTTCATTCGCCCATTTTTCTACAAATATTCTCATACATTTATCACCGTAATTTATATAATGTTGACTGTTTGGCCTCACTCGAGCAGCTCGCGCGTCCTCAACGAGATCCCGAAGCTCCTCCAACGAGAACTCGCGTGTTGCTTCGGAACAGCCTATAATTATCTCTTTCTCAGCCTCCTCATCCTCGCCCCAATCAACGATCGACCACTCATCGACATCATCACTTGAATGAGATGGCATTTTCTTTTTCTTTCTAAAATTGATTCGCGATGAAAAATCTGTAAAAAGAGCAAGCCGAAATAGAAAAGTTGATGCTGCTGCACTCATCATTTATATGCATGATAAATCTCCAATTCAAAAAAGTTTCCACATATTCAAAATGAGTGATACGGAGAAGGTGTGGAAGATACTAGAATTTTATTTTAATGTAGTGCTACACACCAATTCTCGTCCGAATGATAACCATCATCGTCAGCTCTCTCGATGTCTCTCAGCATTTGACGGATTTGATCAATCTCATCCAGAAGTAAACCGAATCTAATGCGCACGTCTTCGCAACCGTCAAAATCACTATCAAACTCAATGCCCACTTCCCGTTCATTCACCTCCACCCACTAGTCGTCACCATCACCGCCATTCCAAACACCCCCCACCTCCGCCTCCCCCTCATCCTCCTCATCCTTTTCATCCTCTGCATCAGTCGGTGATGGTGATGATTCTAGATGATGATGATGCTCGCCAGCCAAATTTTGCTCAAACTCGCGATTATCATCACCAACACTAACGTCAATACATTGCTCGGGGTCGATAATTAGCGTATCAGCATCACTATCAGTCATTTCATCATCATCATCCTCCTTATCATAAGCCGCCCCTCTGCACACCCGCTTATATGTCGGCGATCGTGGTGGTGAATGGGGTGGGGAGTCTGATGATTTTCCATCCGTTCATATTTTTTCGATATGATTCTGAAATTTTTCCAGAATTTCTATGGATATGATGATAGGGGATACAGAAAAGTTGAAACAAATCGAAAAACTTTGTTGACATACTAATCAAATGCGATAATCATTACGGAATGCAATTCAACATTTACAGTATCGTAAGAGGATTGGCGTAGCACCATACTCACATATGTATACCACCACATTTATAAGATGGCATTTAGAAAATTTCGTTCAAATGTATACTAACCCACTTTAACGCGCACTAACATCTAGGCGCTATATTTCAAGACTCTTCTTTTTAATATTCTGTAAGTCATTCAGTACGATAAGATGTCATTTATAAATTTATTTTTATTTAAATGTATACTAACCCACTTAAACGCACACTAATATCTAGGCGCTAGATTTTAAGACCTCACTTTGTAATATTCTGTAAGTGAGTCAGTACGTTTCATGGCATTCCACTTTCTTCCGAACATCCTATTTCGTACCCTCATCGAATGTTCTTCCCCAAGGGGGGGGGGGGGGGGGGGGGGGGGCGTGTTACGTCCTCCAGACTTCATATTCCTTGCCCACACTCTTAGTTACCCTACGCTCTGTAGTCCACTCTTATCGTTCGCGAGTCAGCAGATCCTTCTGTAACTCGCGGCTAGCTTGCCTCCTACATCCCGCAAAACTGGGCAGATCCATCCTAGCGCTCAAGCAAGACACCTATCCCTCTAAACCAAGACCATACCTTTTTTCCTCGACCGACTCCGTTGCATTGACTACTAATAAACAATCATATACTTTAAATCGTTTACCTTCCCTTTATACCGATCCCTTTCTATTCCATTCACTTCCTGCATTGGGAGTAGTAGCACGCGAGTGCATAGTCGACGTGAACGGACCCTATAATAGCCAAATAACACCTTGGCTGGGCGTGGAGTAAGCTCCGATTACCGCTCATCCGAGCCTACGCATTCTACCCCGTAACACCGTTATATTTTTTTCTTTTTTTTTTTGATTTTCAGGTTACTGACAAGTTAGAACAAATTAGGTGTCACCCCAGCAGAAAGTCACCGCAATAATGTATCCTTCTAAAATGTTAAGGTCACGACAAGGACATTATAAGTCAAACCAATTTTCAGCCGTTCTTGAAAAAATCGACTTTAAATAATTTGACTCGCGTAAGTGCGGGGTCTGCGCCTTAAATCTTGCTATAGATTTGTTTCCACATTATTCCAATCGCTACATCATTCGCATGCAAAATGTAGAAGAATTATACGAATTAATAACTTCTTTACACTTATATCTTACGGAAAACGCAAAACTTATTATTTTTATCATCACCCACTTGAAAAATCGTTATTTTTGCATCAAAAACCGTAATTTTTTATTGTTTTTGAATGTTACGTCCGTGGGTAGAGTTCACTCCTGAGCGGAAGGAGTAACCTGGTTGGCTTCGCTTTTACGTTTCAGGTCAACCGGAAATCAGGATGGGATTGAATAAACTGGAGTATGTTGATATGTCGATTATAAGTTTATTCCGTAGAACATGAGATAGCGGTAGGAATGAGTTGTGTGTTGCGAAAAGATATATATGAAGGCTAGATGTGGAATTGTCGAGTGTCAGAATAAGAGTGTACCTCGAGACGTGAAACGGACGGGTGCAGAAAAGGTGTGACAGTGCTAGGAGTAGGGAATGGAATTTGAGGAGTAAGCGTGATAGTGAATAGCGTGAGACTACGTAGAGATAAGAGGACAGCACAGAGACCATGAGATTAATGTAAGAACTGTGGGAGAGTTAGCGAGTAGGAAAAATAGAGAGAAGTGGTATGCTGGACGTAACATGAATATTATCTTTTAGAAACGAAAAATTAAGATTTCTGGCTGATAATTCACGGTTTTCGTGCGAGTGGTGATGAGAATAAGAATGTTTCTTGTGAGGTATGAGGAAGAAGTACCTATTAATTTAGATAATTTTACTCTATATTACTTGTGCATGATGTAGGGATTGAAAAAATCAAAGAAAAAACTATAGCGAGATTTGAACCAGAGACCTCACACTTCCAAGATTCGAATTTCCAAACGTGCTTTTCTCGGAAAATATTGAAATTCGTTTAGAGATAGTGTAGATTTTTAACAAAATTATTGTAATGATTGCAGTGTCTGCTTAATGTTTATTGCCTGCGTACATGTACACCACTAGTTGGGGCTTCACTTCTTTGCTCGACTTAACATTTACACGCGTAGCACGTATATCGTCGTACTCGTACCAATACATACCCGATTTTACATAGGCCATGTAGTGACCCGGAATATAGTGCACGAGACCGGCTAGTCGATAGATTTTATCCCCAATCTCAACAGTTTTAGCGATGGATTCAAGAGTGTGGCGAAGACCGTCATTCGTGGCCCTGTAAGTAGCATCTGTTGAAACTGTAGTATCAATAATTACGTGTGGTCCATATTCTATTTCATCCTCGATGGCGTTATGGCACTTCTAACACGATCTTTTTGTTGAGTGCCCCTCGTCTATTGCCTTTTGCATGAAATTGAACCCCTCATACAATAATACATCAACGTTGATGCTGAGCATGATGTGTTGAGTGTCCAAGCGATATCCGCATTGGCAGAAAACTCTTGTCTTATGACTTGGCACATTCACAAATAAATATTGCGCTAAGTGTGCAACACTGCATGTTGCATCCAGGCGGTTCATCGTTCTCGTAAATTGTACAATATTAAGAAGTGACAATTTAGAAAGTATATTGGCTCTTTCTTTGTAACTTGTCGTCGTGAGTTATCGCTTCTTTTGAATTAAGTTCTGAGCCAACTGTATTGTGCTATTAAGGGTCTCTTCGAGTTTTTCGGAGTACTGTTCATTCGAAGCGATTGTGCCTAAAACCACTTGAAATATCGAATCGAAGCACAAGTATTCCTCACATTCAGTAAATATTGTCCCATATTCACAGGAGGACAAGAATTACCATTTTTAAATACCGGAAGCTTACCGAACTACGAGCTTTACGTTCTTGATATATTTCCATTCCGGGCATTCATCGAGCATCGTGGGTTTATGTTGATTTTTAACCGGACTTTCAATAGACTCGGCTGTCCTCTTAAGCGGATGTGTTTTCTGATCAACTTCTACCTTATTTCGAGATTTTTCTGGTTCTGACACTATTTACTGTTCTTTTGCGGCTTTCCCGCGCCAGTCCTCACATGTATTCCAATTGTCACACTCATTAGGAGTGCTTGACCGAATACATTTACCCATGAACGGATCTACGGATGAATTGCTCCCGGTGAAACTAACAGACTCATAGTTTGTTAATCTCTTGGTCTTCTGTGAGTTGTTAGTTACTTGCCCCGTTAGATTTTGGTGCTCAGAAATCATTCGAGGAATCTGATTCTCGTATTTATGTGAGTTGATGTTGTCGCTGATGTTCGTCTTTACGTTGTCTTCAGGACTGCCTAGCACTTGCAGGCCTTTGCCTTTAGCAACCGTTTGTGAATTTTGAGTATCGAAACAATGTGCATCTTGCTCGTTTAATGAAGTTTCTGTGATCCCTTCAGGGAAAGTTTCATTCATTGAAACCGTGTTCAGAGCAGCAGATTCCATTACCGATTTGTCGTTGCTAGACTCTACGCTAACGTTTCTCAGAGAAAGCTCGGAGCCTTTAGGTTGATTGGTTATCGGCAGATCACCTTTGTTAGAGCGGACAAAGACTGAGTCGAGTATCGCTACATCACTTGGGTTTGAGGCCGATTTTACTTTGCCGTCGAGATGGTCTAGATGTTGCAGCACGAATAAATGAATCCGCATCGGAAGTTTGGTAGCGAATGAACGGTGCTTAAGATCACAGAACTCTGGTTTGACCGACGAGGACGTTGCTATGGTTGAACCGATTCCGAAATGCAGTCGCATTATCCCGTTCCACAGTGGAATAAATAGCAACAACTGATTCATCAGAGGAAGAGCGAAAGCGCGATTAAGGCATGCGTTGGGTCGATTTCCTCCTACGCATGTTTTTGCAATGACATCAGCAGAATCGTACAGTTCATCAGCCCACTCTTTTCAATTTGAGCTGGTAGTGTCCTCTAAAACGTCATCTTCGTTATCTTCGTTTGTTATCCTGAGTTCTCCGTCGTCCTTAAGCGCAGTGAAATCAACTTCAATAGCTTGGTCAAGAACTTGCATGCGAATTTCCGATTGCAACGGCAAACCATTTTTTGTATTACCGAGAAATTCGCTGAGACATGCTATCGAGACCGATTCAAGAAAGTAAGCCAACTCTTTGAAATCACTCATTTGGTAGGCCTGCGCAATACAGTGTTGGTGCAATTGCTGCCCTGCATTAATTCATTTAGTTCACCAAAGCGCGTCCGAAATCGTACACGACGATAGGAGGGCGCAAGACACCTTTCGCCAAAATAACCCGAAGAAAGTACGCAATTTGAAACGACCGTTGGTCACCGGTCACCATTTGGAATACCGATACACTGCCCTCATTAGTGACTACTATGCATTGGTAAAAGAAAACGTGCGGGTCATTTTTGTGATCACATTTCCCAATACTTCCGGTAGCATCGATCGTGAAAATGACGCCTGAATCTTTTTTGAACCGAGCGATATATATTTTTTCCTGCTCTGGTGTCCAATACATGCAGTGTAATTTTAGCAGACCGATACTGTGAATAAAACCCGCATGATCTCCAAATTGGGACTCGCGTAGCAAGTTCAATGGAGCAAATGCAAACTCCAACCCGTACATCTTAAGTAACTGTTGTTCCTTTGCTTTACGTAGAATGTCATCTTTCGGGATTATCGGCCGGTTTTTTCCTCCAAAATCTTTTAAACGACTCGCCATCTCTCGCCTAATGACGACTGCATTGTTTTTTTGATCGATCATTTGCTTAGCGATTTTTTCCCGGCGTTTTCCCCTGAATTGTCGTGTCTTAATACCTGTGTGCTAATCAGGCCGGATGCCATCGATCCTGCACAAAAAAATTACGTCAACGAATAATAAATTTTCTTGGGAACTTGGACAGAATTGATCAGATTCAATTTATCAAAATTTGCAACGTTTCGTTGGTTTTATTTATTTTCCAACTTCATCAGGCAAGTTTTGAGGTTAAATGCCTGATGAAGTTGGAAAATAAATAAAACCAACGAAACGTTGCAAATTTTGATAAATTGAATCTGATCAATTCTGTCCAAGTTCCCAAGAAAATTTATTATTCATTACATTTAACATGGATGAGAACCAAGATTTGAATTACGTCAACGTCTGTCTTCGGTGCTTTTCCTAACGAACCGCTTATTTGGGCTTTGCACTCGGTGCAATAACCAACGAAAGTCGAATAGTTCGTCGCATTAGCGGTAGGAGTCGTCATATTATTTTTAAATGCAAATATGCAATCGATTGATTTATTTTGCTGGCATATTTTTTCAGCTAGAATGTCAGCCCACCCTTGTTGGAATTTCCAGTATACTCTACCGGAAGAAATTTTTTTTTCGGGGCCATGTTCTGCCAGTTCTTTGGAGATAAAACCAGATTAATTTTTTCGCGAGAACACTGTCCGATGCGTTATGACTTACATCTGCAGGTACTGTTCTGAAAGAACAATCGCTAATATCAGTAGCTTTGCTTCCCTTTGAATTTATCTTATACGTTGTTTCTATAAGCTGCCTGAACTTGTTACGATCGTCATTTATGATTATATAAACGTGATGTGGTTCGATATGTAAACCACCGAGTCCCATACGGTTAGCAATACGACGATATACGAGACTTGACGGAGGTAATATATGTCCATTGTCATCGATTGTTCAGCAGTCACTTTGCAGCAAAATATTTTTCAGTTTTAACTTGTCGTAAGGCATTTTTATAATACTTTACATATAAATAATAATTATAGAACAATAAACTTCGAACGAGGTATAGCTTCAGAATGTACTCAGGAAATATTTCGGACAGTTCCAAGAATTTTTATTGCGGACATATATTAAATTACCATAGCCATTCGATTATTGTTAATCGTGACTTACGACCATTCACAAATCAGTGCCAGAGTCGACGGTATTTCAAGGTTCTTGAAATACTGGGTATGATTTATCGCCAAAGATCGAGCAATGGTGTATAATAAGAGATCATGTATATCATTTTTATAAATCACACCAAGACTACATATACGATGCGATTGTGTTGAGTACGTATATATTGAGGGAATCGAGAACCGTAAAGTTGAAGTATGAAATTGTAGTTATAAAGTCGAAAGTATCAAAGACAGAAATACAAAATATTCGCAACTGAGAGGCGCAGCGTATTAGCCCTGCCTGAGTCGTAAAATCGCCGAACGTGGTAGCGATCAGTTTTGTGGATGTTTGGCCGGTAAGAGGAAGCGTAGACGCAGAACACGTGAGTTGAGCGAGCTGGAGGGACGAACAAGCGCTGCGGCAAAGTAGTGGGGCAAGAGCAGTCTTTTGCGCACGCGCGGTTTTGTCGTAGTAGAGACGATGCGGCGGCGGTGCGAGAACTCGGCTCCGACTACTAACGAGATGGTGGGGGTAGATAATAGAAATGTATTGGCCAGCACAGTGACGCAGCTCGGCTCTTTTTCTCCTACACTCAACGGGCCCAAGGAAAATGAAAAAAGAAAGCGAAAACGACGAAAAAAAACAAGTCGTACGACACAGAAGGGCAAGCGCTGTATTGTCTGCACGTATGCTGTACGTATTTTACATATTTTCTATATCGATGAAGAGACGCAATACCTTCTCGACGCCGAGCTGAAAAAATTACAACAATACACCCGAATGTCGTACAATAAACCTACTGTTGAAACTCCAACCTGCTAAAGCTGATGCCAAGACGTACCACGTTAATAAAAAAACGGTTAGAGCTGTTTCAAAAATATCTACAAATTAAATTATTCATAAGTTTCAAATCTTTGTGCCTCTCTCTGCAACTGTGTTTATAAAATGTCCTTTTTATGTACAGTTAAACTAATAATTTTATTACTCAGGCACTACGAATAGATTAGAGAATAATATTGGCATCTAGGCTTCTCAAAGTACGAATAAGAAGAAGGGCATCGAAAACTTATATTTTAATTTTAAAAAAACGAAAGTTGAGAATTAACAATTGGGTTATTTGAAAAATACGATAGTTTGAAGATAAACATTTTTATCTAGGCTTCTCGAAGTATAAATAGCAATATGGGCTTCGAAAATTATGTTCCATTTGTTCGATGGTGCTTACCATCAAGCGAGAGCGATAGAGAGGGGAGTGTTCGCTTGCGCGGTGGTTGTCGAGTGCGACGCGTGCGAGAGAGAAGTGCGCGTCATAGAATTCCGAGCGTACATTGTTGTACAACTGGAGCTCTTTTTGTCCATATTTTGGTAACTAGACAAGGTATTCCATACCAAATCGAACGCTTGATATCCCGACCCCTCTAAATCAATCTAAGATTTTGGAATTATTTGAGAGTGAAAAAAATCGATGACTTAATTTTTTCCAGAATTTTTTTTTGTTACCGGATGTGAAAAAATTTTTTAAAAAGCTAGGGATAATCTAAAAAACATCGGTGCTTCAAAAAAATCCTCCGACGTAAAATGTTCATTTTTTAGCGAACTTTCAAACACACTTTTGACATTTAGCAAAACAATGAAACTCAGTGAGCTATCATCAAAAATAGATGAAAATATTATTATTCAGCAAGTATGTCATCATAAATGTTACTGAAAATTTCACAGAATGTCCTCTTGTTTGTGCGGAAGCACTATACATTGGGGTGGTTTATTTTTCGATTTTTTTTCAATTTTTGGTGGAACACCCGATCAAATTGTGACAAATAGAGAAAAAAAAAATTGTCGTTAAGTTTCACTACGATCGGACAATATTTAAAGGTTGCTACCAGAGTTAAAAAAAAATTATTCTAAAAATCAACAAAAATAAATGATTTACATTTTTTTCAAACTGTTTGTTGAAATACAAATTTGTTTACATTATTTTTAAGAATATGACTTTATCTTGTTTCTTCAGAGAATGTTCAATCTCACGGATATCGAACTTAGGCATGTTTTTCCGATGTTCACTTACGACTAACAGCAGATACTGTTTTCGTTCTTCATCATACGTAATAGTCCGATTGAATTCTTCTATAAGAGCCACTCCTCGCTCTGCTATGTCATTCACTACACGGAATCCTTTGCAAATAGCGCAACACTTTAAAAAACTTTCATCACTTTTCCACTCCAGTGGTCACGAGACAAAAGAGTTGGTTCTTCTTTTATTATTTTAAAAAATTGCAAACTACTAGTCGTCAAAAAGTCTGCTAATCTGATGGTAAGAAGGCTCCGATGTCATGAGTCATTTTTTCGGAGTACTTTTTGTTCTTGAAAATCTTTGGTACGCTCGGCAGCCCTCGGCTAGTTATTAGTTTTTTAACTGTAGCATGTGCACGGAAAGAATTTTTAAAGGAGTTTTACTGTGAAATCATAGTAGAGCGAGAACAAAACCATACTTGGGTAAATTTTACTGATTTTTCAGTGAAAATTCTTGAAAACATTTAAAATTTACAAGTCACCCGACGGTAAATTCTGACTTATTTCCATGAAAATTTACCTTTTATTTCTTAAAAATTTGGAAAATTATGGGTTGTCCTCAGTTTATTACTGTGATATTTCACAGTATAAATTACTTAAAAACTCTTTCCGCGTGTTATGTTGAAGACGCCATTCAACTCGTTACAGAAATTGGCTTTTTTAATTGCCAAAGCATGAGATTTGTTTGGTTTATTATTTTAATTTTTTTCAGCAACGCCCAATTACGACGATGCTGCTCAATTTTTTACGATACAGTTTACTTTTTAGAATACAGTTTAGAAAGATAGAATGAGATACGATAAAGTGAGAAGAACAGTATTGTTATTCAACACACTTCGATAGAACTGTGTTGGCAGTTCATGGCATACTCGATACGAGTCGAGGCTTCATGGTGGGATAATTTGGTAACGCTCCGAGCTTGATCCGATCGACTTAGCAAATGGGAATGCAACAATAAGAACTCGAAATACCACAACCACACAATTACTGCACAATGAGAATAAGTCTTCCCACTACGACCTGCCACCCACCGACGCTTAAAAGTAGAGATATAATATGAATTATAAGAAAAAAAAATCTATAGTAAAAATGTTATAATGCTCGGTAGCAACCTCTAAATATTATCCGATCGTAGTGAAACTTTACGACAATTTTTTTTTCTCTATTTGTCGCAATTTGATCGCGTGTCCCGCCAAAAATAAAAAAAAAAAAACCGAAAAAGTAAACCACCCTACTATAAATATTAGTCCTGGCGGGCCAAGTTAATGTGAAAGTGTGGTAATTATTTTTCGCCGGTATGAGTGAACACGCCAACATATTTTCACCAATATTGACAGAGTAGTATATTAACCCTTTCGCTACGGACGCATTCTACGTCGCGCCGTCCCCGCTGACCGAGCAGTCGCGGCAAGCGTCCGCACTTGAGGAACAACTGCAAGCGCCCGTCAGACGCACAATACCACGCTATCTTACGCAGAGCGAGTGCAGTCGCTCGTAAAAAAAAAATGCTTCAAAAATCATAACATAATGTTGGGTTACCATGGTCACCGTTCGTACATAACGAGCGTCAAATGTTGGGTTACCATGGTCACCGCTCGTATAGAGCGAGCGTCAGGCGTTGGGTGACTATAGTCACCGCTCGGACAGAGCGAGCGTCGGGCGTTGGGTGACTATAGTCACCAATCGGACAGAGCGAGCGTCGGGCGTTGGGTGATCATAGTCACCGATCGGGCCGAAAGGATTAAATAACAAGGGTGTAAAATAGGACTCTTCTACGCCCATGTTGCATACGATATTTTTTGCAACTGTGTGCGAAAAATTCGTGAGCATACAGTACTTTTCGATACGAGTTTCGTACACAAAGCACACAGACAGGGTCCCGGGGCAAAACCCCTGGTGGGGGAGAGGGATTCGGCGGGGTGAAGCCCCGCCCCCCGACAAAAAGAAATATATATGTTAAAGAAAAAAAAATGTAGGTTAACGATGAAAAATCGTTACAAAGTAGAATCGGGATTTCAATAATCGCCCAAATTAATTTATAAATGTATTTATTCATCACAAATCCAAGCCCAAACAAATGCTAATTTCTATATAGAAATGATTTAGTTCAAGGTTATTTTTCATTATTTTTATGATGTACTTTATATATATATATATATATATATATATATATATATATATATATATATATATATATATTTTATATATATATATATAAAATATATATATATATATATATATATATATATATATATATATATATATATATATATATATATATATATATATATATATATATATATATATATATATATATTGTTACTGTTCACAACAACGTGAACACAACTCGTTGGTCGCGCGCCTTCCAGTTCACGCGAGGCAACCAGCCTCGCGTGCTTTCTAATCACGCGACCCAAAAGAAAGTGTGACGTCACGCACGCCGCTCACGCCACCCACGCAGCTGAGCGCGTTGCGTAAGCGCCAAACGCGGTCTCCCGCTATCAAGGATCCACCAAGGCTGGAATAAGAGACGGCCGATCAGACCGATCGGCAGGACACTTCGAGTTCTACACCTTGACGCTTCGAATCAACTCCAAACGACACTGCTCCATCTCATCATCACGACAACGACTGACTGACCAAGCTGACTGACTTTACAACAGACTTGACGACGCAACGTTATATGACGGACGCCTTTTATCTGGCTTCGGCCAGCGACAACCAAAAATCATCTTCATCAAACCCGCCTGTCCATTGGACACTACACCTCATAGACGTTCCCGCTCGACCGCTCACAAGACCACCAGCCGTGCTACTCTCCTTGTGGGATGTTCGCCGAGCGCGACTGACTTCGCCAAGCTACTACCGGCACATCCCACCTCCTGTGTCTCCATTTCCTGAACCGCAGCGGTCCTTTGCGACAATTGCCACCCAAACGACGGACAGCGAGTGGGAGTCTCCTGCAAAACCGACTGAGTACCGCCGTCCCTCAACGCCTCCCAGTTCGCCGGAGAGCAGGCACACTCCGCCACCCAGGACAGTGACCGATTCCTCTAGACGACTGACATCATCACTAACGCCGCCCAGTTCGCCGGAGAGCAGGCACACTCCGCCACCCAGGACCGTGACCGATCCCCCTCGCCGACTGACTTCAACACTGACGCCTCCTTCCCATTGCATTGTAACTAAAACTGCTCCATGCATCACTTGGCAGCCATGTAAATAGTTGTATATATTGTAAATAAAATAAATAAATAGCATTATACAAATTAAACACCACAACTCACCACACCTTCCAAGCGGCTCGGTCGAAATACAAGCTCCCAAAGAGCGAACAGTTACAAAGGGTGAAATCACCCGTTTTGCCCCCTTCTTAATGATCTAGTAGTCATCATAGATAAAAGACGTTAATAAACCTCTTATGTCTTTCAAAAGAATAAGGTTACTGCGTCAACCAACATTATTGTAAAAACAGTCTATCTCGAGTCTTTAAAAGGAGAGCTTCGTCACAAAATAAATCCTTCTCCTTTCTTAATTTTCCGCGTTGTAACACTGGTGTCAGAAGTGGGATCCTTCTGTCTCGGCAGAGTTTTGAGTGGATTTTAAGTAATAAGTATACAAAAAATGCAAAGATCTCCTCTGACGAGAGCATCACGCGCGGAGCGACGAGCTGCCGGCCGCGTTTCGTTCCTTAAACCGGCATTTCCTGCCGTTTCTCCTCATTTGAAAGCTGAGGTTCAGCCCCAGCCCCAACTAGCTCTCTTGGCAGAGCTCATCCAAGGAAATCAAGATTTACTACTGCGACAGATACAGCAGCAACAACAACATCAACAACAGCAACAACAACACCAACAACAGCAACAACAACAGCAGAGTCTTCTGCACGAACTCCTCTCGCACAACGTCAACAACAGGGAACCGTGTCCCAGGCGCTGATTGGGATCCTGCAAGGTGTGCAGAAGCTTCAGGAGCGGCTGCAGGAATTCTCAATACGCCCAGTTCCGTCCCCAGGTAAAAGGACTTCTCTTCCCTCAGTCCCGGTCCCAGCAAGGAGGACCTCCATTCATTCAATTCCGGATCAATCAAGGTCTGACGCCATTTATGGGGGAGGCCAAATTCCCCCTGTTGCTAAAAATTTTCCACCTGCTCATGTCTCGCGACCAGCTCAGGTTGGCTCTTTCCTGCAATGTCACGATGTTCCGTCACGTGATATTTCAGAAGTAGTTGAGCCTCCTGTCGCGTCGTCTCATCCTAGCGTGAATATTCAGTCAGAGTTCTTGGCCTTTTTAAAATCGCGCGGTACTGTCAATGTTCTCTCTCCGCAGACTCAGAGCTCGTTCGGACTAAATCAGGTCTCTGTACCTGTCGCGAGTATTGTAGAGTTGCCCTCGAAACAATCAAATTTGAAGCCCGGTTCGTATGACGGTTCGTCTGCTTGGCGTTTATACGAACGTCAGTTCAACATAATAGGTAAGGTGAATGGTTGGAGTCCGTCCCAGAAAGCAGCTAATTTGACAGCCTCTTTGTCCGGTCTGGCCTTGGTAGTTCTTGGATTGCTTTTAGATTCGGATTCTGAAAATTTCGACAGCATTTGTGCGGCTCTTAAAGTTCGGTTTGGCGAAGAACATCTTTCCAAACTTTATTTCACTCAGTTTGAAAATAGACGTCAAGGGCCCAAGGAAGATTTAGCCTCTCTCGGAAATGACATCGAACGTCTCGCTCGACACTCCCTTACCGATTGTGCAGAAAAAGCTAGAGATCAGATAGCTCGGGCGAAATTCATTAATGCGATTCGGAATCCGAAGCTTCGGTATCATCTCAGGCTCGTAGCTCCAACTTCTCTACATGAAGCAATTATTAAGGGCTTAGAATTAGAAGCCAAAAACGAGGCGGATTTAGGTTCGCGTCAACTTCATCGATTCAGCCAAGCTCAACCTTCAGAAAATTCTTCGTCCCGTCCTTCAGTCAATCAGCCTAGCTCAGATTCTCTTCCAGGAAGGAAAAATAGTGATTTCTCTCGTTACCACAATAGATCAAACTCTAATCGGCCTGTCTCAGAGTGCCAGTTTTGCGGCGTAAGGAGACATATCGCGAAGAATTGTTTCAAACTCGGCCGTCAGTTGAAAACTGCGGAAGATTCGTGGGGCAATAATGCCTCCAAGAGAGCACCCTCTAATCCGGTTTGGGCAGCGCAACCTTCGGTTCCTCAAAATTCGGGAAACTAGCTACCGATGTTTTGAAAGGGCGGATATCATAGGCTTCTTCCAAGTTCCTTAGCCCTATTTCTTCACAGTTCATGGTTAGAGGCCTGCGTCGTACCGGTCTTTATGCTGAAGGTTCCGTTAACGGACTAGGTTGTTTGTGGGTGATAGATACCGGAGCCGAAATTTCCGTTGTTCGTCCTGATATGATTTCGTCTCTTGCTTCAATTTATCCTTCTCTGTCTATTCGCACTGCTACCGGAGCAACTACCCCTGTCGTAGGTAAGATGGTCGTGGAGGTAACAGTAGCGGATTGTCTTCAATCCCCACATGAAGTTCTAGTAGCTGATATAGAAGACGAAGGCATTTTAGGCGTAGATTTTCTTTCCGCTCACAACTGCGTCATTTCTACCGGGGATTCGACTCTCTGTTCTGGTTACCGTAAAATCAACCTCGGAACGTCTAGGTATATTAACTCTTCTCAACAGAAAGAAACCCTCTCGTCTTTGCCTGTTTTAGAACATGTTTCGGACCCTTTAGTTGTTCCTTCTTATCTCACGGAACTCTTTACTAGGCTTCTGAAGATTTAGATATCGCTCAGACAAACAGTCTCGTTTGCCTTTTTAACGATTTTCAAGAAACTTTCGTTAAAGATTCTGCCGACATCGGGAGATGTACCATAGCTAAGCATTCGATAGATGTAGGGAATAACTCTCCGATTAAACAGGCAGCTAGACGGCTTCCTTTAAATGGTCGCAGGGAAGTTGAAAAATTAGTAGAAGATATAAGAACAGCAGATGTTATTGAGCCGTCTTCTAGCCCGTGGGCTTCTCTCATTGTCTTAGTCAATAAAAAAGATGGTTCCAAGAGGTTTTGTATTGATTATAGGTAGTTGAACGAGGTCACCAAGAAAGATGCATATCCGCTTTCTCAGATAGGAGATACCCTTGATTTAATATCTGGTGCCCGTTCGTTCTCTACGATTGATTTACAGAGCGGTTATTGGTAAGTCGAAATGAATCCATTAGACAAAGCGAAAACAGCTTTTGTCACAGGGTTAGGTGGACTTTGGCAATTTAAAGTTATGCCTTTTGGCCTTTGTAATGCACCAGCTACCTTCGAAAGAGTGATGGAATTCGCCCTTCAAGGTCTGACTGGCAAGATTTGTTTAGTTCATCTCGATGACATCATTGTGTTTGGTAAGACTTTTGATGAAGAATTGGAAAATCTGTAGCAGGTTTTTAGTCGTTGGAATACAAGCTGGTCTAAAAATGAGTCCCAAAAAATGTCATTTTTTCAAAAAGGAAGTAACTTTTCTCGGACACGTCGTTTTAGCTGAAGGTGTTAAGACAGATCCTTCTAAAATAGAAAAGGTCTTGAATTGGCCTCGTCCCGATTCAAAAGCAAAGGTTCAAAGTTTCTTAGGACTTTGTACTTATTACAGACGTTTCGTTAAGGGCTTTGCTTCTATAGCGAGACCCCTCCATGCTCTTACAGGAATTAAAGTTGTTCTTGATTGGACTTCCGAATGCGAAGGAGCCTTTGTTCTCCTTAAAAAATTATTAACTTCATCGCCGATGTTAGCTTATTCCATCACCGATTCTCAATTTATCGTAGATTCTGACGCTTCTCTCCGTGGTATAGGTGTGGTTTTATCTCAAATTCAGGATAACCAAGAGCGCGTTATTAATTATTTCAGTCGGGTCTTGTCTTAACCGGAACGCAATTATTGTGTTACCCGTAGGGAATTATTAGCGATGGTAAAATTGGGAAAGTCCTTATTTTATTGTTGATCGGATTAACGATGTTGTTTTCAGAATTAGACGTTCCCCTCGTACCAAATTCGAAGTCGTTCATCTGGATCGCTTAGCTCCTTATCAGTCAAGGGCGTCGTTTCAGTAGCTCTCTGAAGGTTAGAAAGTTCGTCGACAGGTTGAGGTTAGTTCGATGTTGTTCGATACGGGAAATTAAATGAGCGATTGGTCGATCCTCTCTTTTTTTTTTTTTTTAACCTCAAGTGTAAGTTTTTGTAAGCACTTTTCAGGTTGTTTACCGAACAGCCTTTTCCTTCCGACCTTTCCTGATCCCTAAGGATGACTGGTGGCCGTCGTTCTGAAGAGTGACACGAAATAAATGAGATGAGATCGTTTCTTTTATTTTCAATAAATATTTAATTTATCTCATTCGTGCATTTTCCCAAATTCACTTAGTGAATTTGGATTGTTATACCACCACTCACATTTGTCCTCCAAACTCTAGGGTGTGCTGTTTCTGAAGAAGTCTTGGATTCAGTCACCTATTCCTTTTTCCTGTTTCCCGCCTCGTCGTACTCATCTGTGTTTGATTCACCGGACTATTTTCCCTGAAGAGGAATGGATTTCCTTTTTGACGTCGATCCGGATGATTTTGATGTCTTCAAATTCATGAAGATATATAACATTGGATAACACTTACCTTTATAAAACAAGGTACACAAATTTTGAAATTCAATTTGCCGCTCAACTATCTGCTCAAGGTTTTCTGTGGCTTACCTTGAGACTGTGGGCAAATGCCAGATAGTAAAAAGGGAGTCTTTAAATTTTTAGAGCCACAGCTCCAACTCACCTTCGAGCACTGACTGCTAGATCACTTTTACAATTGTTTTATCTTTTCCGAGTCGGGACGACTCTTTTCCTCGGGGGGGAGTAGTGTTACAAAGGGTGAAATCACCCGTTTTGCCCTCTTTTCAAGGATCTAGTAGTCATCATAGATAAAAGACGTTTACATACCTCTTATGTCTCTCAAAAGAATAAGGTTGCTGCGTCAACCAACATTATTGTAAACAAAGTCTATCTCGAGACTTTAAAAGGAGAGCTTCGTCACAAAATAAATCCTTCCCCTTTCTTAATTTTTCGCGTTGTAACAATATATGTATTGTAACGTGGCATTTCGATTAGGCATGCCCGTTACAAGGTACTCCCTGAACCTTGGGCGGAATCCAGGAATAAGGGTTTCGGAGATCGAGTCGCGAGATAATAATAGAGAGCGCCAGAACTGGAGTCACGCATCCAAGCTTCGACGGGGACGCAATAGCGAAGTATGATTTAGATATTGCCGGCTTTTGTTTTTAATTTTCATTTTTTGAGTACACCGGCCACAAGTCAGCGACCAACTCCGACGCCAAAGATATTTCGAGACGAGGCGGAACCGCGGAGATTTTCCGTGAAGGATGCTGAGGCTGCGGATGGGGAGACAACGCAGATCCCTGCAGCGCGGGAATTCAAGGCGAACGCGATTCACGCTGGCGGCCGGTGCGCCGCAGCCTCCCCGCTCACCCCACCCACACCTGACCAAGGCAACCGCGAAAGACTAGCTAGCGATAAGGGAGCACCACCCCGCCCAACCCCAGGGCGCTGTAGAGCTGCGCGGAAGACGACATGGCGATCTAGCGTTGAGTTCTGCGCCGCGTAGCGACGACAGGTGCGCGTCAAGTTGCGCAATCTCCGAAATCGATGACAGATCGATTGTTGCGCATTCTTAGGGTGATGACGTCACGAAAGATTAGCGTCACGAGATCGACGTTGCGGCCGATCGGCCATCTAAGATCACTCTAGTTCTGGCGACGGATCCGAGAAATATTGTGGAGTTTGCTAGTTGCAAAAGAAAAAAAGGTCCGGTGTATTGCGAAGACGATGGCCGTTGAGAATCACGAGGGGGTTGGTGACTTCATCTTTTGGATGTGGAGCAGTAAGCGCTGCTAATCTTCTTGCGATCGAATTTCGAGCGTAATTGGGCGAGGGCTTATCCGAAAAGAGATAGCCGTATTCGTAATTTGCGTGTCAGAAAATACTCGAAATTCTTTTGCCGATTCTCTCGTTTGATGACTGTAGCCTGAGTTACGCGGAATAAGGTAGAGCCAATTTTAAGTGACCGACCTGGTCGAGTAGCGTCACGGGTTTGAGTCGCGACAAGACAACTGCAATTTGAGAGTAATCAAATTCCGTTACCCTGGGTCACGTCGAATCAAGTACGATAAAGTGTCACTTAGCGTGTAGGTCGCAAGTCGTCAAAGGGGGAGCGTTCGCACTCGCGAACTGCGTTCAGAGGTCGTAAAGAGAGTCCAGTTCGGATGCGTTTAGATAACAGCTATGCGATTCCCATGGTGACCGGTGCCATTACAAATAACGGCTAGAGATGCGAATAGCGCTTCGAGTCACATTCTCTTTTGTTTGATTATCGAATTATTGTTTATTAGTAAAGCGGCGATTAGCGCACGTAGGCTTAACGAATTTTTTAGATTTATTAACGATCACGGTTAGCGCGTCGATTACGATTTCAGTTTAGTTTTGACCAGTGGTTTATTGTTACGTGGCGATCAGCGCCGTGGATAGTGAGAGGACGGTCGCGGTTAGCCCGTCGCGTCGAATTTTGTTGTTCGTTTTGAATTATTGATTATCGTTAGAGCCGCGACTAGCGCAAGTAGGCATAAGAAGTCGTCTAGATTTCGTCACCTTTTCTTTCTTCTGTTCTGTTATATTATTCTTATTTTCTTTTGTTTATGAACTCTAAGTAGTTGAGTATGAATCGGGAATAGCGAATTACGAATTATTATTTCTATTGTTTAGTATTTCGAATCGCGAAAAGCGACTGTGGCATTATTACTTCTTGTTTGTATTTTGGGTCACAATTAGCGACGTCTGAATAATTATTTTTTTTTTTTGTACATTTTTTTTGTTTGCATTATCGTTGGAAGGAAATATATTAGTTGATTTTATCATTGCTTTGTAGAATAACGTGTTGGCGTACGTATTTCGTATCTCCCTCTCTCTACCCAAAAATTACCCTTCCCCTCTCCGCGGTACTGAGCTACCGAGTATATGGTCACGGCATATAGCATTAACGATTTCGAGGCGTGTTGATCACGCCAGGCGCCCAACAAAACTTCGCGACCTTGTTTTTAGGTCCAGGACACATCGCGGAATTATTGTGCACACGGTGAGTGCTCGGTCATTATATATATATTTGGGGGGTTGAAATAAGGCCTTTTTTTAGAGGCCTTCTCCGAGATTCTTGCATTTTTTCACTGAAAAATAACAAATGCGATATAGCTGGGCTGAAAAAATTTGTTCACCGATGCCTCAACGACTGTGAAATTTTGAAAAATGGCTATTTTCGAGAATTTTAAAATTGAGATATCCTCAAATCCTTGAGTGGCTATGTTTATTATGACGAAACAAAAGTTTTGGTCAAACCTGAAGTGTGTGCGACTTTTTTCGTATCGAAAATCTATGTTGAAACGCGTAAAAACTAATTTAAAAAAAAATAGCTTTTGCGGACTTCAACATACATTTTTCGCTACTAAAAAAAATCGCACGCATCTTAGGTTTGACTAAAACTTTTTTTTCGCCATAAAGAACATACCCACTCAAGGATTTGAGGATACATCAATTTTCAAATTCCCGAAAATTGCTATTTTTCCGCTTTTTTAGAAATTTCAAAGTCGTTGAGGAAGTAAAAAAAGATTTTTTCAGCCCAGCCCTTTCGCGTGAACTATTTTTGTAGTGAAAAAGTGCAAGAATCTCGGAGAAGAGAAGAATCTAAAGAAGGCTCTTTTTTGAACCACCCTAATATATACATGTGGTGATGCATGTGATAGAACAAAGTTATCCAGGTGTCGTTGGTGTGGATACAAAATACACTGCGACGATTAAAAAAGTTTCTCTTGTACTGAGGCACTACTTAATATTCATTTTTTTTTTTAATTTCGTCTACCTTCATGAATTTGGAGTGTAAAAAAGATAACCGGATGAAAAAAGTGAAAAAAAATATAAAAATGCCGGCGTAAAAATGTTCAGTTATTATCTTACGCCCGCATTTTAGGGTCCTCTAATTTGCTTTCCTTTATATTTTCTGAACAGTTGCACGTAAGACACGATGTTTTCATTTTACACCCGCAAGGTGTAAAATCGAATTTTACGCACAGTGTTGAAAAAAGTAGCACTTACACCCGGAATATCGAGGTGTAAAATCGAATTTTACACACACTGTTGCGATTAAGTAATTATCACATTTCTACATTAGCTCGATCCATTAGTATAATAATTTATCGTGCTTCTGCACAAATAATAGAATATTCTGTGCAATTTTCAACAATATTAATGATGGCATACTAGCCCAAAAACAGTATTTTCGTCTATGTTTGATGATAACTCACTGGGTTTCAATGTTTTGCTGGTTGTCAATATTGTGTTTGAAAATTGCATAACAAATTGAAATTGTATGTCTTGAGAATTCTTTTCAAAGCATCGATATTTTTCTGCATATACGATGCGTATATTTTTTTTTAAATTTTCTCACATGCAATAAGTAACGAAAAAAAATTCTGAATAAAATGCAGTCGACGCTTTTTTCAACTCTAAAAAAAATACCAAAGTCTCTGCCGGTATTCAGCCCTATGGACGAATATTTTTAAAAAATTTCAATCTTTTCTCATTATTTTGGCGAATGTAGGCAAACTCTTTGATTACTGAAATTTTGATAAGGATAGTTTACAGGCGCAAATTGGTATTGAGCTTCTCGTGGTACGAATATTGAAGGATTATACTACGGTAGCCAGCGTCCTAACATGCTAATCATTGGGAATTTATTTCGGAAAGACGTGACATGCGCTGTTATTAACTTTTTTATATGGAGGACAAAATTCCGAAAGACAGGACACGTTTGGGCCTTGGAGTCGACGATTAATATTCAACTTCAGGGATACGTAGTACCTTATGAAAGTATACTCTGGTATTTTTTATTTTTTAGTTTTTATTTTTGAAACCACCCGTTTTATAGAACGAAGAATGTCATTTTTTACAAAATTCTTGGACGTCGTGTCTTGTTATTTTGATGTTTTCAATAATTTCGTTTCACAGATTGATTAATTTTACGTTTTCAGTGATTGCTTATAATTATTGAAAGGAAGCTAAAGACCGGAACTCTTCTCAGGGTTACGTATAGTCACTACTACTAATATTTCTAACCTCGTTAAAACCCAGAACTCGGATTGTCGCATCAGAAGCTCACACTTTTGTTAATTTTATGTTTTAAATAATTGTTTATAATTATTGAGGGAAAGCTACGGACCGGAACTTTCCTCAAGGTTGTGTATGGTCACTACTATCAATATTTGGGTCCTTGTTACAACCCAGAACTCGGATTATTGCACCAGCATCTCACAGTTTCATTAATTTTATGTTTTAAATAATTGATTATAATTATTGAGAGAAAACTACGGACCGGAACTCTTCCCGACATTGTGTATGGTCACTCCTACTAATATTTAGAACCTCGTTCAAAGCCAGAATTCAGGTTTCTGCATCAACATCTCACAGTTTTGTTCAATTGGACGTTTTCAATAATTGTTTATAATGAGAATATGTAAATTTGAATAACTGGTGAATTTCAAAAATTAACGACGGAGCCAGAAATCGAACCTGGAATCTAGGTGGTCTAGGTGGTCTAGTGGAGTAATTCTCCGGTAAAGCATCACTAGATTCCAGGTTCGATTCCTGGCTCCGTCGTTAATTTTTCAAATTCACCAGTTGTTCAAATTTACATATTCTCAACAAAATTCTCTCGTAGATTAATGATTTGCACACCCGCATCTCAATTATTAGACGGCATTGCCGTCTTACGGGCTTCTCATCGGAAGCAAAGAAAAGGGTAAACATAAACATCTACACACTAGAGTCTCCTTACATCGTGCATGCAGAGAAGAAATTCTTACTCAATTGTTTATAATTATTGAGAGAGAGCTAAGGACCGGAACTCTTCTCAAGATTGTGTGTGGTCACTCTTACCAATATGTAGCACCTCTTTACAACCCAGAACTCGGATTGTTGCATCAGCATCTTTTGTTTTGTTAATTTCATAATTTAAATAATTGTTTATAATTATTGAGAGAAATCTACGGACCGGAACTCTTCCCGACATTGTGTATGGTCACTTCTACTGATATTGAGGACCTCGTTAAAAACCAGAACTCAGGTTTCTGCATCAGCATCTCACAGTTTTGTTAATCTTATGTTTTAAATAATTGTTTATAATTATTGAGAGAAATCTACGGACCGGAACTATTCCCGACATTATGTATGGTCACTGCTACTCATATTCAGGACCTCGTCACAACCCAGAACTTGGATTTTTGCATCAGTATCTCACAGTTTTGTTAATTTTACGTTTTCAATTATTGTTTATAATTATTGAGAGAAAGCTGCGCACACGAATTCTTCCCGACATTGTGTATGGTTACTCCTACTAATAGTTAGAACCTCGTTAAAACCCAGAACTCAGGTTTCTGCATTAGCATCTCAAAGTTTTGTTCACTTCTACGTTTTCAATAATCCCTCTATCTAATAAAAAAGTTTCAAACAAATGAACGTAGAAAAAGATTATAATAACAATAGTAAAAAAAAGATTATAATAACAATAGTATACGCATGAAGTTGGCGGTGGGGTGAGATCCCGAAAACAAAACAAAAAGCATCTAGCAAACCCTTTGACAGCTGTCATCGGCTGTTTATGACAGTCTTTGACAAATATCTTTATAGGTATCTGTTTCTGACGCGCAAAAAATGAACATGAAAACGAAAATTATCAAGATGATTCGCGACGGGAATTGTCTTTTTCGCGCGTTGGCGTATTGTGTATACTGCACTCAAGATCGACACGCAGGGGTGAGACTGAGTATCGTTGCAAATATAGTGGATAATTGGTCTACATTTGCGGGTCTTATTACAGATATTGAGTCAAACGGTGCTGTGATTAGGTCACCTGGTGATTACAAATCACATACGAATAAAAATGGAATATACGGGGGAGAAGCAGAATTAGCTACAGCTGCGGACATTTTTAAGATATGTTTAATCGTGTATCGCGAAGAACAAATTCATCCACACCAGATCGGATCACAAAATGAAACACAATTCTCGCTACTCTTCACCGGCGACGGAGACAGTGGACACTTTGATGTCTTGCAGAACCAAAATAAAATTCAGATAGTGAGTAATAAGTACGAAAAGTAAAAATCAAATAATAGTAAATCTAAATATGTCACCAAACAGTCAAAAGGACAGCCAGGATTTACGATGACAGTGGAGAAAGAAGGAGTTTCAAGCAGCAGACAAGGCGATGAAGATGGTGGATGGTCGGAAATATTACAAAAGAAAGAGGAAAATAAAATCGTAAGAGCGAAGAACCAAATAAGCCATAGAATAATATCCATCAAATATTCGTATGACCAGGCAAGAGGACGACCAGGATCTATGTTTTCGTATGACCAGGCAAGAGGACGACCAGGATCTATGTTAACCACAAGAGAAAGAGGTGTTTTGCGGAGTGAACAGCAACACAAATATAGAGAAAAAAATAATATAAAGAAGGTGATTTTGGAGAATAACGGGCAGAGCGGTAGCAAAAATAATTCAGCAAGTCAAGGAGATAGATCGATATCAATAGAGAAGGAACACCAATTTTCAACCAACGAATGGAAGCTTCGATTGATGAAAAAAAGAAAAGTAAGCACAGAAGGAATTGAAGTGGACAGCAAGTGCAGACTTGTCTTCAAATCAACATGAAGGAATTCGCTTGTCTACTAGACAATGCGTAAGGAAATAGTGAGGCGCGCCGCGCCGAGATGGCGTTGGCGCGCGAAGCGCGCAGGGGCGAAGCCCCTAGTTGTTTATAATTATTGAGAAAAAGCTAAAGAGCGCAACTCTTCTCAAGATTGTGTGTGGTCATGGCTACCAATATTCAGAACCTCGCTAAAGCCTTAAACTCCTACTTTTGCTTCAGCATCTCACGGTTGCATCGAAATCACATTTACACTAATTGTTCATAACGACTGTGGAAGGACTTGAGACCGAAACTTTTCATCATTATCTTCACTTTCAACACTTATACAGAATTAAACCTATTATGTCGACCGATCCATTAGAAACTTCCAAATGACATTTAAAATCGTATTACATGGGTTTTGTGCTTATAATTCATTTTCGGCCAAGTTTAAGCTATAGAACTATTGTTAAAACGTGTCTATACAGTAGAATTCTTCAGATTCTTACTCCTCTATACTTAAATATTCGAAATACGATGAGATGCTGACATGTGTTTTGCGAAGTTGGCATCTCATTTCTTTAAACACGATTTAAAACGCTGAATCGACGAAATTATTATTAAAACTTGTCAGGAACTGTAGAACTATAGTGGATGCAAGTAAATAATCAGCTAATATATGAGATGCTAACATTTGAGATGCTAGGTTCACATACACACATTGCGCTTATGGTGACGGCGAGGACGGCAGAATTTCTGGAGGACGTGACGAGTGAGGCCATCAACCGCGGATGGGACTTGCTGGAAGAGAGAGGCCTTGAGCCGGCCGAGAAAAAAACTTAAATGGCGGTCCTGACTAGAAGGTACAAGCTTACCGTGAACCCTATAATAGTCAAGGAGCACTATGCGAGGCCCGCAAAGAGCGCAAAGTACCTGGGCGTGACGATCGACGCAAGGCTAAGCTTCGCGGAACACGTGGCGACGGCCGCGAACAAGGCCATGAGAACAGCGGCGGCTCTCGGTAGACTCATGCCAAACTCCAGTGGCCCAGCTTACGGCAGGCGAAGGCTCTTGGCGGGAGTTACGTACTCGTTGATGCTGTACGGGGCATCCGTCTGGGCAGAAGCCCTGAACGTAGCCAGGAACAGGAGCAGAGTCGACGGGGTGGGAAGAGTTTGCGCACTGAGAGTGATATGCGCGTACCGCACCGCATCTACACGAGCGGTCATGGTGCTGGCAAGACTGATCCCGTTGCACCTGATGGCGGACGAGTGCGAACGACCTGCTGCCGCGGAAGCAGACGGGGGAGCCCGGAGCAAGGCCGTCAGAGCCAGGTTAAGATGCGAGGAAAGGGAACGTACCATGGAACGTTGGGACGAGGAATGGAGCAGCGGGGAGAAGGGGGCATAGACCAGGATGGCCATACCATCAGTCGTGCTATGGGTGAAGCGTAGGTTCGGACAAACGGGCTTCCATCTCACCCAGGGTCTCACGGGACACGGCTGCTTCGACGCGTACTTCAAACGTATAGGGAAGGAGGAAATGCCGAGGTGCCACCACTGCGACGACCCCAACGACAACGCGGACCATACCTGGTTCCACTGCCCGGCCTGGAGGGACCTAAGGGAGGAAATACGGAACATCACCGAACGCGTCGAAAGCATCGGAGAATTGGTCAAGGCGATGCTGGAGAGGTCAAAAAAGTGGGAGGTGGCCACCAAGTTCGTAGGACGGGTCCTGCACACGAAGGAGGAGGCCGAGAGGCAAAAGAGAGGCAAAGGTCAGGCCGTGCCCGTACCAAGCCAGAAAAGATGCCCCACATTATGTAAAGGCAAGTGTAGCCTGCCGTACGAGCACAAGATCTGCTTCGTAAAGGCGGGCTACCTCCACGACGCGGAGTCAAACGAACACGTGGAGGGTGACATCTTCCGGGAGTTCGACATGACCCTCAGACTAGCTGAGGAGCACGCCGTTACTCATCTCCGGAGGGGGCCACCCGCCACAGTCGCTACCGCTGGTCCTGGGAACAGCCATCAAAGAATGGAGGCCTATAGAAGCGTACGGCTTATGGGCCGCTTGAAGCAAAACGTTCCGCGACTCGTAAATCCGTATGACGGCTCTACCGTTGGTCGACAGTTGAGCCATCCGACACTCGCCCTACGAAGCTCGTGCTCTCGGCGATTTGTGCTCGGCGTGGAGCCATGGTGGGGAGCCACGCTGCTACATCGACCCTCCCCGTATTTCTCCGCTTCTCCTACTGCGCCGGTTTTTTTTCTCTTTTTTTTATACATGAAATGATAGTAACTACAAGCAATTAATAAATTGTGTGCAGATGCTGACATTCGATTAAATAAAAAAAAAGTTTCATTAAAAAAAAAAAAAAGAAGAAAAATCTATAACGAAATACCAGGAGATTCGAACTCACAAAACGCCGTATGGTTTCACGAGTTCGAGCAAGGTTCAAGAAATCCATAAAAATATAGTACCATCTCTGTTATGTATTCAGAAAAGCTGAAGCAAAAATTGCAGCCAAAACTGATGGAGCCTTTATCCAAATTCAACATCTTGTCAGTTTTAGCTCATGTAACAATTATTCGTACAAGCTTACACTGTAGGAGCGATAATTACATATGCGGGTGATGTTTAATGCTTGCATTAACGTATCTTATATATTCAATAATATTTAAATTTATAGATTATATTTATTTATGTATCTATCTATCTATCTATCTATCGATCTATCGACGTATCCGCCTACCCACCTACCAACCTATCCACCTACCCACCCACCCACATGTGTTGGAAGGACTGAAGGTACTCCATTCTCCACCGTTTCCAAAAATGCTACAGCATTTGACGCGAGTATTGCCAATGCGGTAGCCGTTGAACTGGCACCTCGATGAGTGACGGCTCAGGAATTGTGTTTAATGCTGAGCCGAAGAGAAAGTGTCCTGGAGTCAAGGCACTTGGATCCCGTAGATCGTCCGAGATAACGCAAAGAGGTCGAGAATTGAGCGTGGCTTCTACTTGCTTCGACTCACGGCTCTCTCTCTCTCTCTCCCTCCCTCCCTCCCTCCCTCCCCTCCCTCCCTCCCTCCCTCCCTCCCTCCCTCCCTCTCTCTCTCTCTCTCTCTCTCTCTCTCTCTCTCTCTCTCTCTCTCTCTCTCTCTCTCTCTCTCTCTCTCTCTCTCTCTCTCTCTCTCTCTCTCTCTCTCCTCTCTCTCTCTCTCTCTCTCTCTCTCTCTCTCTCTCTCTCTCTCTCTCTCTCTCTCTCTCTCTCTCTCTCTCTCTCCCTCCCTCTCTCTCTCTCTCTCTCTCTCTCTCTCTCTCTCTCTCTCTCTCTCTCTCTCTCTCTCTCTCTCTCTCTCTCTCTCTCTCTCTCTCTCTCTCTCTCTCTTGGATTGGTGAGTACCTGTCTAGTCCACTTTCTGTTACCCTCCTGTTCTGGCCATTTTCTGCGGTTTCCTGCCCGTTTTCGGGCTCTGCCTCCAGGTTTTTTTTCTCCCCCGTCGCTCTCGCAAAAATTTGAGCTAAAAATCGTCGTTGCTCTCTCTTTTGAGCTACGGGATGAGGCAATAAACTGAAGACTGGTATTTTATAACCTATAATTCTTGACTGGAACGACTTGGCAGTTGACGGACGGATGATTTCGCTGTTTACAACTCCTACGCTACCTTCCCTCTTCCCATTGGCCGACCGCTAGGGAAACTCTCTGAAATAATACTCTGAAGCTGGAATTAATCTTTAAGTACCAGTTTACGTCAATGCTGGGTTCCTGTGTGATTCAGCGTGTGCGTGTCTACTATTGTATGGCATACTCTTTTTCTGCCTTTTTTAAACTGCACTCTTGAAATTGGCATTTTTTCTTCCTCTGCACGGCGCTTTTTGGTTTTGGATTTGACGGTTTTCCTAACCTCAATCTTTGGGTTGCTCGTTGGCGCGCTTTTTTGCTCACCTGTCAATCTCGCTTTTTCTCCATTATGGACTGGTGGCGCCATCTGTCGGGATCCTACTATCACTTGCGCCACACTGAGTGAGACCGTGACGTCATCTGCTGGGACTCATTTTTCATTTTACGAGCAATTATCGATAACGAGCTCTGTCGATTGACGGATCATTCTCTCATCATCTGGGACTACAAGAATTCAAATCACCTACTTGCGAACACTTTTATCGATCGCTGATCGATTGATTGAGTATTTCTCTTTCACATTACCGTGGCTCCTAATTGTGCGATCTGCAATGTCGCTATCAAACGCAAAGAGCCTTCTGCCTCTTGTACTGGTGTTTGTTCGCGCGACTTTCACCTTTCATGCATTAAATCTGCATATAATTTCGACCGCTCGGAATTTGGCTCGTCAACATTCAAATGCGAACAATGCATGCGACGTCGGTCGACCATACTCGAGCGTTCGCCCCCATCATCACCTGACCGTTTGAATCTGGAGCTTCCCACTTTGATGCAAGCGACTGCAGCGCCAACTACTGCAACTGCAATGGCTACCACTTTGACTGCAGCGTCTACTGCTGCACCTCGCTTTACGATCGACGATGTGATGTGCCAGCTACAGGCTAATGCTGCGGCCCTTGACTCCAAACTCGATAGAAAAATCGATAAACTTAAAATGGATCTTACAATTGCCTTCGATGCTAAACTTGAGCAAAAAATTGAGACCTTGAAACTCGACATGATGCAGCAGTATGAGGATATTCAAGGCACGGTGGCCGGAGTTGTTCAAACAATGTCCACCATTCGTGAGGATGTTGCTGGCTTGTCTGCTGGTCAGAGTAATATCTTGTCGAGAGTTGCGGGTATTGAATGCCAAGCTCTCGAGTCGGCTGAGGAGATCACTTCGATAAAACAACGACACGTCGAAGAAATATCCGCAATCAAACAGGAGATGGCTTCCTTAATTGCCTCGACTTCATCCTTGTCTCGGTCATCTGCTGCACCAGCTTTATCTACGACAACGGAATTTGTTGTTCGCGGTCTACCATTGGAGCTCTCCCTATCTGACTTTGAGATTGCGAGTGCTATCTTTTCCTTTCTGGGCGTCTCTTAGCTCTTAGGCGACGTTCTGGATTTACGCGTTATGAAACCGAAAACGGACCAGCCTAACGATCCTCACGTTCGTGATTCCACTTCGAGCGCCGTGTCCAAGAGATCGCTGGTGGTTCGCCTGAAATCATCGGCCACTCGCGACTTCGTCCTCGAAAAAGTGTCAGCTAGAAGGGTCCTTACCGTCCGTGACATCTCTCTGAACCGTGATGACCGCATCTATATTAATGAATTGCTTCCATCTAATATCCATAAGCTCTTACTGTTAGCTAAATCTAAAGCTCGTGAACTCAACCTAAGCTATGTTTGGGCTAATCGGGGTGTTGTCAAGGTTCGGAAAGAAGGCTGTCCTGAGATTATAATTCTCCAGTTTGAGTCGAATCTTAATCGACTTGCCTGACTACCGCGACGTTCTAAGCCGACTTTGCCCAATGTTATAATGCAACCATCTATGTCACCTCTCAAGGTCGCGTCCTTTAATGCTGATTCGCTCCTTGGCCATTTTCCGTTCTTTACTGCGCATGTTGCTCTTAACTTTTATCATATCATCTCAGTATCGGAAACGTGGCTTCATGACAATATCTCAGACGATCTCGTACAATTGTCAGACTATTTTCTCTTACGCAATGATCGAGTTGGCAAGAGGGGTGGTGGGATTGCCTGCTACATTCACAAATCGTTACGCTTTAAGTTATTGGCGCTCTCTACGCCTGATTTCGCAAATGCTCCGGAATATCTGATATTTGAGAATCGCAATGCCCAGGAGCGCTCAGTTTTGTTTGCTACAATATATCGACGCCCAAAAGGCTTTTTATTTCATAATTTTGCAGATATATTCTCTTCTATTGCCATAAACTATCAAAACATCATCATAACTGGCGACTTCAACTGCAATCTACTACAGAATAATTTTGAATCAAACTCACTTCGCGAATTTGCCAGCTCGCATGCTCTTCATATTGTTGAGGCTGGAGCGACCTTTCACACAAGTACCTCTCACTCTCTACTCGATCCTTTCCTATTCAATTCTTCCTTTAAGCTCCTTTCTTTCAACAAATCCTCGGCTCATTTCATTGCGGGTCACGATTTGCTCGAGCTCACGTACAACTTTCAACCCGATCCTCGCCCAGCCCACACGATTGCCCGCAGAGATTTTAAACACTTTGTGGTGACAGAATATCTGGCATCGCTGTCATCTTCTCTGTCCCGACTAAATGCTCCGTCCTTCTCTACTCTTTCCTCTCCGGATCACTTTGACAATATGGTCCGTGGTGTTTCGTCTGCCATCGCTCAGGCTTTTGATACTCATGCTCCGCTGAAGCAATGGACCACAAACCGAAAGATGGCGCCATGGCTAACCGATTTACTACGATCGAAAATTGAGTACAGAAATTCGGTTTATAATCGAGCTAGGCGTACGGGCGATTTGCTGTCCATGGCCATCTACCGTCAATATCGCAATGCCCTTTGTAGTGAATTACGTATCGCTAGAGATAATTTCTACTGCTCCCGCATCTCGTCGATCTCTGATCCGTCTGGAATTTGGAGGGAGCTGTCGTCTCTTGGTCTCACTAAAGCTAGGGGATCTTCCCCTTTTTCCTTTTTTTCTCCTGATAGCCTTAATCAGTTTTATTCTGCTGTCTCAACCTCTGATATTCCCTAACCTGACTCTCTATCTTCCCTATGTCTCCCCCCACTGTCTCCCTCTCAACCTGTGTTTGAGTTTGCCGTGATAACCGCTGAGTCACTGTCGTCAGTTTTGTGTGTTTTCCACTCTTCCTCATTATCCCAGGGCCCTGATTTACTTTTTAACTATGCGATTAATGAAGCTGTCCCACTTCTTTTTAACAGCCTTCTGGATATGTTCAATGCTAGTCTCCGTCTGTCACATTTCCCGTCTTTATGGAAATGTGCCTTCATTCGTCCGATACTAAAAACTGTTCCTCCCTCGTCCCCATCTGACACTAGACCAGTCGCGAACCTCTGCGAGCTCTGTAAAGCCCTGGAGCGAATTGTTTTCGGTCAGGTTACTGACTTTCTTCAGGTCAATGATCTTGCCGATCCCTTTCAGTCGAGCTTCAGGAAGGGTTACAGCACGTTGACTACTCTGCTTAAGCTTAACCAAGATATCAGACAGGCAGTTGATGACAGAAAACTAACGGTGCTTGTTCTCTTTGATTTTAGCAACGCATTTGACATGGTTTCACATCACCTACTTCTACGTAAACTTCGTCTCTTGGGTTGCTCGGATGGAGCCTGGTTCTTCTCATATTTATCGAAGCGATCGCAAGCAGTCGTTGATGACAGGGGAACTGTTTCCTCCTGGTGCTCCACCAATATGGGTGTTCCACAGGGATCGGTTCTTGGTCCTCTTCTTTTTTCAATCTTCATCCGTTATATAGGAATTGATCTGAACTATACCCAATACCTCACTTATGCGGATGATACACAGATTTATCTTACCTGCTACCCCAGTGATCTGGCTCGTGCTCTATCCGATCTGACTCTCGACGTGAATTATATCTTTGATTATGCTGTGGTGAATGGACTCAGGTTGAATCTTGCGAAGTCAAAGGTGATGATTTTGGGTAGTGGTGCTTACATTAATCAAATTGATTTTACGACTCTCCCTTGCATTCGAGTCAGGGGGAATGAGCTTCCCTATGTCTCGCATGCACGCAACCTGGGCATCATTATGCAATCCAATCTCTCGTGGCACAAGCACATTTTGCACATTTCGTCGAAAGGTGAACTTCACTCTCTTTCGCCTAAAATATAATAAGATCTTCTATCGAAAAAATTACGCATCATGCTTATAACTGCACTTGTTTTTCCTCTTATTGATTATTGTTGCCTCGCCTATATCGATTTAACCGGTGAACAGAACCTGATATTGGAACGATTAATCAATAACTGTATTCGCTTCATTTTCAACGTACGTCGTGACATCCATATCTCTCCTTTTCGCAATAGCTTATCTTGGCTTACGGTTTCTAATCGCAGAAAGTACTTCATGGGCATCCTTATTTTCAAGCTTTTCAAATTAAATGCTCCTTCCTACATCTACAACCTATTCTCTTTTGCTCCTACATCAGCTCATCCGACTCGTCTCCACTCAACACTAACATTTTCCATCCCCTTGCATCGTACCTCCACATTACGCAATTCCTTCGTTCTCTCTGCATCTTATTTCTGGCATTCCCTTCCTCCTAGCATCACAACTCTGCAGTGTCTCTCCACCTCCAAAAGAGATCTGCAGACGCATTTGTTGGCTTCGCAACTTTATTATATTCGGTTGCACTCATTGCGTGCGGTTAATCGGCTTGCAGGCCACTCTCCTTTTCTTTTCTTTTTCTTTTATTCTTTTCATTTTCTTTTATTCTTTTTCTTTGCCTTTACACTACTTCTATGTTTTATTTACACTTTTGTGCTCGCGGTTTCTCCGCATCTTGATTCTGTACGTTTTTTCTTAGTTTTCTTACTTTTCTTAGTTTGAAGCTCTTAGGTTGAGTTTCATTACATTATATTCACTCTATTTTCATGTACGCATTGCGCACGGAGTTTTTCTCCAGGGCATAATAAGATATATTCATTCATTCATTCATTGTCTCTCTCTCTCTCTCTCTCTCTCACGCTCCCCTCCCCACCAGCCCCCAAACCCATCGTTACGTTTCGTGTGCGCGTCATCGCGCCACTCTCAGCAGCCAACAGATGGGCCAAGTCCCTCAGTCTCGAGTCACGCAATCAAGGCCGTTTCGCCTCTCTGGCGTTTAATACGCTGGTCCACTCTCGATTCGAGCCTCCCGCGGAAGAGGAGCGAAATCATGCAAGGGATATATCGTTACCTTCATCTGCTTCACGACCTCTGCTGTGCATCTCGAGCTAGTTTCGGACTACACGACGGAGGCATTCATCGCGGAGTACAAACGCTTCACATCTCGACGAGGAATTTGCGCCTCGATCAGAAGCGATTGTGGAATGAATCTCGTCAGCGCAGACTCAGAACATCGCCGTCTTCTCGCTGCATCCTCAAAGGAGTTCTCAGAAATCGCGAACATCCTTGCATCACACGAAACCCAGTGGTGGTTTAATCCTCCCTGCGCGCCGTATTTCGGTGGAAAATGGGAAGCCGGAGTAAAATCGGTCAAATTTTACTTCAAACGAGTCATTGGAAGTAGTGTATATATGATAGTTCTGGATCGCTCCTCCCTAGCTCCCCCCTCGACTCACGACGCTCGCTCTCTCTCTCTCTCTCTCTCTCTCTCTCTCTCTCTCTCTCTCTCTCTCTCTCTCTCTCTCTCTCTCTCTCTCTCTCACGCTACCCCCCCCAGCCCCCAATCCGTGGCGGTGACCCCCCGCCGCCCCGTTGATCATTTTCGCGGTTTGCCGCAAGATGGCTATTTTCATGGAATTTGACACACACACACACACACGCGCGCGCGCGCACACAAACACACACACACACACACGCACACACACACACGCACACACACACGCGCACACACACACACTGAATAATTCCTGTCGAGACTTGCTTGGCGCCCGTATCTTACGTATTTTGACGTGAATAATCTATGAAATACCTTGGTGGAGAATTCAACAAGTTCGAATTTTCATGCAGTTATGTGCCACAAATTAACCATACGATCCCCCTCTACTTCCACAAAATTCATCCACGAGGGGATAAAAGCGGGTGTGCTGGAGATGGAATAGTCAGTCTTCCACATACGATCCGTCAGTATATAATCGAGTGCAACATTTCCACTCCTCAACATGGCGATGATCCTAGACGTGCAATGTTTTATCGGTCATAACATGAAGTCTGTACCCATGGAAGTCGCAGTCATGAATGTAAACGGGTCGGGTCTGGATTACATCATTTTCAAGCCGCCCTATGATTTGGCAAGCTCACCACTTGAATGTAGAGCCATCAATGTATGGTTGACACACAATCACCACGGAATATCATGGAATGCGGGCAACAAATCTCACGAGGATGTGACGAAGATTGTGAGAAAAATGGTTGGAAATGCGTGTTACGTATACGTCAAAGGGGCGGAGAAGAAAGCATGGCTGACGGAGATCGTCGATGGTACAACGAGGGTTATTAATATGGAAGATTTGCATATCATACCCCCTGCAATGGAAAGATTGAGGTATATGGAAGCGGCACCGTGGCATGACGTGAACCATGGATACTCTCCAGCGAATAACCTCCAGCAAGCAGCAGGGCCAGGCTCAATTTGGTATGATGACAACTCTGAATACATCCCGGCATACAATTGCGCCTTTGAAAATGTGCAGCGACTATGGGGTTGGTATTCGAAGGAGTGTACCAGCTCCCTCGAGAAATCCTTCCGTCTGTACAAAGAATTGGACGGTTTAAGGGGAATGATGTCCGAGGATATAGCTTTTTTACCAAAAGAATTTATCCGCACGTTTGCATCAAACTCCATCAATAATGCCTGGGATAAACTACCAGAGAATATGAAAAAGGACCTCGTCATCGCAAGTTTCCGCAGATGTAGCGTACATTACACACCAGGACCCGATGGTGATATCGTGGATGGACCGAATCCTCTAATTAAAGACTGTCTAGGTTCCAATCGTGTGTATAGATGATATGGAGAATATTTACCAAAATAACAATAGAATTTATTACAATATATACAATTATATTCGGGTTTATATGTAGAATGTTCAATAGAATTAATCTCAATTATATCATAGCTTATACATAGAATTAAAAAAAATTACTATTCGATAAAATTATAATCTAGAAATAGGATACATTACAAATATATATCTTTATAACTTTCACCCATTCTCGTCATACAAAATGTAAATGTTATGAATTTTTACTTGTGAAAAATATGTAATCAATAATTATCAATTTAGCGTGGTTTATTCCTCAAAATAATCCATAAAATCATTATCGTTATCCTGTTCGCAAACATTATTATCATCATCATCATCATCATCGCTATGTTCGACATGTATAATTATTACGATAGTTTCATTCGCCCATTTTTCTACAAATATTCTCATATATTTATCACCGTAATTTATATAATGTTGACTGTTTGGCCTCACTCGAGCAGCTCGCGCGTCCTCAACGAGATCCCGAAGCTCCTCCAACGAGAACTCGCGTGTTGCTTCGGAACAGCCTATAATTATCTCTTTCTCAGCCTCCTCATCCTCGCCCCAATCAACGATCGACCACTCATCGACATCATCACTTGAATGAGATGGCATTTTCTTTTTCTTTCTAAAATTGATTCGCGATGAAAAATCTGTAAAAAGAGCAAGCCGAAATAGAAAAGTTGATGCTGCTGCACTCATCATTTATATGCATGATAAATCTCCAATTCAAAAAAGTTTCCACATATTCAAAATGAGTGATACGGAGAAGGTGTGGAAGATACTAGAATTTTATTTTAATGTAGTGCTACACACCAATTCTCGTCCGAATGATAACCATCATCGTCAGCTCTCTCGATGTCTCTCAGCATTTGACGGATTTGATCAATCTCATCCAGAAGTAAACCGAATCTAATGCGCACGTCTTCGCAACCGTCAAAATCACTATCAAACTCAATGCCCACTTCCCGTTCATTCACCTCCACCCACTAGTCGTCACCATCACCGCCATTCCAAACACCCCCCACCTCCGCCTCCCCCTCATCCTCCTTATCCTTTTCATCCTCTGCATCAGTCGGTGATGGTGATGATTCTAGATGATGATGATGCTCGCCAGCCAAATTTTGCTCAAACTCGCGATCATCATCACCAGCATTGTTGTCATTACATTGCTCGGTGTCGATAATCAACGTATCGGCATCACTATCGATCATTTCATCATCCTCCTCCTCATCGTAAGCCACCTCTCTGCACACCCGCTTATAAGTTGGCGATCGTGGTGGTGAATTGGGTGGGGAGTCTGATGGTCCTCTTTTCCGTCCGTTGATATTTTTTTAATACGATTCTCAAATTTTTCTAGAATTTTTATGGATACGGTGATAGGGAATACAGAAAAGTTAAAACAAATCGAAAAACTTTGTTAACATACTAATCAAATGCGATAATTAGTACGGAATGCAATTCAACATTCACAGTATCGTAAGAGGATTGGCGTAGCACCATACACATATATATGTGTATTCTATGAAGTACTCACAAAAAATGTAAACTCGTTGAAGTCTTGAGATTTTTCAAATGAACACCGATTTTTTTTTTCTTTCTCACAGCTCACTTTATCAAAAACGCCTGTTTTCACACGAAGGATTTTCAAAATTACTAGAGAAGTTTCAAACCGCTGTTCGAATTTATACTAAAGGAGTCGCACCCACCCTCCACCGAGAAAAAACCAGCCGGCCAATCATTCGTAGAGCATGCACCACGTGACATACAGACAAATGAGTGACGCGGGGGAGGCGGTATAAGCTAAGAGAAAATTTTCTCAAGAGCTCGCCAGCCTCTCGTTTGCCGATTTTTTTCTCGTTGCATACCCCACGCTAATATGGTTGGGGATGTGCAGGCTCGGGCTTGTTCGCTATGAAGAGTCGTAAAACCCAAAACTGTGTGTACACATACCAGCCGGTCAGGAGCGGGCAAGACAAGATTTTTCTTACACCAAACACTGTTCGCTACCTGCTTTTCGTTGACCGATTTTTCCCACCACATGTCCCATGCTGCTTAACGACTCATAAAACCCAAAAACTACATGTGCACATACCATCCGGTAAAGGGTCGGCAAGACAAGATTTTTCTCACACCAAACACTGCGTACTACCAGCTTTTCCACAAACACTTCAAATAAAAAGAGCGAAAACCATGTGCCGCAGAACACTATCATGAACAATGAACAATAAATCAAAATGAAGAATTCCCAAAACTTGAATACTTTTTCTTTGCACATATAAACACAAATAATTAAACGATTCAAGAACTCTTAAACGTGTTACGATAAAAACATTTATAATGAGCAAGATGATGAAACTTGGTACTTACAGAAATCTTCTCTAATTCGAGAAACATCTTTTTTTTTCTAACTATGTACTTTTATAACTCGTCAACTCAGCGAAGTTTGAAAAATGGATACAATTTTTCACGCAGCGACGCGATCTCAATTTCTTTGCCTCGGCTTTACGGACACTTTCTGTACCCGGAGATAGTCCTCCCTGCCTATATCATCCATAGCTTTAACCCGACCTAACCCAGCGGAGTAAAAGCTAACCTGACCTAAGACGGTAGGACTTGACCTAACGTTACCTAACTTGATCCAAGATACTACAACCCAACCTTATATAACCTATCCTCATCCAAGACTGCCCAACCTAACCTAAATTGATAAAATACTTTCTGAAATGATTTATTCGATCAAGCTTGATCGCTAGCTTCGATAGTGGAATGATTCTTGAGCAATTCGCGGTTGGCGCGACGGCCTCGAGGTTTCTACAACCTGACCTACGTCAAGGCTACTCCAACTTGACAGAACCTAACTTGACCCAAGACACTACAACCCAACCTAATTTAACCTATCCCAACTCGAGATTGTACAACCTAGCCAACCTAATATAACTTAATCTTTTGCAGGTTTCCCGGTAACACGAAAAAACTTCCGTTTCCTCTATAGACGGGGAAGCTCTTGGTAACATTCGCTCATTTTACTTATTCTGTCGTCTACTGGTTCTCATTTTGTTACACATACTACTTCTCATGCAATATAGGTAATGTAACCGGGCTTATTCATGTTTGAAAATACAAATTCAGTAGATTCTAGCGGAGCTGTCGAGAGTGCAGTATGCATCACAACATTTTCCAATCTGCATTGTTGTAGTACGATGACATTATGTAAAGCAATAATTGGATTTCTGACATATCTTCCAAGACAGATTAATTTAGAATTAACGTATGTAAAGATATTCATATTCCTGGCCGTTATAAACATTAACACGATTCACAATTCCATCAATTTTACACAATTCATCAACCCTATTGGATACGCAATTTTTGTTAAAATCCCTAGCATCAACTTTTAACTATAAAATTACGCTGCTGCCAATAAATAAGGAAAAATATATCTCATTCACGAATGCGTTGATGGAACAATAATGTGCTTGAGATTCATCGATTCCTTTTGATTTTTATGGCTAGCAGCATCCTTTCCATAAACTTTCTACATATTTGAATGATGCAGATAAATATAAAACGCGTAAATTCTGCAATAACCAGACTCATTTCAGTTTGATGACTGGCAACGACGTTTTCCCCATGAATACGTTGATTGGTGGGAGAAGCTCGATGAAACTCAGCTACCTGCAAAGAAGCATTTCTACTCACACCTATGTAATGCAAACATTTCAAACGACGATTACAAGCATGCTAAAAATGTTTGGGAAGAATTCCATTTAGAGCCAATGGAGAACTATAGAGATTGATAAATGCAAAACGGTGATCTGACCAGATGTCTTAGAACATATGATTTACATCCGTTGCACTACTACACAGTGCCAGGACTTGCTTTCGATGCTATGCTCAAATACACGGGAATAAATTTACAATATTCTGATCGACACGCTCGGGCCAATAACAGGTTTATGGGGAAAGATTTTGATCCTAGTAACGTGGAATCGCATCTCATGTATTTTGACGTAAACAATCTATTCGGTTCGTTCGAGTAGTGGCATAATCTTATCGATATATCAACTCACTCGGACGATCCACTGATCGGTTACATCCTGAACCGATGGATATCCGGATATCCTATAGAGCTTCACAAGAATCATAGAGATTTTAATTCTTCTGTCTCGAGCATTTCACACCTCGGGTTCTGATGAAGGATGGGAACAATGGAAAAATCATGACCGAATTCATCGGGGATGCACGTAAAACTGAGCACATTTACCATCAAAGTGAGCAAACGTGTCAAGGATGCCGAAAGTGCAACGTTGAAAACCGTCACGTTTAACGATTATAAGCATCGCATGGGGAGGCTTACAAAGAGTTTGTCCATACCACAATGCCTAATACGTAGTAAAAAACATGAAGTTAGTCCCATTGTACTGAAAAATTGACGTTGAGTTGGCAGGACTGTAATGTGCAACTGGTACCTGAACAAACAGACATAATACCTTGAGGGGTTTACCACCACCCCCACAATAAACTGACCATAGGACAGAACTGAGGGCATAGAACTGCTGTAAGGACAATCCCATCATCAAACAGAGATAGTTCTTCAACAATACGATAGATCCGTGCGAAACTGTACACATTTACCACCACGGTTGAAGACGAAACGATACATATCAACATTATCAAAGCGAGCAAACGTGTCAAGGGATGCGAAAACTGCAATGATGAATGACATCACGTTTAATGATTATAAGAACCGTCTGAGGGGCTTACCAAGAGATTATCAACCCCACAGTGTCTAATACGTAGTAAAGAACGCGAGGTTAGCCCCAATGTACTGAAAAATTGATCATGAGTTGACAAGACGGTAACATGCAACCGATACCTTGGCAAACAGGCACCAGAACTTGGAGGGTGTGCTGCAACCCCGCAATAAACTAGCCGTAGGCTGGAACTGAGGGCATAGAACCATTCTAAATATATGCGCTTGACACCCAGGGCGATAGTTCATGAAGCGGGGACTTTTCGCCGGCAATACGATATTGAGCAGATCGAAGTTTTAAAATTCGAATACCATGTAAATTCATGTATTCATCAATTATTCATTTATTTATTATTAATATATTGAACAATTATTCATATTTATTCGTTCACCACGAGAAAAGTTTTCGGAAAATGAAAAACAGTTTCTAGCAAACGAAAAGAAGTTTTCAGAAAATGGAAAAAAGTTTTCAGAAAACGAAAAAAAGTTTTCCGAAAAAATTTTTCTCATTTGATTAGCACGTAAAAAAAGGTTGCAGAAAGATTTTTTCTTATTTAATTAACACGTAAAAGAAGTTTCCGGAAAACAAAAAAAAGTTTCGAGGAAACGAAAAGAAGTTTTCCGAAAACTTTTTTCCCATTTGATTTACACGTAAAAAAGTTTTCAGAAGATGAAAAAAAAGTTTTCAGAAAACGGAAAAAAGTTTTCAGAAGATGAAAAAAAGTTTTCGGAAAACGAAAATGAGTTTTCCGAAAACATTTTGTCCATTTAATTAGCACGTAAAAAAAGTTCCCAGAAAACATTTTTCTCATTTACTCAACACGTAAAAAAAGTTTTGGGAAAACAAAAAAAAGCTTCCAGAAAATGGAAAAAAGTTTCCAGAAAACGAAGAAAAATTTCCGAAAATGAAAAAAAGTTTACCAAAAAATAAAATGAGCATTAATCGTATCGAAAAATTATAGATTATCATGACTATGACTATCATCATTATTATCATTATGATTATTATTATTGTTGTTGTCGTCGTCGTCATTATTATTATTCTCGTTATTTTTTTTTTTTTTTTCCAAGGAGTTGCGGAATCCAAGTTACGGATTCGCGCCAGTCATACGGGCTAGCGCGGATGTGGGACTCCAGGGTGGCCTACCCACTAAACCGCCACCTCCTGTGCAACGCTCCCAGCCAGGAACTATGGTGATATTACTTCTAGCTGGGAGCTCTGTCGGTGTGTGTCTCGTCAGTCTGTCCGTCCGTCCGTCCCGTGCCGGCAGTCCGTCAGTTGCGTTACGTCAGGCAGCCGTCCGCGTTCTTACGTCGTAGGATTGTCTCTGTACTATGTTTCTGTACAATGGAGCATCACCCCGATGTGTGTTCCGCGTCGTCTCGTTCGTGTCCGCAGTACGTACAGTTGGGCGTCCGTACTCGGTTCGGGTTGTGTAGGTAGCGTCTGAAGTAGCCGTGGCCCGTCAGAAGCTGGGTGACGTAAAAATTCACATCCCGAAACCCCCTCTGGATCCACGGTCTCAGGTCCCTAATGAGTCGTCTCGTCCAGTTTCCCGTTGTTTCTTCCGTCCACCGTTCCTGCCACGTCTGTATCGTCGCGTCTCTTTCCGTCGTTGCCGCGTCCCGTCGGGTCACGTCCGCGTCTCTTTCGTGTACCCTCTTGCGCTCGAACGCGAGAAGGTCTATGGGAATCACGCCTGCCACCACCAGGACGGCCTGTGCTGAGACCGTCCGATAGGAACAAGCGATCCTCAACGCGCTTCGTCTCTGTACCGTCGTCATTGCGTGACAGTATTTCTTAGTCTTCAGGGAGTCTGCCCAGATTTCCGCACCGTAGAGGAGGATCGAGTTCACCGTCGACATCAGAAGTCTCCGTTTCCCTGATCTCGGTCCGTTCGTGTTTGCCATCAGGCGGCTTAGGGATGCTATCCTTTCAGCCGCCTTCTGAGCTGTTCGTCGTATGTGAGGCCGGAAGGTCATCTTCGTATCCAGGGTCACCCCCAGGTACTTGACTTCCCCTCTGGTCTGGATCTCGTTCGTCCCGACCGTCATGCGTAATGTTGTCGGTATCCGTCTCCTCGTGAGAAGCACCAGTTCTGTCTTTTCCGTCGCGAGTTGCAGTCCGTGGTCAGTCATCCGCCGTCCGACTTGTCTCATTGTCTGGTTCAGTGCGTATTGTGCCAGATTTGGAGTTCGTTCGACTATCACTGCCGCCACGTCGTCAGCGTAAGCGACCAGGCGAACGCCGAGTGGGAGCTCCAGTCTGAGCAGGCTGTCGTATGTCCCGTTTCAAAAGTCGCGTCCTAGTATGGAACCTTGAGCGACCCCCGCGGTAATCTGTCGCGTCACTTGGCCTTCGGTCGTTTCGTACGTCAGTCGTCTGTTCCGAAGGTAGTCTTCAACAACTCGGAGCAGGTAAGGCGGGACCCCGAAGTCGACTCTCAGCGACCCTAGGATATCCACCCACCTGGCCGAATTGAAGGCGTTCTTAACGTCAAGTGTCACCAGCAGCGCGACGGGTCGCACAGCGTGGCAATGTCTGTCTGTCCACCGGAAGGAGTCAACCACCTCTTGGATCGCTCCAATCGTTGATCAACCCCTCCGGAAGCCGAACTGCTGGTCAGAGAGGCCTCCGCCGTCCTGTATCGCGTCCGTAAGTTGTGGTCGCAGAAGCTGATCGTACAGTTTCCCTGTCGTGTCCAGTAAGCTCAGCAGCCGGTAGGCCGACGGCGTGCTGGGGTCACCCTTACTCTTTGGGATCAAGACCAACCTCGCCACCTTCCACCGGTCGCTGAATGTCCCTGTCGTAAGGCACGTGTTGTAAAGGTCGAGAAGTATCTCCGGCCTCAGGCTCGCCATCAGCCGAAGAACCTCCGCCGGTACCCCGTCCGGTCCTAGCGCCGTATCCCTCTTCATTGCTTTGGTCGTTCCGACGAGCTCCTCGGCGGTGAAGACGGGGGGCGCCGCCGTCTCGTCGTCGTTCGTCGCGTTCGTACGCGTCGGGTGCGTCGGGAACAGTTCCTCGACGATCCGTCATGCGGTTTCAGCATCCTTGAGTTCTGGCAGGATCCGGGCCCCCAGCCTACCGGTCACAATCTTGTAACCGGCACCCCAGGGGTCGCGGTCCACCCCCTCGCAGAGCTTCTTCCAGCATCGCGTCTTGCTGTCTCTGATAGCGTACGTCAGTCGTTTCCTTTCAGTCTTGTACTCGGCCTGAAGGGTTTCCCTTTCGGGTCGCCCTCCAGCCTTGGTAACCCGTCGTCGTTTTGCCAGGCAACTCTTCCGCAGCTCGGCTATCTCGTCCGTCCACCAGTATTGTGGTGGTCTATTACGTCCGTACCGTCGTTTTGGCATTGTGCTGTCGCACAGCCGCGTCGTCAGTTTGGCCGTCTCGTCCGCTAGTCTTTCCGCCCATTGCCGGCCAGTCAGCTCTGGTGGGACGTCGGTAGTTGGAACCGGCGCTGCCGCCAGCTCCGCCGAGAACTTCTGGACGTCGAGTTTGTCTACGTTCCACCGCGGGGGGCGCCGGGTCCTCGTCCGTGTCGTCCTTGTCCCTGCTGCCACTTCGAAGGCGATGTACTGATGATCGCTGGCCGTGTAGCCCTCGATCATCCGCCACCGCCCTATCGGTGGCAGAGTTCCGTCCGTCGTCATCGTTACGTCCGGGATGGAGTCTCATAATCCCGGCCGTCTGTACGTTGGTACGTCTCCTGTATTTGCCACCACTAGGTCCAGCCTTGCGGCAATCTCCAGCGGCAGCCGTCAGCGTCTGTTCGTTGTCGTCATGCCCCACTCGACCGCCCTCGCGTTGAGGTCCCCCGCGACCACGAGGTCCCCGGGCAGGTCCCTGAGTCCGTCCTCGAGGAGCGCAACCTTCGCCCGGAACTCCGCCGCAGCGCAGTTTGGGGTCAGGTAGACGCTGACGTAAGTGACAGCGCCCACCCTAGCCCAGACGTAGTCGTCCACGTCGCCACGAGCGGTTATCCGGGCTCGGGCAGCGCCCCTCACCCAGATAGCCGCTGTCTTGGTCTCGTTCGTAATCCAATCCTGCGTTTGTCGCACCCTGTACGGCTCGCACAGGATCAGAATGTCGGCGTCTTGTTCGTCTGCTATCTGTGGTAGTAGCATGTCTGCTGTCCTACTGCGGTTCAGGTTGCCCTGAACTATCCTGTCCGTCTTCCGGCCTGCTTCTTGCACTCCTCCAGTGCAACCCGGTACACCGCGCACCTCCCGGGGCCCGCGAGATGCGCCGCATCGCCGTGTCCCGCCTCGGCGCACAGTGGGCAGGCCTGTCTGTTCTTACTGTCCGTGGCGTAATGTCCCGTCTCGCCACATTTCCTGCAGCACTTCGTCCGGTCTGTATTTTTACATTTCGCCTTAGTGTGCCCGTATCCCAGGCACTTGTGGCATTTCGTCACCGTCAGTCGTGGTCGGACGCGGCAAGCTACCCATCCAATCCCGATCCGTCCCCGGCCGAGCAGCGCTCTGGCTTCCTGCGACTCCAGGTCGCATACGGCCAAAAACTGCTCCGCCCGGTTCGGGCCGAAGATGTGGACCCCAAAGTCCGCGTCTCGTCCCGTCTCTCGTCGCAGTACCTGTATCACGTCGTGTCTGGTCGTGACACAGTCAAGATCCATGATTTCCAGTTGAACCCTGGAGGTCCCGGTCCTGACGTTGCCTGCGTCGCCGACCGCGTCCTGCAGGACGCGTCGGAAGTCGTCTCGTCCGTTGGCGTCTGTCTTCATCTTCAGAAGACACAGACCATTCTTAGTCTGCCTGAGAGTCGTCACTTTAACATGACTCTTCGCAGGGTCGACTGTGGTCCGTTTCTTCCTTACGATGTCGGAGTACGTCGTGTCGTTCCCGGGTTTGAGAAGCACCGCCGTCCCCCAATGTTTGGGAGCCGCTCTGCGCTCCTCAGCCCCGGCTGTCGTGTCCGTCGTCGCGTTCATTCCGTCCGTCCACGTCTTTCGTTTCTTCTTTTCCTTTCTTGTCCTTGTCACTGTCTGCCAGTCAGCGACCGGTTCCGCAACAGTTGTTCTCTTCTGAGAGGATTCCGGAGTGGTTCCAGTCGCTCACGTTTCCGTTTTGTCCGCGGAGTGTTTTGTGTCCGTTGTTCAGTCTCAACGTCCGTTTTCGTCGTCCCGTTGTCCGTCTTGTGGTCCTCCGGGGCTGCTTTAGCGCGCCTGTTAAGCGCAACGTCGGCAGCCTCGAGAATAGTCTTGATGCCCAGTTCAACGGACATACTCATGTTTTTTTGGATGGCCGCTGCCTCGGCCATCCTTGTCGCCGTACTGTGAATCAGTGACAATATGTCCGTCAGGTCCATATCGTCCGTGATTCGTGTCTTTGTGTCGATCGTGGATACAGCGAAAGGGCAACTCGCTCCGCTGCCCGTGCTCGACACGCTGTCCGTCCTGTCTCGTCGTTGGAGTTCCAGTGTCGTCCTGTCCGCTGTTCCAGTTTTCGTGTCCGCTGTCTTTGTTGCCGTCTTTGTCACCTGGTCTTTGCACAATTTGCGGCCCTCAGAATCAATGCCGCTGCCATGAGCCACCGGGTCTTTCACCCGATCGGAACTGAGGGTGGATTTCCCCTGTGCTGGGGCTACCACCTGAGGTATATCGTTGTTATTCTTGTGCATCTCCATGAAGTTCCTACGTGCTACGGGTCTCTCGGGGGCGCGACTCCCCGTACCGCGCCGGAACATAGCATGGCCCCTGAGGTCGCCTCGGGGGCCTTCCGTCGGACTCGTGCCGAATTCCGTCCCCTCCGACCTACTAGAAAAACCCCGGGGTCGTCACTTCCCGAGCAGACCGGGTTTTTGCGCCTCATCCGCCTCCTGAGGCCGCCTCGGGGGCCATCCATTAGGCCTGTGCCAACTTCAGTCCCCCTTGACTTACTCGATGTACGCGGGGTCGTCACGTCCCGAACGAGGGATGTAACCCCCCCCCCCGCCACCTGCGGTAATTATTGTCATTATCATTATTATTATCATCATTATTATTATCATCATTATTATTATTATTATTATTATTATATTTGCTCCGAGGAGTTGCGGAATCCAAGTTACGGATTTGCGCCAGTCATACGGGCTAGCGCGGATGTGGGACTCCAGGGTTGCCTACCCACTAAACCGCCACCTCCTGTGCAACGCTCCCAGCCAGGAACTATGGTGATATTACTCGTAGCTGGGAGCTCTGTCGGTGTGTGTCTCGTCAGTCTGTCCGTCCGTCGGTCCCGTGCTGGCAGTCCGTCAGTTGCGTTACGTCAGGCAGCCGTCTGCGTTCTTACGTCGTAGGATTGTCTCTGTGTAGGTGGCAACAAGTTGCCACCTTTCTGTACTATAGAGCATCTCCCCGACAACGTTGTCGGGAGTGATGCCTCCCACGACCGTCTCCAGTCTATGTCTTAGTTCTGTCCAGCGGTCAGATTCGAAGAACGTGTGTTCCGCGTCGTCTCGTTCGTGTCCGCAGTACGTACAGTTAGGCGTCCGTACTTGGTTCAGATTGTGTAAGTACCGTCTAAAATAACCGTAGTCCGTCAGAAGCCGGGTGACGTAAAAATTCACATCCCCAAACCCCCTCTGGATCCACGGTCTAAGGTCCCTAATGAGTCGTCTCGTCCAGTTTCCCGTTGTTTCTCCCGTCCACCGTTCCTGCCACGTCTGTATCGTCGCGTCTCTTTCCGTCGTTGCCGCGTCCCGTCGAGTCACGTCCGCGTCTCTTTCGTGTACCCTCTTGCGCTTGAACGCGAGAAAGTCTACGGGAATCACGCCTGCCACCACCAGAACGGCCTGTGCTGAGACCTTCCGATAGGAACAAGCGATCCTCAACGCGCTTCGTTTCTGTACCGTCGTCATTGCGTGACAGTACTTTTCAGTCTTCAGGGAGTCTGCCCAGATCTCCGCACCGTAGAGGAGGATCAAGTTCACCGTCGCCATCAAAAGTCTCCGTTTCCCTGGTCTCGGTCCGTTCGTGTTTGCCATCAGGCGGCTCAGGGATGCTATCTTTTCAGCCGCCTTCTGAGCCGTTCGTCGTATGTGAGGCCAGAAGGTCATCTTCGTATCCAGGGTCACCCCCAGGTACTTGACTTCCCCTCTGGTCTCGATCTCATCCGTCCCGACCGTCATGCGTAACGTGGTCGGTATTCGTCTCCTGATGAGAAGCACCAGTTCCGTCTTTTCCGTCGCGAGTTGCAGTCCGTGGTCAGTCATCCACCGTCTGACTAGTCTTATTGTCTGGTTGAGTGCGTATTGTGCCAGATCTGTAGTTCGCTCGAATATCACTGCCGCCACGTCGTCAGCGTGAGCGACCAGGCGAACACCGAGTGGGAGCTTCAGTCTGAGCAGGCTGTCGTACATCCTGTTCCAAAAGTCAGGTCCTAGTATGGAACCTTGAGCGACCCCCGCCGTAATCTGTCGCGTCACTTGGCTTTCGGTCGTTTCGTACGTCAGTCGTCAGTTCCGAAGGTAGTCTTCAACAACTCGAAGCAAGTAAGGCGGGACCCTGAAGTCGCCTCTCAGCGACCCTAGGATATCCACCCACTTGGCCGAGTTGAAGGCGTTCTTAACGTCAAGTGTCACCAGCAGCGCGACGGGTCACACAGCGTGGCAATGTCTGTCTGTCGACCGGAATTAGTCAACTACCTCTTGGATCGCTCCAATCGTAAATCGACCCCTCCGAAAGCCGAACTGCTGGTCAGAAAGGCCTCCGCCGTCCTGTATCGCATCCGTAAGTCGTGGTCGCAGAAGCTGTTTGTACAGTTTCCCTGTCGTGTCCAGTAAGCTCAGCGGCCGGCAGGCCGACGGCGTGCTGGGGTCACCCTTACTCTTTGGGATCAGGACCAACCTCGCCACCTTCCACCGGTCGCTGAATGTCCCTGTCGTGAGGCACGTGTTGTAGAGGTCGAGAAGTATCTTCGGCCTCAGGCTCGCCATCAGCCGAAGGACCTCCGCCGGTACCCCTTCCGGTCCTGACACCTTACCCCTCTTCATTGCTTTGGTCGCTTCGACGAACTCCTCGGCGGTGAAGACGGGGGGCGCCGCCGTCTCGTTGTCGTCTGTCGCGTTCGTACGAGTCGGGTGGGTCGGGAACAGTCCGTCGACGATCCGTCGTGCGGTTTCAGCATCCTTGAGTTCTGGCGGGATCTGGGCCCCCAGCATACCGGTCACCATGTTGTAACCGGCACCTCAGGGGTCGCGATCCACCTCCTCGCAGAGCTTCTTCCAGCATCGCGTCTTGCTGTCTCTGATGGCGTACCTCAGTCGTTTCCGTTTAGTTCTGTACTCGGCCTGAAGACTTTTCCTCTCGGGTCTCCCTCCAGCCCTCGTAACCCGTCGTCGTTTTGCCAGGCAACTCTTCCGCAGCTCGGCCATCTCGTCCGTCCACCAGTATTGTGGTGGTCTGTAACGTCCGTACTGTCGTTTTAGCATTGTGTTGTCGCACAGCCGCGTCCTCAGTTTGGCCGTCTCGTCCGTCAGTCTTTCCGCCCTTTGCCGGCCAGTTAGCTCTGGTGGGACGTCGGTAATCGGGGCCGGCGCTACCGCCAGCTCCGTCGAGAACTTCAGTACGTTGAGTTTGTCTACGTTTCACCGCGGGGGGTGCCAGGTTCTCGTCCGTGTCGTCCTTGTCTCTCCTGCACTTCGGAGGCGATGTACTGACGTACATCTTTACTACGTATTAAACACTGTGGGGTTGATAAACTCTTGGTAAGCCCCTCAGACGGTTCTTATAATCATTAAACGTGATGTTATTCATCATTGCAGTTTTCGCATCCCTTGACACGTTTGCTCGCTTTGATAATGTTGATATGTATCGTTTCGTCTTCAACCGTGGTGGTAAATGTGTACAGTTTCGCACGGATCTATCGTATTGTTGAAGAACTATCTCTGTTTGATGATGGGATTGTCCTTACAGCAGTTCTATGCCCTCAGTTCTGTCCTATGGTCAGTTTATTGTGGGGGTGGTGGTAAACCCCTCAAGGTATTATGTCTGTTTGTTCAGGTACCAGTTGCACATTACAGTCCTGCCAACTCAACGTCAATTTTTCAGTACAATGGGACTAACTTCATGTTTTTTACTACGTATTAGGCATTGTGGTATGGACAAACTCTTTGTAAGCCTCCCCATGCGATGCTTATAATCGTTAAACGTGACGGTTTTCAACGTTGCACTTTCGGCATCCTTGACACGTTTGCTCACTTTGATGGTAAATGTGCTCAGTTTTACGTGCATCCCCGATGAATTCGGTCATGATTTTTCCATTGTTCCCATCCTTCATCAGAACCCGAGGTGTGAAATGCTCGAGACAGAAGAATTAAAATCTCTATGATTCTTGTGAAGCTCTATAGGATATCCGGATATCCATCGGTTCAGGATGTAACCGATCAGTGGATCGTCCGAGTGAGTTGATATATCGATAAGATTATGCCACTACTCGAACGAACCGAATAGATTGTTTACGTCAAAATACATGAGATGCGATTCCACGTTACTAGGATCAAAATCTTTCCCCATAAACCTGTTATTGGCCCGAGCGTGTCGATCAGAATATTGTAAATTTATTCCCGTGTATTTGAGCATAGCATCGAAAGCAAGTCCTGGCACTGTGTAGTAGTGCAACGGATGTAAATCATATGTTCTAAGACATCTGGTCAGATCACCGTTTTGCATTTATCAATCTCTATAGTTCTCCATTGGCTCTAAATGGAATTCTTCCCAAACATTTTTAGCATGCTTGTAATCGTCGTTTGAAATGTTTGCATTACATAGGTGTGAGTAGAAATGCTTCTTTGCAGGTAGCTGAGTTTCATCGAGCTTCTCCCACCAATCAACGTATTCATGGGGAAAACGTCGTTGCCAGTCATCAAACTGAAATGAGTCTGGTTATTGCAGAATTTACGCGTTTTATATTTATCTGCATCATTCAAATATGTAGAAAGTTTATGGAAAGGATGCTGCTAGCCATAAAAATCAAAAGGAATCGATGAATCTCAAGCACATTATTGTTCCATCAACGCATTCGTGAATGAGATATATTTTTCCTTATTTATTGGCAGCAGCGTAATTTTATAGTTAAAAGTTGATGCTAGGGATTTTAACAAAAATTGCGTATCCAATAGGGTTGATGAATTGTGTAAAATTGATGGAATTGTGAATCGTGTTAATGTTTATAACGGCCAGGAATATGAATATCTTTACATACGTTAATTCTAAATTAATCTGTCTTGGAAGATATGTCAGAAATCCAATTATTGCTTTACATAATGTCATCGTACTACAACAATGCAGATTGGAAAATGTTGTGATGCATACTGCACTCTCGACAGCTCCGCTAGAATCTACTGAATTTGTATTTTCAAACATGAATAAGCCCGGTTACATTACCTATATTGCATGAGAAGTAGTATGTGTAACAAAATGAGAACCAGTAGACGACAGAATAAGTAAAATGAGCGAATGTTACCAAGAGCTTCCCCGTCTATAGAGGAAACGGAAGTTTTTTCGTGTTACCGGGAAACCTGCAAAAGATTAAGTTATATTAGGTTGGCTAGGTTGTACAATCTCGAGTTGGGATAGGTTAAATTAGGTTGGGTTGTAGTGTCTTGGGTCAAGTTAGGTTCTGTCAAGTTGGAGTAGCCTTGACGTAGGTCAGGTTGTAGAAACCTCGAGGCCGTCGCGCCAACCGCGAATTGCTCAAGAATCATTCCACTATCGAAGCTAGCGATCAAGCTTGATCGAATAAATCATTTCAGAAAGTATTTTATCAATTTAGGTTAGGTTGGGCAGTCTTGGATGAGGATAGGTTATATAAGGTTGGGTTGTAGTATCTTGGATCAAGTTAGGTAACGTTAGGTCAAGTCCTACCGTCTTAGGTCAGGTTAGCTTTTACTCCGCTGGGTTAGGTCGGGTTAAAGCTATGGATGATATAGGCAGGGAGGACTATCTCCGGGTACAGAAAGTGTCCGTAAAGCCGAGGCAAAGAAATTGAGATCGCGTCGCTGCGTGAAAAATTGTATCCATTTTTCAAACTTCGCTGAGTTGACGAGTTATAAAAGTACATAGTTAGAAAAAAAAAGATGTTTCTCGAATTAGAGAAGATTTCTGTAAGTACCAAGTTTCATCATCTTGCTCATTATAAATGTTTTTATCGTAACACGTTTAAGAGTTCTTGAATCGTTTAATTATTTGTGTTTATATGTGCAAAGAAAAAGTATTCAAGTTTTGGGAATTCTTCATTTTGATTTATTGTTCATTGTTCATGATAGTGTTCTGCGGCACATGGTTTTCGCTCTTTTTATTTGAAGTGTTTGTGGAAAAGCTGGTAGTACGCAGTGTTTGGTGTGAGAAAAATCTTGTCTTGCCGACCCTTTACCGGATGGTATGTGCACATGTAGTTTTTGGGTTTTATGAGTCGTTAAGCAGCATGGGACATGTGGTGGGAAAAATCGGTCAACGAAAAGCAGGTAGCGAACAGTGTTTGGTGTAAGAAAAATCTTGTCTTGCCCGCTCCTGACCGGCTGGTATGTGTACACACAGTTTTGGGTTTTACGACTCTTCATAGCGAACAAGCCCGAGCCTGCACATCCCCAACCATATTAGCGTGGGGTATGCAACGAGAAAAAAATCGGCAAACGAGAGGCTGGCGAGCTCTTGAGAAAATTTTCTCTTAGCTTATACCGCCTCCCCCGCGTCACTCATTTGTCTGTATGTCACGTGGTGCATGCTCTACGAATGATTGGCCGGCTGGTTTTTTCTCGGTGGAGGGTGGGTGCGACTCCTTTAGTATAAATTCGAACAGCGGTTTGAAACTTCTCTAGTAATTTTGAAAATCCTTCGTGTGAAAACAGGCGTTTTTGATAAAGTGAGCTGTGAGAAAGAAAAAAAAAATCGGTGTTCATTTGAAAAATCTCAAGACTTCAACGAGTTTACATTTTTTGTGAGTACTTCATAGAATACACATATATATGTGTATGGTGCTACGCCAATCCTCTTACGATACTGTGAATGTTGAATTGCATTCCGTACTAATTATCGCATTTGATTAGTATGTTAACAAAGTTTTTCGATTTGTTTTAACTTTTCTGTATTCCCTATCACCGTATCCATAAAAATTCTAGAAAAATTTGAGAATCGTATTAAAAAAATATCAACGGACGGAAAAGAGGACCATCAGACTCCCCACCCAATTCACCACCACGATCGCCAACTTATAAGCGGGTGTGCAGAGAGGTGGCTTACGATGAGGAGGAGGATGATGAAATGATCGATAGTGATGCCGATACGTTGATTATCGACACCGAGCAATGTAATGACAACAATGCTGGTGATGATGATCGCGAGTTTGAGCAAAATTTGGCTGGCGAGCATCATCATCATCTAGAATCATCACCATCACCGATTGATGCAGAGGATGAAAAGGATAAGGAGGATGAGGGGGAGGCGGAGGTGGGGGGTGTTTGGAATGGCGGTGATGGTGACGACTAGTGGGTGGAGGTGAATGAACGGGAAGTGGGCATTGAGTTTGATAGTGATTTTGACGGTTGCGAAGACGTGCGCATTAGATTCGGTTTACTTCTGGATGAGATTGATCAAATCCGTCAAATGCTGAGAGACATCGAGAGAGCTGACGATGATGGTTATCATTCGGACGAGAATTGGTGTGTAGCACTACATTAAAATAAAATTCTAGTATCTTCCACACCTTTTCCGTATCACTCATTTTGAATATGTGGAAACTTTTTTGAATTGGAGATTTATCATGCATATAAATGATGAGTGCAGCAGCATCAACTTTTCTATTTCGGCTTGCTCTTTTTACAGATTTTTCATCGCGAATCAATTTTAGAAAGAAAAAGAAAATGCCATCTCATTCAAGTGATGATGTCGATGAGTGGTCGATCGTTGATTGGGGCGAGGATGAGGAGGCTGAGAAAGAGATAATTATAGGCTGTTCCGAAGCAACACGCGAGTTCTCGTTGGAGGAGCTTCGGGATCTCGTTGAGGACGCGCGAGCTGCTCGAGTGAGGCCAAACAGTCAACATTATATAAATTACGGTGATAAATGTATGAGAATATTTGTAGAAAAATGGGCGAATGAAACTATCGTAATAATTATACATGTCGAACATAGCGATGATGATGATGATGATGATAATAATGTTTGCGAACAGGATAACGATAATGATTTTATGGATTATTTTGAGGAATAAACCACGCTAAATTGATAATTATTGATTACATATTTTTCACAAGTAAAAATTCATAACATTTACATTTTGTATGACGAGAATGGGTGAAAGTTATAAAGATATATATTTGTAATGTATCCTATTTCTAGATTATAATTTTATCGAATAGTAATTTTTTTTGATTAAAGTTATTCTTGGATATGAAGGTCACAACTCAAAACACTATTTATCGTGTTAACGTTTCGGCCCTGGTGGGGGCCCTCCTCAGAACAATTTTATTTAAAATATCTGTCACGGACAAAAAATAAAATGATATACAAATAGGTTTGACAAAGTAAGACATATTGATGTAACTTTTATGCAAAGGTGTTGAAGAAGTATAAAAGAGAGATTACCTCATATGTGATAACACTTCCAATTAATTGATGCGTGTTGATAATTAAAAATAAATAGAACAGATAGGCAAAAACGAACGAAAACGAAAAACACTACGTTGGCGACACGTAACTCCCACGAATTCATATTTATAGTTTGTTTGTTAAAAGAATTAAAATGCACAGCCGTTATGGTTGAGTCAGAGCACTTAAGAACGGTGGAACGTCTAGTGTGTAGTGGGAAGAGGTCGATCTCATAGTTATCAGAGCAACGCAGAGTCAACGGGTTGACAAAAAAACAAAAAATTTTTTTTGTGTTATGAAGGTAAAATCGAGAGCAAGCTCAGTCGGTAATGGACAAAATTACGAAGGTCGTATCACAGAGGTGTAAATATTGCTTAGGTGTTCTATGTCTTGTTTACGGTTGACAGAATTAGGATGTGCTACAATATTGCACATTTCCAACAGAAGCCTATTATAATACAAAGGTTCGACATCAATAATACTAGCTTGAGAATAATTAAAAGAGTGGTCGAAATCGATGGCATGTCTCGTCAATGCGGTATAATTATCCTCGTGTTCGTGGATGTTGCGTCTATGTTCGGTTATCCTGGTGTGTAGTTGTCTACTAGTTTGACCTATGTAAGCCTTGTTGCAATGATTACAAGGTATTTTATAAACTACACCCGAGCGATTGACCAGGGGTAAGGGGTCTTTACCCGAATCGAACATCGAGGATATATCATGTGTACATTTGCCCACAAATTGAATTTTGTATTTGGAGAATGTTCTATTAAGAGACTCAAACAGACCCGCTACATAAGGGATGGAAATATAGTTTTTTTGAATGGTCTGTGTAGTAGTTGCATCGAGATTGTTGTTAGGGCTGGTAGATGCCAAGATGGAATCATATTTGAACTTTATATGTTTGTTAAGCAGGCGAGAAGGATAGTCGTTCTTACATAGTACCTGCTGAATCAAGGACAAATTTTTATTGTGAAATTCCATGCTTGAGAGTCGGATCGCTCTGTCAACTAAACAATTGATCGTTCCAATTTTGTATGATTTGGGATGGTGAGAATGATAATTTAAATACCTTTGTGACCAAGTAGCCTTATGGAACCAATCAGTTTTAATGAGCTGATTGTCATTGATAATCAGTACATCTAAAAAGCTGATTTGGCGATTAGACTCTAATTCGGATGTAAATTGTAGTCTCGGATGGAAACTATTAAAAACTGAAAGCATATCGGCGACTTTATGCGAAGGGACAGCTGTAATTATGTCATCTACGTATCTGAAAAAGAATGAAGGCTTGAAGTCTAGTTTATTAAGACAGTGTTGTTCAAGGTCATCCAAAACCAAATCAGACAAAATTGGAGAGAGCGGTGAGCCCATAGGTAAGCCAAACGTTTGGGCATATATGTTATGGTTAAATTTAAATATGGCAGCCTTAAAACATATTTGTAATGCTTTTAAGAGTTCATTACGTGGGACCGGAATTTTGTCCACCAGCTGATGCCAGCGCTGTTTGATGGCGTTGATTGCCAGATCTTGTGGTACATTAGTGAATAAGGATATAACATCCAGTGAAACTAAAATATAATCAGCTGGAAGACGAAGGTCCCTAATAGCATTCACCAACGCAAAACTATCTCTTATCCGTGACAAAGGTGGTATGATGTTATTACCTATCCATTTACTAAGAAAACGAGCCAAATTGATCGTCGGACTATCAGTGAAGGACACAATGATTCGTACCGGTGTATCAGGTTTATGGATTTTCGGTAGTCCATAAGCTCTAGGTGGTAGGCAATCCGTTTTAGCAATTTGACGTCTTAGTTGATTAGAGATGAATTTGCTATTGGCCCAATCGGTTGTAAGTTTTTTTACTTCTTGTTGCAAGGTGGAAGTGAGATCATATCTAACCACTTTATAAGAATTATTGTTAGATAGTTGTTGCAACATTTTGGCCTCGTACATTAGTTTGTTCATAACAACAGTCTTGTTTCCCTTATCCGCTTTCAAGAAAAGCAAGTCCTTATTGTTGTTTTGGAAGATCTTGGTTTCTTTGATTTTTTTGTGAAGGACATTCTTATCGGCGTCAAGGGGAGCAGGAGTGTTAATGAACTTTTTAATTGTGTTGGTGAAATCTTGCCGAGCCGTATTGCGAGAATTAGACGGAATGCAGGAGATCTTTGATTCGAAATCCGATATGAGTTTTTTGGTTGGAATGCGGTTATTCTTAAAAGGAATGCCATATTTAGGTCCCATTTTTAATACGTCGATAACATTGTCCGGAATCTCGGTGCTACTGAGGTTTACTAACCAATTTTCAGAGGTCGTGTCAATTGGATTAGAATTGAGTCGTTTTTTGTTGTTGATCAGACTAGCTAGCTTGTTGATATTGGCCGTCTTGTAAGCGTTAAAGGCCGGTTCTAATTTCAAGTGTTGCGTGTCGAAGAATTTTTTTGACACTTCAACCGGTAATTCGATTAAGATGTCATTCTCCAGAGACAACAAAATATTTTGGTATTTAACGATGGTCGCGTGAGCGTCACTAATCTCAAGATTAGTGCAACAACTATCTAACAATAATTCTTATAAAGTGGTTAGATATGATCTCACTTCCACCTTGCAACAAGAAGTAAAAAAACTTACAACCGATTGGGTCAATAGCAAATTCATCTCTAATCAACTAAGACGTCAAATTGCTAAAACGGATTGCCTACCACCTAGAGCTTATGGACTACCGAAAATCCATAAACCTGATACACCGGTACGAATCATTGTGTCCTTCACTGATAGTCCGACGATCAATTTGGCTCGTTTTCTTAGTAAATGGATAGGTAATAACATCATACCACCTTTGTCACGGATAAGAGATAGTTTTGCGTTGGTGAATGCTATTAGGGACCTTCGTCTTCCAGCTGATTATATTTTAGTTTCACTGGATGTTATATCCTTATTCACTAATGTACCACAAGATCTGGCAATCAACGCCATCAAACAGCGCTGGCATCAGCTGGTGGACAAAATTCCGGTCCCACGTAATGAACTCTTAAAAGCATTACAAATATGTTTTAAGGCTGCCATATTTAAATTTAACCATAACATATATGCCCAAACGTTTGGCTTACCTATGGGCTCACCGCTCTCTCCAATTTTGTCTGATTTGGTTTTGGATGACCTTGAACAACACTGTCTTAATAAACTAGACTTCAAGCCTTCATTCTTTTTCAGATACGTAGATGACATAATTACAGCTGTCCCTTCGCATAAAGTCGCCGATATGCTTTCAGTTTTTAATAGTTTCCATCCGAGACTACAATTTACATCCGAATTAGAGTCTAATCGCCAAATCAGCTTTTTAGATGTACTGATTATCAATGACAATCAGCTCATTAAAACTGATTGGTTCCATAAGGCTACTTGGTCACAAAGGTATTTAAATTATCATTCTCACCATCCCAAATCATACAAAATTGGAACGATCAATTGTTTAGTTGACAGAGCGATCCGACTCTCAAGCATGGAATTTCACAATAAAAATTTGTCCTTGATTCAGCAGGTACTATGTAAGAACGACTATCCTTCTCGCCTGCTTAACAAACATATAAAGTTCAAATATGATTCCATCTTGGCATCTACCAGCCCTAACAACAATCTCGATGCAACTACTACACAGACCATTCAAAAAAACTATATTTCCATCCCTTATGTAGCGGGTCTGTTTGAGTCTCTTAATAGAACATTCTCCAAATACAAAATTCAATTTGTGGGCAAATGTACACATGATATATCCTCGATGTTCGATTCGGGTAAAGACCCCTTACCCCTGGTCAATCGCTCGGGTGTAGTTTATAAAATACCTTGTAATCATTGCAACAAGGCTTACATAGGTCAAACTAGTAGACAACTACACACCAGGATAACCGAACATAGACGCAACATCCACGAACACGAGGATAATTATACCGCATTGACGAGACATGCCATCGATTTCGACCACTCTTTTAATTATTCTCAAGCTAGTATTATTGATGTCGAACCTTTGTATTATAATAGGCTTCTGTTGGAAATGTGCAATATTGTAGCACATCCTAATTCTGTCAACCGTAAACAAGACATAGAACACCTAAGCAATATTTACACCTCTGTGATACGACCTTCGTAATTTTGTCCATTACCGACTGAGCTTGCTCTCGATTTTACCTTCTTAACACAAAAAAAATTTTTTGTTTTTCTGTCAACCCGTTGACTCTGCGTTGCTCTGATAACTATGAGATCGACCTCTTCCCACTACACACTAGACGTTCCACCGTTCTTAAGTGCTCTGACTCAACCATAACGGCTGTGCATTTTAATTCTTTTAACAAACAAACTATAAATATGAATTCGTGGGAGTTACGTGTCGCCAACGTAGTGTTTTTCGTTTTCGTTCGTTTTTGCCTATCTGTTCTATTTATTTTTAATTATCAACACGCATCAATTAATTGGAAGTGTTATCACATATGAGGTAATCTCTCTTTTATACTTCTTCAACACCTTTGTATAAAAGTTACATCAATATGTCTTACTTTGTCAAACCTATTTGTATATCATTTTATTTTTTGTCCGTGACAGATATTTTAAATAAAATTGTTCTGAGGAGGGCCCCCACCAGGGCCGAAACGTTAACACGATAAATAGTGTTTTGAGTTGTGACCTTCATATCCAAGAATAACTTTAATCAACAAATCTCCAAGGTCAAGATAAATCTTCTTCAGTAATTTTTTTTAATTCTATGTATAAGCTATGATATAATTGAGATTAATTCTATTGAACATTCTACATATAAACCCGAATATAATTGTATATATTGTAATAAATTCTATTGTTATTTTGGTAAATATTCTCCATATCATCTATACACACGATTGGAACCTAGACAGTCTTTAATTAGAGGATTCGGTCCATCCACGATATCGCCATCGGGTCCTGGTGTGTAATGTACGCTACATCTGCGGAAACTTGCGATGACGAGGTCCTTTTTCATATTCTCTGGTAGTTTATCCCAGGCATTATTGATGGAGTTTGATGCAAACGTGCGGATAAATTCTTTTGGTAAAAAAGCTATATCCTCGGACATCATTCCCCTTAAACCGTCCAATTCTTTGTACAGACGGAAGGATTTCTCGAGGGAGCTGGTACACTCCTTCGAATACCAACCCCATAGTCGCTGCACATTTTCAAAGGCGCAATTGTATGCCAGGATGTATTCAGAGTTGTCATCATACCAAATTGAGCCTGGCCCTGCTGCTTGCTGGAGGTTATTCGCTGGAGAGTATCCATGGTTCACGTCATGCCACGGTGCCGCTTCCATATACCTCAATTTTTCCATTGCAGGGGGTATGATATGCAAATCTTCCATATTAATAACCCTCGTTGTACCATCGACGATCTCCGTCAGCCATGCTTTCTTCTCCGCCCCTTTGACGTATACGTAACACGCATTTCCAACCATTTTTCTCACAATCTTCGTCACATCCTCGTGAGATTTGTTGCCCGCATTCCATGATATTCCGTGGTGATTGTGTGTCAACCATACATTGATGGCTCTACATTCAAGTGGTGAGCTTGCCAAATCATAGGGCGGCTTGAAAATGATGTAATCCAGACCCGACCCGTTTACATTCATGACTGCGACTTCCATGGGTACAGACTTCATGTTATGACCGATAAAACATTGCACGTCTAGGATCATCGCCATGTTGAGGAGTGGAAATGTTGCACTCGATTATATACTGACG